>NC_056561.1:36854610-36903358 GCF_013358625.1 Macadamia integrifolia | reverse complement strand
AAAAAAAAAAAAAAAAAAAAGAAAAGAAAAAAAAAATAAAGAAAGAAGGTAAGTTTTGTTATGTGGCTATTAAACTTGATATGACCAAAGCTTATGATAAGTTTGAGTGAGGTTTCTTAATGGGAATCTTTGATTTTCTTTATTTTGGAGAAAAATGGGAAGAGGGGATATCATTAGCTACCTCATTAGCTCCCCATCCTTCCCTATTAAACTTAATTGATATGTTTACAAATTTTTTTAACCTTCAAGAGGAAATCAATTTCCTTTTCTTATTGCTATGGAAGAGTTTTCCTATCTCTTATCTGCATATAGAGTCCTCAATCTTTACAAGGGTATAAAAGTGGCTAAGGATGCACTCGAAATCTATCACCTTTTTCTTTGTTGATGGTACTTTCATCTTTTGTAGAGCTACCACTGATGACATCTCCACCATCAAATATATTTTAGAGATCTTCTCTGACCTTATAGACTTACAGTCAATCTTGAAAAAAGTGGGCTGACCTTTAGCTTTATTGTCAGTAGCTCTTGTAATTTCAACATATGTAATCTGATTGGAATCAGGGAAATGGATTCCAGCTCTACTTACCTTGGTACAAATCTCTATCCGGTCAAATCCATGTGTTATATATTCCAACATATTGTAAATATAGCAGGGATTTTTTTTTTTTTGAAGGCTTATATACTCTCTTTCGTAGGAAGATCGGTCTTAATCCAATCAGCTCTGTCCTCTACCCATCTTACCTTATGTTTTGTTTTTCCTATCCTAAACTTACTTGCAATAGTTGGATCTATTTACTTGAATTTTTGGAATGGTAACAATCATACGGATAAAAAGATCAATTTGGTTAGATGGCACAAAGTTTGTACCCCTAAATATTTGGAGGGGCTTGGACTTAAGGACCTTGGAAACTTAGAACATAACTGTGATACCCCACTTTTTAAATCTGGTC
Organism: Macadamia integrifolia; assembly: GCF_013358625.1. Lineage (NCBI taxonomy): Eukaryota > Viridiplantae > Streptophyta > Magnoliopsida > Proteales > Proteaceae > Macadamia > Macadamia integrifolia. Next base: position 36,902,408 of record NC_056561.1, on the reverse strand, counting down.
TAATTACCCGGTTGGTTCGGTTTGGTCTTGCATGACCAGAACCCAAGTGAACTGAGTCGAGTACCTTATGGAACATGATGGCAAGGGTGACTCTAAACTCAGGTTGGCCAGACGAGTTGGAGTCAGTGCCTAGTGAAGTCCGCATGCCCAAGCCGTGCATCTGCGTGTATCACCAGGCCATATATACACAATAAAGGTATGTAGCTATATTTTATGTGGTACACATGTTAATCAATTATCGAGAGTGAAACATAAAAAATCTTAATGTTTCAGCTAAGTTTTGGCCGACTAGTGGGTGGTCATAGGTGGGTCAGACCCACTAGTGTGACTTACCACTCTAGTCATTAGATATTTTGACCCAATTATAAATACCATTTATTAATTTTTTTCCCCTCATTTATTGTTACAAGGTGGGTGAGAAAAGTAAAGAAGAGAGAAAAATGAAGGAGAGAGAAGAGAAAAAGAAGGAAGAAATGGGGAAGAAGATGATCGTTGCACATCGCTGGGGCCAGATCCTTTGAATCTGACACATCTGACACTGGATTAGTGACCCTCATCTCGAGATCTATGATTTGAGGTGAGTAAAGACTATATTTCTTAAACCCTTATGAAACCCTAAGTGAAATCCTTTGATTTGGGTAGAAATCCTTTAGAACTTGTTAATCCCTCTTGAGAATATGAATCTAAAGTTTAATGAACGATCTACATGTTATTTATGAAGGTTTTAGAGGAAAAAATTACAAGATTTGAGAAGCATTAGTTGATCTCTTGAGCTAGAGAAGAGATTTGAGGTTTTTGAAGTTGTTTTTGAGTAAAGAGGTGAGATCCATGCTTAAAACTTTGAATCGGTCATAGATCTCAGTTAGGATCACAATATGGGACCTTAGATTTGTGGAAAATGTGGTCGGGTTGACCCTTGGTGTTTTCTCCAAGGTAGGATGTAGAATGGGAGTGAACAGCAAAATCTTGATTCTGAGTGGTGGATGCATGAAAATGGTCGGACCCACCAATCTGAAGCCCTCCTGTCTTGGATGGGCTGCTGGCTCAATCGGCAGGCAAGACCGGTGGGCACATGCCCATCGCTCCTGGCCCATCGGTCCAGGTAGAGCCCCCTGGGTCAAGCGGTGGGCAAGGACCAACGAGTACCTCGCCTGCCGGTTGACCTGCCAATTCGACCTTTCGGGTTTCGATTGGGTCCAAATTTATCGGGCAACCTACTATGGTAATTCTAAACGCATTGGGATCATCGTATTCCACTGGTTGTGAACCTAAAATAGAGTTATACTAAACTTGACTTCTTTTATGATAGGTTTTACTAGGAACTCTCGTCATCACACGCCAAATGTTCCTCGTACCAAGGGTGATGATTGTACACAATTAGGCAAGTGGGAAGAGGACATTGACTTATTTTTTGAGTGTTTTTATATCATTCCATTATTGATTTAGACTAACCATGTCATCTTTCTAATTATGTGTAGACTAGTCATCCACGTATGCCATTGTATGCATTGTCTTGTGCATTATGAAACTCATTCATGATTTGTTATATTGTGATTTCACTTATTAAATGTTTAATTTGTTGTCATAGATTATGAGGTGGATGATTTAAATGTTTGACATGTGATGCATTAATAGATTAGATGCCATAGTCGGCTTGAAAACGAATGCATTGGTGGCTCATGAAATGGGACACGGTGGCACTATGCAGTCGTACTATCTCATATAGAAGCATGCGGTTAAGAATGATATTTCTTTGTGCTACGATCCTTTCCAATAGGGTTTAGATGTTGGGTATATCACTGGGGTGAAGCCTGAGGTTGTGTACCAATGGTGGCGGCCCGACTGATTATTAGAACTGTCGATAACTTTGGTGATATAACAAGATGGCCAATCGTACTGCTTTTAATTTAATGCAGGACAAGGCCCATTTTACTTTATTGTCACTGAGAAGCAACAATTTACTTTAATGTCACTGAGAAACAACAATTTAATTTTTTGGTACCCACGATTGGCCTTCTCCGGCAACCCTATAGGCGTATTGCGGGATGGGATTTGGGCTCGTACCTGGGGTATACATGCACTATGGTTGTGAGTAGCACATGACCTATGACTTAGAAATATTATCAAAGTGGTTTGGGATAATTAAATGGACTTGCATACATATAGGTTCATTTATATTGTGAATGCTTGCTTGGTCTTTCTTTTCACTTACTAGGCTAGTGAGCTCATCCCACGTACACACCATTTTTAGATGATCTTACAGGTTATCCAACTGAGGAACTAGAGTTGTGACCCATTGTGGAGTTTCTAGTTGAAGACTGGTGGGTTCCAGAAGATCTTGAGCACGTGGCCAAGTTCCCGTGCGAGAGTTGTGTTGCGAGACAACAAAATTGAATACTAACTTAAGATTCCTTTTGATTATTTTTTGATGTTACACCTTTTGTGCTCTGGATATTTAAATTGTATTTATTGTGTATATATCACGCCTACAGACCCACATGTAAATGTATTATATAATACAATTTGGGTATAAAGAGTACTAGGGTATTTACAGGTATGTACATGTAAGACTTTCGTTGAAATACATAAATTACTTTCTTTAGTTGTGTGTGTGCTATGTAGTGGTTACTACGTTAGATGATCATGGTAGTTTTGGGTTAACAAGAGTTAACTCGGTCACCGGTCCTGTTCTGTGTAAACGGGGTGTGACAACGGTGGTATCAGAGCGTGATGCTCTACCCACTTACAACATACAAGTTAAATCCCATAGAATCTTATAATAGGACCTGGGGTTGGGTAAACATAAAATCTTTAAAGAACTAAAACCGATAATAAGATGAAAAAGACTAAAGTCTTGCAACCCATCACATGCATGAGAGTCGAACTTCAAAGATTAACAAAAAGACTAATTGGTCGATTCCCTAAACTAGTGAATGCAAAATTTAATGAAAATTTCAGCAATATAACAATGCTATATTAAAATACTAAAATTTTTTAAAGTTTCCACCTGATAGAGCACAAGTATACAAATACAACAAATAAGAAGAAGGGTGACAGACACTATCACCACCAAACCACAATGGAATAATCAAAGTAAATAAAACATATGTTAAAGTTATAAATATCCACATAAATACTACCAAGTTCCAAACCATAAGAATTTATTAGAATATATAACCACTAAGGTGTCAAAATTATCACCATCCGACAAAGAAGATAGAAAAGAAGGAAAGTAGAGGATCTCCAAAGCACAGGCAAAGTAGAGGGAGGATCTGCCACTTCATCAATCGTTGTTAGGCATGGTGGATGTATTTCCCCTTTTGGGCCATGATTTACGATGGAAGTGGTAGTCATAAAAGTCTAGTCGGTCATTTGTCAGGAAGACCTCCATTTGCACTCGACGAAAATCTACGGTAATACCCTTAGAAACCTTGTCCAAGTCCTCTGCTAGAGTCTGGAAATCAGTCTCAATTCTCCCCAACTTACGCTGTATTGCCAACTCCTGGATGACACTCTCCTCCACATGCTCTAAAATCCGATCTTGCCCGTATTTCAGGACACTAATACTATCCATCAATCTCTGAAAATCAAAAGCCCCATTGAAGGTGGTGGAGCTCTAAAGTGCAGATCTGCAGCTCAAGACTCTAGGGGCTCCTCCTCGAGGATATCCTCCTCATCAGGATGACGGATGTAGTCCTCATCCTCTTCACTATCCTCCTCACCCTCCATGCCCTCCACCTCGTGGCCCCTGCGTCCTTTGGTGCACCCATCAGCACTGGCAACCCCATCCTTTTTAGATTTTCTCTGGTGAATCTATCCCTTGGGTACTTCCCTTCCTCGCCCAATATGTCCACCTGGAAGTACTCAAACACCTTGGTAAATGACCTACCATAAGGGAAACCGAAGTCATTGGGGTGAGCGGTATGGTACTCTATAGTCTTCATCATGATGTAGGGGAGGCAGAGTCAGGAAGCACCCTCATCCAAGGCCATATAAATGCAGAAGGCAATGTAGGCTATCATAAAGCTCACCTAGTTTCTGTGACCCGCTTTGGGGAGCAGGTTAAACTGAGCCAGGCGTGCAAACACTCGAGCATTGGCAGTATAAGTTGTCTCAGATGACGGACGCTCCTTACTGCCACAGATGGTCCTATAGATATTCTCCTACATCTCTGGGCTCAAGTTAGGACCCACAACCTTTACGATTGGGGGATCGTAGAAGTAGGCACCCTTAGCTAAGATACCCACGGTCAAGACAATGTTTACTCCATTCACCAAGCTGGTGAGGGACTACTCCCCATTTTCATAGGAGACCTCCAGATTGCAGTAGAAATATCGGACGAGGTCCTCGTAGCACAGGCTATCAGGGTGGAGCACGGGTTGCCAACCCAGGGCTATGAATTTCTCTATCAATTGAAATGCTACAAAATCCCCAATCACCACGTTCTTCTCCATCATGACCACCTCCTGGAGAAGATGGACCAGGCCACAGCCGTTTTGGGGCTGTGGAATAAGCTCTCATCGAATTCTATTGGGTCGACAGAGGGCTCCCTTGCGGGTCGGACCCTCGATGAAGAGGAACCTGGGACTGCATTTCTTCCCCTAGAGGTGGTGGTCTTCCCCCTTTTGGAAGAAGAGACGACCTTTTTACCCTTCCTTGACGACATCCTGAAAGCAGCAAGGATATGTGTAAGTGTAAATGAACAAAGGAGTATGAAGAGAAGGTGATAAGCAACATTATAAAAAGGGGGGGGGTGAGATGAACCCTAAGAAAGATGACATAAGTGATAAAATTTCAAAATGCAATTGCCAATGTCAAAATGAAATGATGCTAAGTGGTGAAATTTAAAGGAAGCAAAGATATATATATATATATATATGTAATGATAAATGAGTCAATGATGCTCATCAAATAAATGGAGATGAAAGAAAGTGAGAGTAAGGATATTTTCTCAAGGCCTAAATGCAATAAATAGACAGCAAAGAGCACAATGGTGACAAACAATTTCATTAATATTGAACAAAAATGGATAGAAATCCCAAAACAATAACTTGGGAAAAAGTAGGGGATTTTATATGAGTAAAGTTGAGACAATAATAAGGGAAAATTTATGTATCCTTGCAAAGGAATTTTTTGAGATAAATTTGCTACAAATTGATAGAGGTGTACATGGTTGTGTCCATTATTCATAAGAAAAGGGGGGAAAATGAGGAAAACCCTCAAATGTTCAAAGGATTTTGACCATAAAGGAGTAAATTCATGATAAAAGAAAGGAAAACCCAAGCACACATGAATGGAAATGATTTCTCTACTAATGTGTGTGTGCATTGAGAGTGAAAAATAGCATTTGAACCATCGATTTGCATTAAAGAAGAAAGATGAGAAGAAAACCCTAAAATAGAGAAATTAGGGGAAAAAATATTGATTTTCTCTCTACAAATCAGTCAATCAAGGCCAACAATTCATGGAAAGCATAAATGGATCATCACATTGTCAAGAAGTAAACATTTCATTGAATAAATGAAGTATATTATGAGATTCTAAGATTTCTATAATGAAAGAATACCGAAAAACATCATTCTCAATGAGAAAATGGAGAAAAGGGAACTTACTTGAGTACTTGAGGAGATTAAGAAGAGTTGAACACCGATTTCGTGAGTGAGATCGCGAGTTGAAGTATTGGAATGGACCCTCAAATTGTCCTAGCTTTGAGTTTGGAGAGAACAAAGAAAGGAGTGGGAAAACAAGGGTTTTAAAACCCCTTTTAAGTCATTCGGTCATGATCGATGGGCCGTCGACCGATGGGCCCCAGCTTGACCTTGCTCTCTGGCCTTGCCTGTCGGTTTGGGTATCAAGGCCCAAAATGGCCTGAGTTTGGAATTTTTCGTATTCCGTGACTAGTGGGCCCCAAGTAGGTGCTAATGGGAATATTTTACTGTGTAGTTAGGCATCATTGTGTGGCCAATTTATGATTTGGTAATTAAGTGTGGGTGTGTTTGGTCATGTGGTGTGGTGCATCAATATAATCTATGATGTGAAGTGCAATTGATTACGAGCTTATACATATATACTGTAGCACTTAAACAATGTTACATGTTGGTATAAATCAGGTACAAGTCATTATGGTACGCACTAGATCCAGTGGTCGTGCCCGTGGTAGCTCTCTTGGTCCCTGCCCTATTGGTCGACCACCAATTTCTCATGGACCTCGACCTGTGAGGCAATCCTCACATCCACCACCACAAGTGGATCATGATCTGGAGGAAGTTCAAGGTAACCCACCCATAAATGAAATTCTGGGTCCCCCATATGTCATCACTCCTGGTGATGTTGCGACACTTATACATCAGTCACAAGAGGCCTTTAAGCAATAGTTGCTTAAGCAACAACAAACTTTTATGGCTGCTATGCAATAATACTTGAACCCCACTCCACAGGGCCGGCCACCTAGGGTGGTTAGTCCACAGGACCCTCCTGTGGGGTCAGGTGTTAGAGTACAACTTAGAGGAACATCGATTGGGGTTACACGTCAACAACAACCAAGAGGTACCCCACCGGTTCCACCAAATGGCACTCCTCCATTCAGTGCTGGAGGTATTGGACTTAACCAATTATGCATAGATTGTGCAGAAAGCCAAGGCAATGGAAGACAAGCAGAGGGGAGAGCCATCCCTTACACCGGGACTATGGAAGAGGACAAACCCATAAGTCGATTCGGGTGGCCCGAGCAAGAGCTTTCGTGGGTCATACTCTTATGGTCCCTCTTACAGACATCACTACAGGCCATCGGGTTATTCTTCTCGAGCAGCTAGTGGGCTGGGCACTACATCTTTCCACCCGAACATTAGTGTGGTGCCTACGTCCCCAAGATCCCCTCATCCTCTAGTCGTACTAGGACCAGTACAGAGAGCTCCCACTCCAGTTTAGACATCACTGAGCCAATGTTATAATTGTCATTCGTACTGCCATTTTGCCAAGGACTGTTGGCACCCATCAATTATACCATAAAGTCAGCCCCCTGTTCGTAGACCTGCGTTAACCCAGGGGAACTAGCCTCAGGAAAGGATGTATGCCTTATCAGCTGAGGAGGCTGAGGCCAGCACTGAAGTAGTAGCATGTACATTTTAATTAAAAGATTTTGTGATAAAAGAAATTGAGTAACCTATTATATTTATATGCAATGCAATGCTAGGTGTCTTATCTGTAGCAAGTATACCTGCATATGTCTTGTTCGACTCTGGAGCTTCACATTCATTTGTGTCTAAGAGATTTTCTAAGAAGCTTGATGTGCCATCTAAGACCTTAGAATGCAAGTTAGTTGTTGGCACGCCTATAGGCATGGTGGAACAGTTGAAATAAGTGTGTGGGCCGTGTTCAGTGGAGATTAATGGAAGGAAACTAGATGCCAGCATATCAAATTCAATATACAGAATTTTGATGCCATTCTGGGCATGGATTGGCTGTCGGCTCATTGACCAAATATGATGTGTGCCGAGAAACAAGTTAAAATGTTAGATGATGAAGGAGAAGACCTTATATATCAAGCTGAAAGGTCAAAGTGAGCTAGAAAGACTACCATCTCTGCATTGCAGGTGGTAAGACTGCTGGAGAGTGGATGTTAGGGTTACCTAGCATCAGTACTAGATGTAGATGCGAAGGTTACGCTATTAGAGGAATTGAAGGTAGTCAAGGAATTCTTTGATGTCTTTCCAGATGATCTAACCTAGCTACCGCTTGACAGAGAGCTAGAGTTTGCCATTGATTTAATTCTTAGAGCTACCCTTGTGTCTAAGGCTCCATACAGAATGGCACCAGCCGAATTAAAGGAGCTACAAAAACAGTTACAGGATTTATTGAAAAGGGGATTTATACACCCTAATGTCTCTCCTTGGGGAGCACCGGTCTTGTTTGTTAAGAAGAAGGATGGTAGTTTGCGTATGTGCATCGACTACTGGGAACTGAACAAGTTAACCATTAAGAATCGGTATCCATTACCACGCATCGATGATCTCTTCGATCCACTGCAAGGTGCTAAGGTATTTTCAAAGATTGATCTCTGGACGGGTTATTTTCAGCTGAAGATTAAGAGCACTGACATACCAAAGATAGCTTTAGAACCCAATATGGTCTTTATGAATTCCTAGTGTTGTCTTTTGGGTTAACCAATGCACCGACTGCTTTCATGGATCTAATGAACAGGGTATTTCATGATGTCCTTGATAAGCGGGTCATCATTTTCATTGATGACATCTTGATTTACTCGAAATCGGAAGAAGAACATGCAAAACACTTGAGGATGGTACTGCGAAGATTAAGAGAACAACAGTTATATGCCAATTTCAGAAAATGTGAATTTTGGCTCAAGCAAGTTGGATTCCTAGAACACGTAGTGTTTGAGAATGGGATCGAAGTAGACCCGGACAAAGTAAAGGTTGTAGTAGAGTGGGAGGCACCTAAGAATGTAACAAAAATTAGAAGCTTCTTCGGCTTGGCAGGCTACTATCGACACTTCATTGAAAACTTTTCTTGGATTTCGGCATCGATGACTAAGTTGACCAAGAAGGATGTAAAGTTTGAATGGTCAAAAGAATGTGAAAATAGTTTCCAAGAATTGAAGAAGCGGTTAATGTCAGCTTCTGTATTGACCATTCCAAAGGGTACAGGAGGGATTACAGTCTATATTGATGCATCCAAGATCTGGTTGGGCAGTGTTCTCATACAACACGGCAAGATGGTAGCATATGCGTCCAGGAAACTTAAGGAGTATGAGAAGAACTATCCTACTCATGATTTAGAACTAGCAGCAGTCATTTTTGCCTTGAAGATCTAGCGCCATTATCTGTATGGGGAGAAGTGTGAAATATACAATGACCATAAGAGTTTTAAATACTTCTTCACCCAACGAGATTTAAATATGAGGTAGAGAAGATGGCTTGAGCTTATGAAGGATAATGATTGTGACACTCAGTATCACCCAGGCAAAGCTAATATGGCGGCTGATGCTCTAAGTCAGAAGGCTCAGACAATTTCATTTTCGTACTTAGCTATCAGTCTACAGCTGATATAAGAGGCGGTGTTGATGGATGAAATCCTTCTATATGAAGGGGCAACCTTGGAGCTAGAACATTAGCCAGATGATGTTAAGCAGTTGACCAAATCTCTGACAGCCTTATAGGTACACCCATCCATCAGACAAGAGGTGATAATGAAATAATCTTTGGATCCTAATCTGCAAAGGATCAGGCTGAAAATTCAAAAGCAGACAATGAACGACCCTGACTTCACAATAGCCAATGACGGGGCATTACTATTTCTACATAGGTTGTGTATGCTCGATGACATGGAAATACAGGACAAGATTGTGAAGGAGGCACATAGTTCTGAATACTCACTTCATCCCGGAAGTATGAAGATGTTCAAAGACCTTATGCAAAACTATTGGTGGCTGGCAATGAAGACTACTAAAGCCTTGTATATAGAACAGTGTCTCAGGTGTCAAAAGGTCAAGGCAGAAAGGCATCGACCATATGGTACTCTGCAACCACTCCCTATACCGGAGTGGAAATGGGACAGGATCACTATGGACTTTGTCACCGGGCTACCCCATACACTTAAGGGAATGGATGAAATCTGGGTAGTAGTTGATAGGCTTATTATGACCACTCATTTTATCCTAATCAGGGCCCATTACTCTATGGAGAAGTTAGCCCAACTTTATATGGATAACATAGTCCATTTACATAGAGTATCGTTAAGCATTATGTCAGATAGAGACCCGAGATTCAAATCTAGATTCTGGAAGAGTCTCTAGCAAGCCTTGGGGACACAAGTGAATTTGAGTACTATTTTTCATCCACAGACCGATGGGTAATTAGAACGGATCATAGAAGTACTGGAAGACATGCTCAGGGTCTGTGCAATGGGAAATGAGTGGCAGTTGGGAAGAATATATACCTGTTATAGAGTTTACCTATAATTATAACTATCAAACCACAATTGAGATGGCTTCGTATGCGGCATTATATGGCAGAAAGTGTAGAACATCCCTATATTGTAATGAAGTAGGTGAGCGACGAATGCTTAGTCCAGAATGATACAGATGACATGTAACAAGGTCGACGTCATTCGGGAAAGGATTAAGGCAGCACAATCACACCAAAAGAGCTATGCAGACACCTGCAGGAAGGACATTGAATTCCAAGAGGGGGAGAAGGTGTTCCTTAAAGTCTCTCCTACCAAAGGGTTGCATAGATTCCATAGGAAGGGCAAGCTAAGTTCGAGGTATATTGGCCCATTTGAAATCTTGGCTTGAGTCAGCTCCATAGCATACATGCTAGCTCTTCGCCCTTCCCTCAACAATGTTCACAATATGTTCCACGTGTCTATGCTGAAGTGGTACATCCATGATCCATCACATGTGTTGCCCGTGGAACCTGAATATTTAGAGGCTGATATGACCTACGAAGAACTACTTGCTGAAATTCTAGACCGAAAAATAAAGACTCTTCGCAATCACTCCATCGCTTTTGTGAAGGTTCGATGGGCCAACCATTAGCTTAAAGAAATATCCTGGGAGAAAGAAAATGACATCCAAGCCAAGTATCCTCATCTTCTCGGACAACAAGGTACTACAATTTCGAGGACGAAATTTTCAAAAAGGGGAGGGGGGTAAATGTGATACCCTACTTTCTAAACACGATCTGATTACCCAGTTGGTTCGGTTTGGTCTTACAGGACTAGAAGCCGAGTGAGCTGAGTTGAGTACCTTATGAAACATAACGGTAAGGGTGACTCTAAACTCAGGTTGGCCAAACGAGTTGTAGTTGATTCCTAGTGAAGTCCACGTGCCCAAGCCGTGCACCTGCACGTATCACTGAGCCATGTATGCATAATAAAGGTACATATCCATATTTTATGTTAAGTACGTGTGTTAATTAATTATCAAAAGTGAAATACATGTCAGGGTCGAACCCCTTCGAAAATCCCAATGTTTTGGCTAAGTTTTGGCCAACTGGTGGGTGGACATAGGTGGGTCGGACCCACTAGTGTGACTTACCACTCTAGTCATTAGATATTTTGACCTAAGTATAAATAGCATTTATTACTTTTTTTCCCTCATTATTATTTTACAAGGTGGGTGAGAAAAGTAAAGGAGAGAGAGAAACAAAGGAGAGAGGAGAAAAAGAAGGAAGAAATGGGGAAGAAGATGATCGTTGTGCATCGTCGGGGTTAAATCCTTTGAATCTGACACCGGATTAGTGACCCTCATCTCGAGATCTACGATTTGAGGTGAGTAAAGACAATATTTCTTAAACCCTCATGAAACCCTAAGTGAAATCCTATGATTTGGGTAGGAATCCTTTAGATCTTATTAATTCCTCTTGAGAATATGAATCTAAGGTTTAATGAAGGACCTACATGTTGTTTATGAAGGTTTTAGAGGAAGAAATTGTAAGATTTGAGAAGTATTTGTTGATCTCTTGAGCTAGAGAAGAGATTTGAGGTTTTTGAAGGTGTTCTTGAGCAAAGAGGTAAGATTCATGCTTGAAGCTTTGAATCGGTCCTAGATCTAGGTTAGGATCACAATATGGGACCTTAGATTTGTGTAAAATGTGATCAAATCGACCCTTGGTATTTTTCCCAAGGTGGGATGGAGAATAGGAGTGAAAAGAAAAATCTCAGTTCTGAGTGGTGGGTGCCTGAAAATGGTCAGACCCACCAATCCGGAGCTTGCCTATCCTGGATGGGCTACTGGCTCGACTGGCGAGCAAGACCATTGGGCACCTGGCCCATCACTCTTGGCTCCCCAGTCCAAGCAGAGCCCCTTGGTTGAGCGGCTAGCAAGGACCGGTAGGCACCTGGCCCACGGGTCCTTACAGGGCTTCTGAGTCGAGCGACGGGTAAGGACCGATGGGTATCTCGCCTGTCGATTAACTTGCCAATCTGACCCTTCGGGTTCTGATTGAGCCCAAATTTATCGGACAACCTTCTATGGTGATTCTAAATGCGTTGGAATCATCGTACTCTGTTGGTTGTGAACCTAAAATGGAGTTATACTAAACTTGACCTCTTTTATGATAGGTTTTACTAAGAACTCACGTCATCGCACGCCAAATCGTCCTCGTGCCAAGGGTGATCATTGTATACAATTAGGTAAGTGGGAAGAGGAAATTAACTAATTTTTGGATTGTTTTTGCATCATTCTATTATTAATTTAGACTAGCCATGTCATCATTCTAATTGTGTGTAGACTAGTCATCCACGTATGCCATTGCATGCATTGTCTTGTGCATTATGAAACTCATTCAGGATTGTTATGTTGTGATTTCACTTATTAAATGCTTAATTCTTGTCATGGATTATGAGGTGGATGATTTAAATATTTGACATGTGATGCATTGATGGATTAGATGCCTTAGCCGTCTTGGAGATGAATGCATTGGTGACCCATAGAATAGGACACAGTGGCACTGTGCAGTCGTACTGTCTCACATATAAGCATGCCGTTAAGAATGACGTTTTCTTGTGCTACGACCCCTTCCAGTAAGGGTTTGGATGTTGAGTATGTCGCTAGGGGGAAGCCTGAGGTTGTGTACCAATAGTGGAGGTTAGAAGTACACTCGACTAATCATTAGGACTGTCGGTAGTTTGGGTGATATAAATAGAGGGCCAATCATACTGTTTTTAATTTAATGCAGTGCAAGGCCCATTTTACTTTAATGTCGGTGAGAAACAGTAATTTACTTTAATGTTGCTGAGAAACAGTAATTTATTTTTTCGGTACCCACAGCTGACCTTGTCCGGCAACCCTATGGGTGTATCACAGAATGGGGTTCACGGCTCGTACCCGGGGCATACGTGCATTGTGGTTGTGAGTAGCACATGACCTATGACCTAGAATTGTTGTTTAGGTGGATTAGGATAATAAAATGAACTTGCATGCATATAGGTTCATTTGTACTGTGAATGCTTGCTTGGTCTCTCTTTTCACTTACTAGGCTAGTGAGCTCATCCCATGTGCACACCATTTTTAGATGATCTTACAGGTTACCCGACTGAGAAGCTAGAGCCAGGATCCACTGTGGAGTTTTCAGTTGAAGACTGGTGGGTCCCAGAAGATCTTGGGCACGGGGCAGAGTGCCTGTGCGAGAGTTGTGTTACGGGACAACAACATTGAATATTAACCCGGGATTCCTTTTGATTGTTTTGTGATGTTATCCCTTTTGTGCTCTGGATGTTTAAATTGTATTTCTTGTGTATTATATAATACAATTTGGGTATCAAGAGTACTGGGGTATTTATAGGTATGTATACGTAAGACTTCTGCTGAAATGCAGAAATTGCTTTCTTTAGTTGTGTGTGTGCTGTGTAGTGCTTGCTGCGTTAGATGATCCTAGCAGGTTTTGGATTAACATGAGTTAACTCGGTCACCAGTCCGGTTCTATGTGAACGGGGTGTTATAATAACCCTTTTATCGAAGCTGGGCTGCAGACATCTTTGTGAAAAGGACTCTTTGTGGGTTCAACTTGTATCTTTTAAATAATTTCCTAATAGATCCATTTTTCACCCACTACCTTGAACTAAAAAAGGCTCTGCTACTTGGAATAGTATTGTAAGTATCCTCCTCACTCTCTCCAAAATTATATTGTGTAATATCAGTAATGAATGAAATACTGACTTGTAATGATCCATGGATACTTAATTATCCCTCTTCCCTTAATAACTTGCAGCTCCAATTATCCCCCTTCTCATCTATTGCAAGGTAAATGATTTGATAATTGGGAATTCTTGGAATACTAGTCTCCTAGCTTTTTTCTTCAATTTTCTCTGGTAAATGAAATTTTAAAAGTTCCTGTGAACTCTTAAGCTGATTTTTGGTGGTGCCACCTTTCCAAAACTTTTCCTAACCACTAGATAGGCTGTTAGTTTTTTAAATCCAAATTTGATTACTAACCCTATTGGATTCTCCAATAGGTGTGCTTGCTTATCCCCATGCTTACACTGGTAGCGATACTTATGGAAACTCCAATTACACCCTAATTTAAGATCTTTTGGTGACTTTGTCATGGAGGCTTTCCCACAAAGGATATTTTTTGGGAAATGGATGCAAGTTGATCAGTCATATGGTTTCTGTCATGCTCAACCTGAGTCCATATGGCACATCTTCCTCTCATGCAAGTTCACTAAGCGTATTTGAGCTGCTATCCCTTTGGGTTTAGACACTGAATACCTTTCTGTTGCTTCTTTCGTGCACTTAATTATATACTTTTTCAGTCCCAACTTGATCCCTGAGAATAATCTAAATAATTTTTTTCTCCATATTTATTATGACATGCTATTTTATTTTGAGTCATAGGAATCACATTATCTTTAAACATGAAAGCCAAATCCCCACGAAATTCTTTCCCCCACTTTATGATGGATTAACTATCTACAATCTAGTTACATTACACATCCACCACCACTAGTATCAAACTCCACACCTCAATCTTTGTTAATTACCTTCCCAAACCTTAACTTTGTTATTATGGTTTGTGTATTTTTCTAATCCAGGTCTCAATATTTGTGGTTGGGTGACTTGTTTCCTTTATAAAGGGAAATGTATCTCATTCACAACCGATTACTTGATGACAAGAAATTCCGTTGAACCAACCACAAAGGGCTTCTTCTTGGAGTTCAATAGGCGCAAGTGAAGGGATGGAGTATCAAGGAAGTTTCACAGACCACATAAGGTTTTGTGCATACCACAAAACAATTTGATTTCAATAAATATAAAAATCAGGAGGGCATGTGCCATGAGTTGGACCAACTTCTGTCTAAATAGATATCTCACAAGAGCAAATCATATGATTTAGACTAATTTCCGTCTAAGGAGGTGCATATCCTAGACTGTGTTTGGAATACACATCCTAATTGCAGCGTTTGAAACACAAGGGACCTTGATTTTGGTTCTCTTAGCCTAAAGATTCAGTGAAAAAGAAGACGCATTGTTGTTGCACTCGAAACCAAAAATGAGGAAGCTGAAAACACATTTGTAAAACCCATCCTTGCTAGTATATTGTGAAACTAGCAGGGTAATTGATTCCTTTTGGCTTGTTTTTGTAATCCGGACCTCTCATTTATCCTGTAAGAGGTCTTCAGGGCTATAGATACTGAATGGTGTAAATTCTAAGTATTATGACATAATTATTTCCATTAACTTAGAAAGTTTTTTGGCTTCATCCAATCTTTTACAGATCGTTCTTACATCAACTAACCTGTGGCAGTTTTGGGCTCAACCGGAAAAACTTAAATTAAATTAAAGGAAACTTGTCGGCAAAGTGATGAACTAAGAAGTTGTAATTTTCTTTTAATTGACCCTTATTTTATTCCTGAAAAGATTTTAAAAAAATTGGAAGTCATTTGATGCATTATTTTTTTAAAAATGTAAAATGACTTAATTTACCCTCATTCCAAAAATAAAAAAAAAAAAAAAATCTTATAATAAAAAGGCAAAATAGTAAATTTACAATTTTGTCCGGTTGATTACAACAAGATTTTCACTGAATTAAATGGTATTCACTTTAGGCTCTGGTTGGCACAGGCCAGCACACCTTCTCCTGGAATTCCATGCTCAGGACTATCTTCAAACCAAATGCAGGGGTACAAAATTTAAGTCATACTCAGGTAAAAGCCACACACACACAAAAATATATTCTACTTCTTTTCTATTTTTTTTATTTTTTTTCTATCATTGTTTGCTTAGTGATGGGCAGGATAGCTCTTACAAAAGCACTGAAATCACTTAGCTTGCTTTACTGCAAGCAACTAGGAATTCTGGTGTTCTTTACCCTTTTTGGTTGGTCAGTGAAGATTGAATTTTTCATTGACTTCATGCTTGTAGTGCAGAAAATAACCCAGTTGAGTATGGACAATGGCTATATCAAATAGCTCCATGGAGATGAAAGAGATACGGAATGATTCCAATGAGATGGAACTATGGAAGATCTATTTTTCGAGGAGAGCACCTCTGTTAGATGTCTATAATTTTAGTTTAAAACTAATTTTTTGGCTCAGGCGTAACAAGGATTTGGTCCCCCTTATGCATGATATAGAGACAAGGGTTATGAACAATAGGTTACACATTTAAGTGCATCAAAATTGCAAGGCCACACAAGAAGATTTGACCTCTATAAAGGGGTATTTTAAATCTTTTCTCAGACCTTTCCTGTCTTACCATTAATTTTACCAAAAGTGGTTTAGCATTCAGTTCAAATGTAGATGTCAACTCCAGAAAACTTTTGAGCAAAATGATTGGGATAGGGGAAATGGACAACAATTCTTGTTATTTGGGAACTAATCTTTTTCATTCTAGAAATATAGCCCCTTCCTTCAATAAAATTGTTGACAGAGTGAGAAATAAACTTGGCATGTGGAAATTGAATTTGCTTACCTTCGCGGGCAGAAGAGTACTTCTCCAATCATCTCTTACTTCAATACCATATTACTTGTCTTACTTTGCATTTCAAAAAAAAGTATGTACAAAGCTGGATTCTATATCTCTCTGCATTTCTGGAATGGTGATAATAATAAGACAAATCAAACTCACCTAATTGGTTGGAATAAAATTTGTCAACCTAAATTTATTGGTGGTCTTGATTTTAGGGATGCCGAAACCCAAAACAAAGCCCTTCTTCTTAAATTAGGGTGGAGACTCCTCTCCAATTGTCACAATAGCCACTGGGTCTAGATTCTCAAATCAAAATACTTTGAAAAAAGATCAATCTTTGACCCTAAAACATTGAAAGCAAGAGGTTCACCATGCTGAAATAGCATCAACAAAATTCTTCCTCTCTTGCGAAAGGTGGCAATCCGGTGAATAGGGAATGGGACCAGCACTTTCTTCTGGTTCGACCCTTGGGTTTGTAGAAACGCAACCCTAAAACGATGCAAAAGATAATGGAAAAACAAAACAAACAATGCACACAGATTTTACGAGGTTCGGCAAGGTTGCCTACGTCCCCGGTGAGATGAGATCTTGCTTCACTATCAATGGAGAATAGGGTTACAGCGCTCGTCCTCACACCTCTCAGTATTGCTTGCATTACAGAGAAAGAAACCCTCGCTACAAATATATAGCGAAAAAACCCTAATCCGAATTAAACTACAATTGCCACCCTAATCCGGATTAAATTACAATTGCCCTCAAATAAAAAATTCGAGCGAGGGGCTGCGCCCCCCTACACCCCCTGCTATGCAGGGGGTTCTCCTGCCCCCCTTGCAACCCCCACGGCCCGCTAACCGGCTAGCAGGACCGCCGTCCTGGCTGTCTAGGTGCTGCACCAATGCTCCCTGGATTAAACTGCGACGGAATACAAGACATCATACACCAACAGGGTTCACTCCCGAAACAACACTATTAAACTCCATAACATCTCAACTAACAGTACCACCCATAACCTATCCACTGAGACTGTTAGTAATTTCACCATCAACGATACCTGGAACTCTAAACTTTTGAATTGTGTAATCCCCGCTCATGTTGCTAATTCTATTACTCAAATCCCATTATCCCATCATTCTGACAAATGGTGGTGTGTCCTTTCAAAGGAGGGATCCCTCTCAACTAAATTAGCAACTAAATTTCTAAAGACCATCACATTAACGAACTTCAATGAATGCTCAAACAGGTGTCGTTGCTCATATCTATGCTTTCGATGGTGGCGATTCTTTTGGAAAATCAATATCCACCCCAAGTTTAAGCTTTTCTTTTGGAGAGCGATCAATAACGAACTACCAATAAAGGACATTTTGTTGCAATGGGTGGATATTGATCCTCAATGCAGTCTTTGCCTCGCCCAGAAGGAATCTAGTTACCATATTTTGGTAAAATGTGAGTTCACAAGGAAGATTTGGGCATCAGGCCCTTTGGGTTTCAAACCAGATCGTCTTCCATGCGATTCTGTGAAAAAACTAGTTTCTTTCTGTTTTAGCTCTGGAATTATTACAACAAAAGAATTAAGATGGTTTTTCTCTATACTCATAATCACCAGCTATTTTCTCTGGAATCATTGAAATAAATCCCTTTTCTGTATTAAAAAACCTGATCATGTGACCACCCTTAAGAAAATTGAGTATTGGGTTGCAAATGGAATCAATTACACTACTCCGGAGACAAAGGTGACATCTAACCCAACTCAACACTTCAATCACACACTATTGACACCGAGTACAAATGTTCTCATTATCACGAGTGTCACTGATAAAAAGACAACTATGTCTACATGGGCTATTGCTTTTATTGATCGAAACCAATGTCACTTATGTCTAGCAAATTATGTTTTGACAGGAAAAAGTGGTGAGGCGGAGGCTCTAGGCCTCATCAAGGTAATGGCACGGGCAAGGACCAACAATTGGATGGTGGACAAGGTGTGGAGTGATGAGGTGAAATCGAACTGTTTTTTGAAAAAAAAATTGATAAATTGTTAAGTCTATGGCCAAGGACATTAATCATGCTATGTTGTGAGATGGATAACCATCATATTTCTCCTAGCTTTTGTAGTATCAATACTTATAGACTTTTAGGAGAATTTAAAAATATAGCTCATGAAACTCTCTACAGTAGGAAGCCAATATGCAAGACTGATATGGTTTGTGATGTAAATATTAAGTAATGGTAATTTTCTCCTTTGGCTGATCCCAAAAAATAAAAAGGTTATACATTAAAAACACTAAGCCGTATCTTTCGTAGTTAGTGAATTTCTTAGTTTTCATCAAAAAAAAAAAAAAAAGCTCTAGAAAAATATTTGATAAAGAAGTACAGAAGGAGGGTCCAGGTAGGTTGAAGACCTGCAGAATGGCGTCGACCCAACATCCCATTTTGGTAGTGCCACTTTAAGGACCGTTTGTAGAGAAAATAATAATAAAAAAAACACATACCCAATGCACAAGGCTCCCAACATTGTGTAGTATGGGGAGGGTAATAATGTACACAACTTAACCCTGCTTTGCGGAGAGGCTAGCTGTTTTCAACCCATGACCACTAGATCGCAATGGAGCAACGTAGCACAATATAAAATAAAATACAACCCAAAATTTTTACATGCAACCCAATTACAATAGATCGAGAACAGAACAAGCGAGGGAAGAAGAAAAGAAACAACATTGGTACAAAATTTCAATCAAACATCCTTATTGCCATTCTACTTTACAATTAAGACTCAGCCACCAGCAAGTGGTTTACCGGATTCGATTCTTGAAAAGGAAATCCACATTTTCTGGAGAACTAGAATGCCTCCTAGCAGTGATATGCAAAACCACACCATCAACAAGCATGCGCTGCAGCACCCTTGAAATGTTCTTAGTATCATCAATGCCAAGGTGGTGACTTCCCACCAATGGAATCTCTAGTTCCTTCATCATCGTCATCATTCCTGTAGCCTAGCAGTCATAAAACAAGCCAAAACATTAACTAGAGATTGACCAAAATTACTGAAACCCAAGCGCTTGATGTCTTGAGCCAGTATGCCCTGGTTCTAAGTCCCAAGGCCACATCAGAGAAACAAATGAACAAGCAAAATATTCTGATACAAGTGACTTTAGAGTACTCACCCTCCTGTGATAAAAATTGAGATATATGTCCTTCAGATTGATCCACTCCATGAAATACTGTGGTAGTTTCACTTTTGAAACTTTGCATTGCTGAGGAACCTTGGTCTTCAAGTCCCAATTACCACTAATAGCCATAACAGAGACACATCACATCAGTCAATTAAGGAATAGTGCGTTGGCACTAGCTCAAAGCAACAAATTTTGAAACTAAACTAGAAGAATTTTCCCACTTTATTGATTTTTTACTTTTTCGTCCCAAAATGCTAAATGGCAATATATTCCATACTTGCATTACTTTGACTAAATTTCTAACCATCTATTTCTTTCTTTATTTCTTACTTCTTTTATTTATTTTTTGGGAGAGGGTTGGGCATGCCACCAGCTTTCCGAAAGCTAGCACAGCTTGCACCAATCATAGGGCTGGAAACAGGAGGGCAAGGGGTCTTTTTCAAAGGGGGAGGAGGGAGGTTGACATATGCTGGTCCACTTGATGGTGTATCCAGCCTTTTCCCTTATTTATTTGTTTTTGAGGAACAGTTGCAAGAGTAGCTATCCTCCCCCCCCCTGTACATACAGCATCTGAGCAATAAGACTCCAGTGACAATGTTTCTCCAACAGTTATTAGGGCTCATGGGCTTCCGACCCAATTCTTAGTGTCCCAAGCATGAGATGCACCACCTGTGCTTCTTCGACTGAGTGCCTTTTGTGTCTGATGTGCTTTTGTAGTGGTTTAGAATCGAGTCCTTCCGCCTCTATTTGAGTAAGGTGTAAGGCACAACAAGGCGAGCCCTTCCACACCCTAGCTGATCTACGACTAAAGAAGCAATGGCTAGCTGATCTACGACCAAAGAACCCACATGAGGACGTTGTTGGGGAAGCCTTGTTGAGTCACCTTGGACTCGAGACAATGAATGAATGTGAGTGCCGCACATCGAACGTTGATACACTTTCCAAAGGAGTGGATAAAGCCGGTTATGATAATCAAGTGTCGGTATGAGACTCAAACTTTTTGAAGTTTCTAAAGTGAAAGACAGTATTGAAGGATTGCACATAGAGAAAGACATTGTGTGTGTGTGTGTGTGTGTGTGTTTGTGTGTGTGTGTGACCTATTTGAGCACATAAACCATATGCCACATTTCTCATCCATTCGGACTGGTCTTGCTCTTGAGAAAACAGCACACTTATTGCTCCGACTCCCTCACCTCAAATTAAAATAGCACACCCTCCAATAAATGCCACATAGGAGTCCAGGTCCTCTATTCACGCTTCAAATTTCATCCCAATCCAAATTTGCCAAGTGGGAAAACAAGGTGATATGCCATATTTGGCCACCAGTTCAGCATGTAAGAGGACAGTCCGGCCGAGCTCCCGCCTCGGCCCTTCACGGATGAGCCCTCGCCTAATCCCAGTCTTTCCAAGCTCCAGCCTCGGCCCTTCGTGGACGAGCCCTCATCTCGGTCTCTAATGAGCAAATCCTCACCATCATTTCTCCGGCGGAGCCTCCACCTCGGCCACTTGGGCAGGGGCCCTCCTTAGCCAACTAAGAGTCCTTAATTGAGTAGAGTTCCAACATTGCAGCTGACAAGGTGACACGTTATTGCGGTTGGGAGTGTCACACACTTAGGCTGGACTAGAGACGGTGCTCCGGAGGAAGTGGAACTTCCAGTGAGAGGATCCCCTTCTAGTATCATGGAAAGTGCTCTGTTGAGACTCCTAACGCCTTACACAAAGCGAAAGGAGCATGGGCTGATGAGTTGTTAAGCGTCTTGTGGTACAGGACCACAGCCAGAACCCCAACGGGAGAAACCCCATTCCGTCTCACCTATGGAACGGAAGCACTGATATCCATGGACGTAGTGCAAACATCTTCCCGGACTGCAGTATTTGATGAAATAGCCAATGGAGAGATTTTATCGATGAAGTAAGGGAAAACGCTCTAATACTCAACGCAGCATACAAATAGCGAGTGGCACAATTCTTCAATAGAAAGGTCCGTACCAGAAATTTTCAAGTAGGAGACTCGGTGCTCAGGAAAGCCAACATATCTGAGCCCAAGAAGGTAGTCAAGCTCAGCACAAATTGGGAAGGACCGTATATAGTCTCCATGGTGGTAAGCATTGGAATGTACCACCTGCAGACTCAGGGGGGTAGGATAATACCCCGGACGTGGAATGCGGAGCACCTTAAGAAATTCTACCAATGAAGCACCTACAGCGACAACAACACCCATGGATGGATTTTCTTTCAGCACTTTTCAGTTTTATTTTCTATTCTCAGTCGCGTTTAGTTTCAGAAATTTTCAGTTTTAAGTTTCTGTTAGCAATCAAGTACATTCCCTTCAGCATACATTTCTTTCAATATGACTTTTTCAAGTTGCAACTCCATCGGATGTTTCTGAGAGTGTTATGAAATCATGTAATACAACATCTTCCCACAATCTTAATGAAGCATCCAGGTTCAATCACCTATGAGTTACTCTAACGCAATGTTTTGTTTCAATAAAATGCTAAGTACTGGCCCCGACTATGGCTTAACATCTGCTCAACACGGCCCAACACAGTCCTGGCTCAGGACTGGACTCCAAAGACCTCATCCTGAGGCATAAGCTAAAATGCTAAGTCCTGGCCCCGGCTATGGCTTAACATCAGCCCAACACAGCCTAATACAGTCCTGGCTCAGGCCTGGACTCCAAAGACCTCATCCTTGAGGCATAAGCTAAGATGCTAAGTCCTGGCCCTGGCTATGGCTTAACATCGGCCCAGCACGGACTGTATGTAGAAGCTAAAATGCCAAGTCCTGGCCCTGACTATGGCTTAACATCGGCCCAGCATGACCCAATACAGTTCTAGCTCAGGTCTGGACTCCAAAGACCTCATCCTTAGGCATAAGCTAAGATGCTAAGTCTTGGCCCTGACTATGGCTTAACATCGGCCCAGCATGGCCCAATACGGTACTAGCTCAGGTCTGGACTCCAAAGACCTCATCCTTGAGGCATAAGCTAAGATGCTAAGTCTTGGCCCCGAATATGGCTTAACATCAGCCCAGCACGGCCCAATACAGTCCTGGCTCAGGCCTGGACTCTAAAGACCTCATCCTTGAGGCATAAGCTAAAATGCTAAGTCCTAGCCCCAGCTAGGACTTAGCCTCAGCCCAGCACGGCCCTAATACAGTCTTGGCTTAGGCTTGGACTCCAATGACCTCATCTTTGAGGCCGAAGCTAAAATGCTAAGTCCTAGCCCTAGCCCTGGCCCCGGCTACGGCTTAGCATCGGCCTGGAATGGCCCTAACACAGTCCTAGCTCGGGCTTAGACCATCTAAAATTCTATAATAGTTCAAGCACGGGCCCAGATGCCCTGATTCCCAACAAATAAAGCACATTGGAAAACGTAAGTTCACAAGCTCCGATAGAAAAACGAAGAGGCATAAGCTAAAATGCTAAGTCCTGGCCCCGGCTAGGACTTAGCCTCGGCCCAGCACGGCCCTAATACAATCTTGGCTTAGGCTTGGACTCCAATGACCACATCTTTGAGGCCGAAGCTAAAATTCTAAGTCCTAGCCCTAGCCCCGACTATGGCTTAGCATCGGCCCGGAACGACCCTAACACAGTCCTAGCTCAGGCTTAGACCATCCAAAATTCTATAATAGTTCAAGCACGGACCCAGATGCCCTGATTCCCAACAAATAAAGCACATTAGAAAATGTAAGTTCATAAGCTCCAACAAAGAAATGAAGAGGAAAACTTCCATTGATCCAGAATGCAGAGCATTTACATAAGAAAGAGGGGAGATATAAAAAAAAAAAGGAAATTACATTGTACCACCCCTAATTTTAAACTTTATATGAATACCACCCTAATTTTCCCAAAATATCTAACTTACTCCTAAAGTCTAACATTGTTAGTTTAGAAATGGAAAAGACTCTTTTAACCATGTTATGTCTTCCCATCCTTCCTTTGTTGCTTCCTTGCAAACTCCTTACTTCTTAGGCCTGTAAGTGAACCCTAAAAGAGCACCGACCTGCTCCTATCGCCACGCCTGAGTAGCTTGAGAAGCCCATGGAGAATCCTAGAAGAGCGTCGACCTGCCCTTACCGCCACCCCTGAGCAGAGGTCTACTGCTGCCATGTCCAGCCATTGAAAGAACTTGGGTCTAGGAATTTTGAAGCGGCAATGGAAGGAACTTGAGCAGACCCTACCATCGACCAGATCAAGGACCCTACTGCTGACTAGATCAAGGATCAATTACCCCTCAAAACGACACATCTTCATCAGCAACTGTCAGACACAAAAAATGACTTATCTTCATCTGCAACCATTAAACAAAGGATTCTACTAAAGAAAATACTACTAAAAAAACCCAGAATGTAGAGTTACAATGAAGTGTTAGCCAACTGCCAACCCCAATAATTGGAATTTTTTTAGCCAATTTGTAAGAAATGAAGATTATTCTAATAAAATCTGATGGAATCCTAGTGAGATTCCAGTGATTGATGGTTCCTCTTCTCAGTTCTCACATCCTTTCAAATCTCCTTTGCATTCTTTCCTTGGAAGACGAAGAAGAAGGAATCAAGAACCCTTTTGTAATTTGTTCATGGATTTTATAATCATTAACCACACAACCCAATCGATGACAGTACAGGAGGAGAAGAAGAAGAACAGAACACTGAATCATATTCAAGAAAGCTAACATTTTAAGGCCTCTTACTACTAATATACCTACTCGCCTCTTTCTCGGAATATCTAGAAAATCCTCTCTCTATTGCTCTGCCACAACTCCTCCCCATAGATTCTATGGGCATAATACGTCTGCTTCACCTGTCACTGCAAGTCTGTAACTATCTCCTCAATGCCATTGGCAGCGGCTTCCTCTGCCGGAAAAAACCTCTATGGGCAGTCTCTCATAGTGCCCAAGACTTAATGCTGCCCAAAAAAGATGAGGATTCCCTACAATGGCAGGTATTACTTCTTCCGTTCGTTTTGGTAAGTCGTCGGAGATTATTTGGAATCATCAAATCCTCATCATCGAGCAGCCATGGAAGGGTTTGCTTAAAGAACAAAGAAGCCCTAATTGGATTCCATCATCGATTTGGGGTTTTACAATGAAGGGTAAAACGGTAAGTTTACCCTTCTTCAAGGGTAATTGGGGCATTTAGTAAATTTTAACTACTTGACGTTATATAAAGTTTAAAATTAGGGGTGGTACAAGATAATTTTCCAAAAAAAAATATAGCAATTTTACCAAAAATAGGACGAAGGATGTCCTCGGTGCAAGATTCAGAAGGGTTCAGGGAGCAGCAGGAGGAGCCTTCTCGGCTGCAGTCTTCTCGGAATCTGGAGTTACCACAGCGGGGATCTCCTCAGCAAAAAGCGAGGCCTGGGAGATTGGAGGGGTCTTCTTCTTCTTGCCACCACGGGGAGAATCCGAGTGGTGAACAGTCTCTAGAGGAGAGGATCTCTCGTACACGGCAGTGGGAGCACTCCCCCGATTCACTTCATCACCTACCTCCACCGTAATGCTTCCCTTTAGCAAGGAAGGCTGAGGGGGCAAAAAGTAGTGCTCGTAGTCAATTGGATCGAGGTGAGGATACTTCCTCAGGAAGAAGTTCACAACTGTGTCCGAGCCAGAGTTGAAGGAAGATGTGTTCAAACTCAGCAGCCATTCCTGCCCTTCAGGGGAGTTCACATACCTCTCCATGGCCCTCATCTCAACCTCCTTAAGCGCTGAACGATGCTGCTCCTGAAGAGATTGGATGGCCAACTCCTGAGCCGCGGCCTTCTTGCGAAGTTCCTCCTGAAGCTCAATAAATTCAGCCTCAAGTGACTCTTTAGCCTTCACCATCTAACCCTTCTCAAGTAGAAGCTTGCTGACTTCCCCCTCCAACTCTCCACACCTCCTCTGGAGGCCCACGGACTTGGCCTCCACAGCCCGGCGCTCCTTATTCAAAGACTTTAGCTGACCCTGGACCTGCGCCAAATGGTCTTGGAGTTGCTGAAGTTCCTCCTTAGCTTTCTGTCACCGAGCCGCCACATTCTCTAAGCGACTGCACGCCTCCATCCACCAATGGTGTCCCTGCCATGAACAACGATTCAGCATATGTTCAAGGTGTAATTAAAAAGACAACAAAGAGGAGAAGAAAAAACTCACATCAACAATATGCTGATATATGAATTCACGTAGATAGGAGTTGGGCAATTTCCAAAACCCATCCAAGTCTATGCGCAGCTGCCCTTACTTGCCCTAGGTATAGGCCACCTCCTTATCAGCAACTAAAGAGTCTCCATTCAAAAGATTCCAGGCAAGAGGGATGGCCCTCCTGAAAAGACGATGGTGGCTAGGGGAAGCCTCAGGAATTCCCCCGCATTGCCCCTCATTCGTTGGTGCAACCTATTCTTCTCTCCTCTTTCGACCTTCTAGGCTGGGGTCAGCAGGTTGATTGAGTGGTTGATCGGGTAACTCCTTGTGGGGGTGATCCTACCCTATTTTAGGCCCATTAAAGTGGCCTATTATAGTAAAAATTCATTGTGACTAAAGGCCTAACACATATGTAACCCAGTCTAAGGCTTATTTCCACTAACAATGTCATTTGCTGAAAAAGATGCATTCAATTGAGGAATGATGAAAAGTTCTGTAGTTTACCCCCCTCTGACCTCCACTGGCTGCTGCCTCTATGGCTGGCGGACACCCTCCGACTGCCCCTAGCCCCTCCCCCCTTCCCCTCTCTACCTCTGATACCGCCTTCCTCGCTCCTCACTCCCTTTTGGCCGACGATCTCTCCCCTACCATCCTTCCCTATCCCTCCACCATTCCTACCACTTCCTCTCCTATCTTGCATCCTTCCTCACTCTCTCCCCAAGACATGGTCCTTTGTCCTAAACCCATCCTCTTCTGATCGCCTCGCCCTCCACTGTCCCCCCCATCAAATCTGGGTGGCAAAAAAATTGGCCTCTGCCCAGCCAGTTCCTTGTATTCTGAAATCTCCAATGGAGATATTGCCTTGGTGGCTATTTCATTAGCAGCGCCCGATTGTTAAACGCTCCCTATGCAATCAATGGTGCTCACAGGACTCGATGGAAATCCACATTTTGGATAATGGGATTTTTCTTTTCAATTTCTCAAACGAGCAATGCATGACCAGAGCCCTAGAGGGAGGTCCTTGGCAAGTTGGAAAAAATAAGATTTTTTTGAGACAATGGAACCAATTTACGAGCCTTCACAAGCTTGATTATTAGTCCATTCCTCTCTGGGTTGCTCTCCCCAACCTTCCCTTGCAATTCTAGGGAGAAAAGGGCTTGAGTATTATTGGTTCTGTCATTGGAACCCCTCTTCTCTGATTCCAGAATCGAGGAAACATCTTTCCTTCGCCAGAATCTACATCTAAGTATTGGATGAAGCCACTCCTCTCTCCTCTGTGATCATTATGAATGAAGAAGGTCATTCCTTTCACCAAGAGATCTTCTACGACTAGAACCCCCCCACTGCCTGGCTTGTAGGATTTTCGAACATCACTCAAAAGATTGCACGAAGCTGAAGCCCCCTAAAGAAGATGAAAGAATGGATTTACCATCGGACTCTCACCTATGGTCCTTCAAATGTCGCTAAAAAATACATGCCACTCGTCAGCTCCAATCACTTCTCTCGGCTTTCGACTCCCAATATCGCTGACCTCGTCTCAGGAGTTAAGGTCAATGCTGTATCAGGAGTAGAGGCCGGAGCTAACCACCGCTTTAGGAGTAGAGGCTGGAGCTGCTCCCGGGAAACCCATGGCAGATCCCAAGGCAAGAAAATCCCTAGCCCTCTGGTCACATCACCCATGCGCCCTCTCTTACATCATAACCTGGACCTTCGGTCCATTCTGCTTTACCTTGAGTCTCAACTCTTTCTCTGCCATCCGTGACCCTTCTCCTAACATCGACGGCTCCCGCCATGCTCTATTGGGCGACCGTGCTAGTTCTCCCTCCACCTTGCCTGCTCCCGCTGCCCTTTCTTCCTCTGCGAGTACGGACCCTCTCTTACGAGCTCCCTCTCCTAATGCTCCTGTCACCAACTTTCCATCCTCTTCTATCTCACATGCTGCCCTCAATTTCGTCTCTATCTCCTTCCCTGCGACCTCATCCTCATCCTGTCCCCCCTTCCATTCGTTTGAGCCAGTCAATCTTTCACGCGCCTTCTAGCCTAGATCATTACCCTATGGGCTCGTCATCCAGCTCCCCTCTTTCCTTGAGCCAGCCTAGCCCATCCCCTCAGATGCCTCCTGGCTCTACCCATCCTTCTATGGGCCTCCTTCCAAGGCCCATCCACTTACCTCCACTTAACCAAGTCAGCTTTTCCCATTCTTACCTGACCCACCAAGGTTCTTCCTCCTCTCAGCCCACCCGCTCAACTCTTCTTTTATTCCTTCGACCCGACCTATCATCCCCTCCACCCGCTTACCCTTGCCTGCTCCTCGAAGGCATGCTCCCCCTCCAACCGATCCTCCTTTGTCCTCCTTAACTATCAAGACCCCCCGATAACCTCGACCTGGCCAATGCTCCTGCTTTTTCGCCTCTTGCGGTATCCCTCTCCTTGCCCTCCCCCCTCATCCCACTAGCCCTTGACTCTCATACGCTACCACCCTTTCCTGTCGTGAGCTCCCTTCGACAAGGCCATGCCACATCTACACCAGAAACCCTCCCGGTTGTGTTCTCTTCTCATATGGACCCCTCCCCTGCTATGATACTCAACCAAAAGGGCCCTGCCACGTCTGCACCAACCTCATCCTCTCCTGATGCTCTCTCATTGTCTTCCACGACTACTACAGCTCTATCATGGCTTTTGCTCCTTGGTGGTCCTCCCACTCTTCTGAGCCAGCTCTCACCTGTGCCTTCATCAGATACTATGCTTCTGCTCCTTGCGATGATCTCCTTCCAGCAAGGCCCACCACGTCTTCACTAATAATGCCTACGAGGAACATCATCCCACAGGGTTTCGTCGTGTCTACATCTTCGACATCTTCTCCTAATGGCCCTCCCTACCATTAGGACCCTACCACGTTGCCATCAGCATTGCCTCACTATCCAACTCCTTCCCTTGCTATGCCTCCCATACAATAGAGCCCTGCCTTGTCTTTGCTTGCTTCCTCTACGGCTTCCCCTTGCCATAACGATCTTACAAAGCGTACCAGAACTAAGTCCTCCAAGGCTAAGATAACCTCCAAGAACCAACATAGTGTCAAACCTCTTCTTAAAAAGAAAAAAACATCCCTCCCCCCAAAATCTTAAAAAAACCACAACTCTGCTCCTAAGCCTCAGTCCTCTCCCACCAAGCCTTCCTCCATCACCCTAGGTGGAAAACCCACCCCCTGCCTTGCTTCCTTAACTTCTCTTTCTGGTCCCCCTCCCCCTCCTTCCCCAGATATCGGGTCCCCCCACCATCGTTATCACCGAAGCAATTACCCTTCTCCCAGCTTTCCAAGGCCACTTTGCCCCTCTCATCTTCCCCTCGATGAATTGCTAAACAATTTGGAATGTTCATGGTCTCAACTCTCTGGCCAAGCATACTGAAATTCGCTCCCACCTCAGAGACTCTCGTCCTATCCTTTGTTGCCTTCTCAAAAACAGAGTCCTTGAACCGAATGCATCCTATATTGCTTCCTCAATTGACCCCTCCTGATCCTTCCTCTCTAATTATTCCTCCTACCCTAATGGACTCATCTGGGTCCTTTGGAATCCCTTCAATATCCATATCACTCGTCTCCTCTTCCCAATTCATTCACCTTTCCATCACTGACCCTTTTGGAGGTAAACCTTTCTTCTTCTCTATTATCTACGGCCTCAATCGAGCCCCTGATAGGTCTCAGCTTTGGGACAATCTCCGTCTCCTTGCCCCTCAAGTCGACTCCTCCCCTTAGAGATGAGGGGTGATTTCAATGTTACCAGCTTTGGCCATGAAAAGATGGGTGGCAAACCCATTGACCCCTCCTCTGTGGATGCCTTCAACCCTTTCTTAGAAGACATCGGCCTGGATGATCTAAGGTGGTTTGGCCTTAAATACACCTGGCACAACAAAAGATCTGGCCTCAATAAAATTGCTTGCAAGCTTAACAGGGTCCTTGTCAATGAAGCCTGGCTTAGCAGCTTCCCTTCCTCTTATGCCAACTTTGATCCCCCTATCTCTAACCATAATCCCCTCTCTCTGTTTTTCCAACCTTATATCTCTTTCGGCCCCAAGCCCTTCAAATTCAACATATGAATTCCCATTTGGGTTTTCTCCCCACTGTCTAGCAAGCCTGGGACATTCCTGTTCAATCCTCCTCCTCTCATTGCCTTTGCTCGCAAGCTTAAGAGTATAAAATCTACCCTCAAAGCTTAGAACTCTTCCACATTTGGAAACATCTCTTTCCAAGTCTCCTCTTGTAGAGACCGGCTTGCCACTATCCAATCCCGCCTCTAATGGGACATCCATAACTCCTCCCTTACTAAGGAAGAAAAATCCCTCTCCCTTGAGCTTTCCTCCCTCTTTGCTCAAGAACAGAGCTTCCTTAAGCAAAAATCCCATATCAAGTGGATGAAGCTTGGCAACTCTATTTCCACCTACTTTCATAAATCCCTCAAAGCCAGAACCAACTCCAACTCCATTCCCCGCCTCCTATCCTCTAGTGGGATATTCTCGAGAACCCAGATGACATCGAGGCTGGGGTTATCTCCTTCTTCTCCAACATCTTTAACCCCCCAGGTCTCCCCTGACCCCATTCCTCCCATTTTGCTCAATAAATTCATCGCCAACCATCTTCTCCCCCTCCTCCTTGCCATCCTTTCTGGCACATAGATCCTCTCTGTTGTCAACTCCCACAAACCCATCAAGGCTTCTGACCCTGATGGTTTTAATATGGGCTTCTCCTCTTGCTAGGGGATCATTGAGAAAGATCTCATCTCAGCCATCAGAAGTGTCTTCCTCAACCCCTCCCAAATCCAAAGAGTGAATCACACATTTCTTTGTCTCATCCCCAAAAAAGAAGTAGGCCTATTTCCCTTTCCAATCTCCTCTATAAGTTTATTGCCAAGATTCTTGCCTCTCGGATCCAGTTGGTAATTGATTTTCCTATAGCCCCAACCAATCGACTTTTATAGTTGGGCGCAGCATTGTGGACACCATCATCCTTTGTCATGAGATTGTGTGAGGCTTTGGTCGTAACTCCAATTCTCCCTCTGCCCTCCTTAAGATCGACATCCATACAACCTTTGACTCGATCATATAGGACTTCATCTCCAAGGTTATGTTAGCCATGTCCTTTCCCCCTACCTTCACGAACTGGATCTACTCTTGTATATACACCACTAATTTCTCCATCCTGGTGAATAGATCCCCTACTGGCTATTTTGACTCTTCCACTAGTATTCGGCAAGGCTAACCTCTCCCCCCTTCTCTTCTGTTTGGCTCTTGAAGTCCTTTCTCGATTTATCTAATCCAAAACTAATGATCTTCTCATTTCCCCCATCCCCAAGTCTCTCAAGATCACCCACCTTGCCTTTGTTGATGACCTCATGATCTTCTCCAAAGTTGACACCCTTTCCATTCCAACCATTCCCCTACTGGCTATTTTGACTCTTCCAATAGTATTCGGCAAGGCTAACCTCTCCCCCCTTCTCTTCTGTTTGGCTCTTGAAGTCCTTTCTCGATTTATCTAATCCAAAACTAATGATCTTCTCATTTCCCCCATCCCTAAGTCTCTCAAGATCACCCACCTTGCCTTTGTTGATGACCTCATGATTTTCTCCAAAGTTGACACCCTTTCCATTCTGACCATTCTCTCCTCCCTCCGATCCTTTGAATCCTTATCTGGTCTCCGTATCAATATTCCCAAGTCCAGTATCTTTCTCTCTAGGGTCTCGAGTGCCACCAAAGCTCGTCTTCTCTAGCTTACTGGTTTCTCCCTGGGATCCCTTGTCTGTCAAGAATTTGGGCCTCCCTCTTATTTCCTCCAGCCTTACTACCCATCATTGTACTCCTATACTTAACAATATCCACAAAAGGCTCCAACTCTGGAAAGGAAAGCTCCTATCGTATGCTGTAGGTTGGAGCTCATCAGATCTGTCCTTCAATCTTCTTACACTTACTGGTCTAGCATTTTTGCCCTCCCCAAAGCATCCATTAAGGCTATTGAATCCCTTTTCTGCTCCTTCCTCTGGAAAGGTGTGGAAACGATCAAATTCCTCCACCCCATCTCCTGGTCCTCTGTTTGCCTCCCCAAAGCTGAGGGAGGCCTCGGTCTTAGAAGGATAAAGTTTGCCGACTCTGCAGGCTTACTCAAGCTAATCCGGAAGCTAGCTTCAAAACAGAAGAGCATTTGAGTAACCTGGGTTGACTCCTCCCTTCTCCGCAAGAATTCTTTGTGGACCGCCCCATTCCTCCGGATGCCTCATGGATTTGGCAGAATATCCTTCAGGCTAGACCTCTTGCCATTGAAAATATCTGCTATAATATCAGAAATGGTCTCTCCACCTCCCTTTGGATTGACAATTTGCACCCTAGTGGTATCCACTTTAAAGTGGGGCATAGATCTGTCTACTCCACTAGTCTTGCTAAAGACACTTCTGTCTCTTCCATCATTGCAAATGGAGCTTGGTCCCCCCTCTTGGCCTCAGCTCCATGTCATTTATTTGGTCCTCCCTCCCCTATCCCCCCTCCTCGCCTAGGGAGGATACAATCATCTAGACCCTGATGTAGGAGGGTGCCTAGACAACTAGGTTTCCTACAAGGGTTACTCAACTAGAACAAGATAAGCTTAATGGGACTTGGATTGGGATGGGTTCAATGGGGCTCAGTAAAAATACAGATTTAACATGCAAAAATAATGGACTAATTAACAAAGCAGCAATGATCAATAATAGTCTAAGTAGAAAAACACACAAACCACTTAAGCATCAAATGGGGATATAGGGAAGGGAACATAGCAGCATGTATATATTAGGTTTAGCACAAATCAGCCAAGACACAAAACATGATAAGCAAACCAAACAATTTTCTAAAATCAGCCAACTAGTAAAGAGAATGACAGCAGGGATTCCATAGGGATAAAACAAGATTAGGCTTAAAATTCGATGGCAGCAGTTTCAGGTTTCAGCAATAAGGGATGGGGTAATAAAAGGGATAAAGCAGGTAGGGGGGCATAGAAAGGGGAAACTACTTACCTTTCCGTTGTTCAGATCTGAGGAGAAAATGAGAAAGTCAGGTCCTCCAAGGTGTAGAAGTGCAGTCCACACCGGTTGTTGTAAGAAGAACAATGTGAAGTCATGGCAGCCCTTGATGGATTGAATATTACTCGAGGGAGGTGCAGCAACATTCAAACATATCAGTGGTGCAGCACTAGAGAGGCAACCGAGAGAAAGAGAGTGGGAGAGGGAGTCGTGAGAAGGAGGGGAGGCGAGAAAGAGAGGGACCGAGAATGAGAAACGAGAGTGAAGATTGTGAGAGAGAGAGAGAGAGAGAGAGAGAGAGAGAGATGTTGGCTTTTGCTTTTTTTTCTTTTTTTTCCTTCAATAATTTCATTAACAATAACCGTGGCCAATGGCCTTACATAAATAAGAGAATAATTACTAAAAAGAAAAGAGATTATTCTAGGAACATTATTTCATAAACAAAGAAACTTTCTAAAAGAAAACAATAGGATAATTACTTAGTTCCCTAATTAACTTAAAGACTCAAATAAACAAAATCCTGGAAAATAAAACTACTAAACTATCAAATTTGGTGGGGGTCACACAATCTTGGCCGATTGGGAAGAAAGAGGGAATCCAATGCTGGTCGATTCTTCTTTCCTTCCCTCTTCTTCCTTCCTTCTTCTTTCCTTCTTCTTCCTTCTTCTTCCTTCTAGTTTCCTTCTGTGAGACCATCTTCCAGCCAAATTGAATGCAAGCGTGGTTGGGTCTTGCGTCTACGCCACTGGTACACGTGGATGCCCCCATCAGACCCCTTCCACCTCTGGGAACTTTTCCTCCTCTTCCGCTTGGCACCTCATAAGAACCCTGAGTACCACCTTCCCTTGGTACAAAATCATCTGGTTTAGGTTCCATATCTCTCACCATAGTTCACTGTTTGGAGAGCCCTTTCCAATTGCCTTCCCACTCAATCCTTTCTCATTCATCGTCACATCCTCGTCTCCCCTGCTTGCTGCCTTTGCTGGAACGGATCTGAAGATATCAGCCATCTTTTCTTTGACTGCCCTTTTTCCTCCACCATCTGGAGAAGAGTCTTAGCCTGCTGCTGGCCTTCCAGAAGAACCCCTCTCCCTCTCTCCAGAGGATGGATTTGGATTGACATGATCTATGCTGGTAAGACCATCTATGACACTGCCGGGAAATTAACCTTTGGGGCCACCATCAACTATATTTGGATGGAGCAAAACCTCCGTAGATGGACCTCCAATTCTCGGTCTTTTGACAAGATTTGAAATGCCATATACTTTGAGGTGTCCTCCAAACTCTCCCTCATCCCCCCCTCCCCATCGTAAGCTCCCCTAAAAACAATCTTATTGTCTCTTGGGGTCATCCCATCCACTATTTTGATTCCTCCCTCCCCCAACCCTTCGGGGATGTAGCATCTTTTGATGGTTTTTTATTCTCTTTTCCCTTCGGGGCTGTATATTCCCCACCCCCCCGCGCCCAAAAAAAAAAAACTCTTTTTTCCTTCTTCCTTGGTAATGAATTTCTTATTCACACAAAAAAAAAGGCTTATTTCCACTAAAATTAGCCCATTTCTGTAATTTACCTGCATCACTTCACTACAGACCCATTGCACTGATTAGCAGCACAACTTATTTAAGAAGCTTGAAATAAGTAGTGGAAGGAGGTCAAATTTGGAAAGCATGGTTGTTTCTAATACGATAAATGTCTCCCCTTAAACTTTGGGCTTCTTTTTTATATTTTTAAGGGGATGGTAATTGTGGGAAAGAGGGCACGTTTGTTTCATGCTGTTCCACACTACCTTTCTGAGTGTGTTATAAATTAATGGATAGTTTATCCACAGCAATGGGCGTAGAGGTATCTCTACACCAATACCCAAATTTTTGCCACTTGGAAGGTGATGTGGCAATATCAACCATAGCAATATCAAGGTGATGCAGATAAAAGCCACCATCACAAGTATCACCATAGGGACCAGGTCAAGTCCAAAAAAGGGCCTGTGGTTCCACTTTGAACTTGGTGGTTGAACTGAACCAGAAATCTGATTCAGCCCAAGCCATGTCGCTTGGGTGTTTTTGGTTCACTCAGAACCAGATAGTGGGTCATGTCAAGGACTATTTTTCCTCATTTTATTGCTTTTTTTTTTGGATGAATAAATAATTCATTACCAAGATAAGAAGAAAATATAAGGGGAGAGGGGGGGGGGAGGGAGGCATTAGCCAACAAGGAGCAGCCAACCCAAGGAGAGCTCAACAAACAACACATCAAAACCAAAATCACCATCTTGCGCCAAACCATTATTGCTTTTTAATCTCTTGTAAAGCTGAAAACTTCTATAAATTGATGTAAAGACGCAAAGAGACTCCCCAAGATTTTAATGATGATTGAGCTAAGCTTTTTCCTGTAAATTATGGGAGATTCAAAACACTTGTGAGATGCAGCACACCCCTGGGGAGATGCAAAGACTCGTTGGTGATATTCCAATCTAGTTCCAGTTGGGAAGCTTGGTCTATATTCTTCTACTCTTCTTCCATTCTTTTTCCTCTTATCATATGTCGAGTTTAGGTCAGTACAGAAGTTTCTTTTCATTCATGTGCATGCGTTGGTTGATTGACACAAATTGTTATGCATTAGATATTCTGATATTCTATCTTCTCATTGAATCTTTCTCAAAATTCTATTACTATTTGGGGTTTTAAAAATCAGATCTTTGCTGTTTCTGAGAAATCCTTCTACTATCTAAATTTTCAAACCTAACCATTGAGTTCTAATTCTGTTTCTGTACTTAGCAAATGTACTTTGTTCTTCACCTTCACACTGTTCCAAAATTTAAATTTGCTACCGATTTCCTAGAATCCTATTTTGAGTATGATTTCAGAAACTTAGTTAACTTAGTTTTCAAATTCTATTTTCAAGTTCTACTCAGAATTTCTGCTCTGACTGATTAACTGAATTCTGTTAATTAATATCCTAATCTGAGTTCATTTAATTACTGTTCTGAAACTTCTATGAGCTCCCAAATGATTCTCAGATTTACGGAGTCCCATCTCTAACAGTATTCTTCAGATCCTAAGAATCTGATCATCGGATTGAGCCTATTTTCTGATATTATATTCTCCTACCCAATTAGAGTTTTCAACCACAATTTTGGTTAAATCTGATCTTCTGATCTGCTGTTATTGCAAATCTCATGAAACCTGGTTTCTTAACTTTACTGCAGTTTTGGTTTGCTTTGGATTTCTCAACCAAATACTTTAGAATGCCAAAACCTGTCCCTAGGTAATGGTATTAATTAGCCGCACATCAAATTTCAAACTCAGATTCAATCATGTACCCTTCCATGTCTGTCCATGCACCCTCATCACTCCACACTTTGATTTTTCAAGGTTAATCTTGAAATTTTCAATGCTTTTTTTCTTCCCTCCTGTATCCATGTAGCTAACCCCATTTAGTTGGGAAAAGGCTGAGTTGTTGTTGTTTATTTTCCAAATTCTGTATGGGAACTTAACGTGTGAGCAGGAGACCTTCGAGTCTACCTCTCCACAAAATTCCAACATTATCCACTATGCCACATGGCATAACTTGGGATGCTAGTTTGGAGAACCACCCCATATACATTATTCAATTGTGATTTACCATTTGTTGTAGCTATACAAATTGCATCTCACCTTGCGCCTTAAAGGTGCTAGATAACCTTGGCACCTTAATGTAAGATCAAATCACTTGATTTGATCCCAAAATAGGACCTACAAACAACCCCAACACCTTACTCCTAGGTCTAATCAAAGTACAATAATGATTGCCCGAACCAGTAACGGAAACCCACAAAATAAGCCAATTGGCTAGGGTTGAATGGGTGTAAAAGTTCAGCAACAAACATCTCTATTCAGAAAATAATTAAGACTCAAACAACACTCAAAATAACCTTTTAATAACCTAAATATAACCCCCCAAACAATAATCTGAAAGTAGGAACAGAATAGCAATAACTGAACCTGGAGATTTTAGGTCAAACTTAGAGAACAAAAGGAAGCTCAGATGGGGTTGAAACAGTGCCCAAAGGTGGCTTATGGAACTCCCAAAATCTGGGCCTCAACTGATGACAGAAAACTGAGACCTGAAAGTTCTTGAATAGGTCATGAAGTAAACTTTTCAATAACTTGAAGAAGCCTCAGATGATCACCAGCTGTGGGTCGAGTGGGCCTTTGGGAGTGCCAGACAGGTCTTCAAAATATGAGCTCTAATGGCTCAGACATCTGATGACAGATAACCGTGATCTGATAGTTCTTGAATAGGTCAAGAAAAAGTAAACTTTTCAATAACTTGAAAAAGCCTCAGATGATTGATGCAGCTCTAAGGACGTATGAAAGGAGGAGGAAGAGGGAAGTCGGCCAGGGCAAGGAGAGTTAGAGTTGTTTTTTTTTTTTTTTGCTTTGATGGGATTTAGTAGTTTCTATTTTCAATAGCTTCTATTTTCAGTAGTTTCTATTTTCAATACTTTGGAATCGAGAGGTCATAAGATAAGTAAAACGAAGACGGAATATATGATATGTAACTTTAGTCGATTGAGGATCGATGGCAAGGGAGTGAAAATCAAGGGGACAGAGATCCCGCAAAGTGACTGCTTTAGATATCTGGGCTCTACCTTAAACAAGGAAGGTGAGATTGATGATGATGTTTCCCACAGAATTAAAGTAGGATGGATGAAATGGAGAGGGGTGTCTAGAGTATTACGTGATCGACGTATTCCTCTAAAGCTTAAGGGAAAATTCTACAAGACTGTCATAAGACCAACTATGATGTATAGTGCAGAATGTTGGGCAGTCAAGAAGCATAACGTAAATAAGTTGAATGTGGTGGAGATGAGGATGTTGAGATGGATGTGCGGCAAACCCTGAGAGATAGAATAAGAAATGACTAGGTTAGAACCGATTTAGGAATTACCCCAATTCAAGATAAGCTCAAAGAATGTCGGTTACAATGGTTTGGGCATGTCTAAAGGAATATGGAGGAGTGACCAGATGCAGATGGATGGAGCTAAAAGGGCTAGGGGTAGGCCAAAAACGACCATTGATGAGTTAGTAAGAAGAAACATGCAAAAGTTAAGTCTTCATCCAAGTATGGTAACGAACGGAGGGCTATGATCCGGGTTGCCGATTCGTGAGTGAGATGTCCAAAAGTTTTCAGTTGGGATAAGGCTGAGTTGTGTTGTTATTGTTGTTGTTGTCGTCTAATTCCTAGTTTCTATTTTCAGTTTTAGTAACTAGAGACCTTCTATTTTGATAGCTTCTAATTTCAGTTTAGTAACTATGTTAGTTTCTAATTTGTAACCTTTCCATCAAAGTTATAAATAAAGAGGAGGGCTACAACAAAGCCCCACGATTTTATGAACCTAAAATTATGCTGCTGCTGCTGCTGCTGCTGCTGCTGCTATGTCTCTGCTGAGAACTGTCTTGTGTTTGATCAAGGCCACGGGACTAGTGTTTGATCTTGTCTATGCTCTGTGATGAGAAGCCCGAGTGGTTCCGTCTATCTACTGTTCTCTTTATTATATTGCTCTTCAACCATTTCAGGTAACAGTTCTGTTCTTCTCTTAGCTCTGTTCTGAAATTTCCAGAATTTCCTGTACACCGACCACCACTTACCAGACCAACCAGCCACCTGATCGCTTCCATATTTTGGTCGAGTGTCACACCTGCTGAGAGGATGGTTCGATCCAAATCTTAGGTCAATCAGACTGGGGATTGCTTGTTATGCGAAATCTCCCTATTCTGGTCTATTCCACTTTAACCCAGTTTCTGCCCAGAATTTTGAATCGGCTGCTCTGAATGTCTGTTTATTATTTTAGGCATTGTTCTCCAATGATTCAGTCTCAGTCATTGGTGCATTAAGCCCTTAATTTCCTGATTACCATTCAGTTACAGAATTCCTGAAATACTGAGATCAATTGGGTTGATCCTTGCTTATTTATTTCAGTTTTGTTAGTATTCTGTTGAGTTATTTGGTGATTGAATGGGTGTTCTTTGATAGTGTCCTGCTGTTCTGGAACTAGGTTGACTTGTTGATCCTAGTTTGATATTATGTGGTATCAGAGCATGGTAGAGAACAACCCTACCGCTGATATTATGAACTCCATAGCTTCTATAATGGAGATGTTACAGACAATAAGGACAGAATAGAATACTCTTTGTGCAAGGGTATTGGCTGTGGAGACCCAACAACAGCAACCCACTCATGGCACTCATGTACCACCTAAAGTTGATGCTACTATGAATTCAGTTGCCCAATTTACTAACAGGAGACCTAACCCTAATCTGAGAGGACCACAGAGAATTCCTATAGTACAACTAACTTTTGAAGAGCATGTGAGGAGTTATTTTGACAATGAATGTCCCACATACCATAAGCACTAGGGAGACTCACAAAAGGTCAAGCCTGACCTCAAGGAGTATGATGGTGGGCATGACCCCAAGTGTTTTCTGATTGGATAGCTACATTGGATGACTATTTTTATTACTATGACTTATCTGAGGAACAGAAAATTAAATTAGCTCGTGCTAAGCTAGTTGAGGCTACTCGTGATTGGTGGAGAATCTATGAGCGAGAACTTGAAGCCCGTGGTAGAGAGCCTACTACTTGGGAGGAGATGAAGCAAGAACTATCAGACAAGTACTTGCCACGAAACTTTAAAGCTTGCTTACAAGACCACCTGAACTCTCTTCGTCAAGGAAATATGTTTGTTGCAGAGTACATGAACAAATTTGATGCACTTTATTCTTGCACGGGCATTAAGGAAAATGAGAGGCAATTACTTTCTCGGTTTCACCTGGGATTGGGAGTTAAAATTAATAGGGGAATTGGTATTGCTGATATATATACAGTGAGAGATTGTTTTGATAAAGCTCTACGAGCGGAAGAACTCATGATACCAACAGGTAGAAGGTTTGGATATCAAGTTGGGGAGGTCAAGAAAAATTTTCCAACCATTAAACCTAATCTTTTAACACCCCCAAGAGCCATAGTTCCTCCACGAGCTGATTACAAAGGAAAGGGACCTATGACGAGCAACAACAAGGTACAATGTTTCCATTGCCAAGAGATTGGACACTTTGCAAAGGCTTATCCACATCGACAGAAGGTTAATGCTATTGCTGAAATTGAAGAACCCAATGGGGATGATGATTCAGCTCTTTTTCCATACCGCTTGGATAAAAATGATGATGGTGGGGATGACTATGACCCGGATGATGCTAAAGATGATGGCACTTATGGTATATACATTATTGCTTGCATTTTGGTGGCTGAAACCAAAGACGTAATTGTATCTTCTATAGCCCTATGAAATCCGAGGATCGTACTTGTCAAATGATAATTGATAGTGGTAGCTATGTCAATGTCACCTCAGAATCCTTTGTAAAGAAAGCCAACTTGAAACCTGAACCACATCGTCAACCTTATAAGGTATCCTTGCTGAATGGAATTACCTGAGAGGTAAATAAATGGTGCTCAGTTCCTTTGAAGCTTTATCAGTATGAAGAAAATGTTTGGTGTGATGTAATTCCAATGAAGCTCACAGATTTATTGTTTGGTCGCCCATGAATGTATGATAATGATGCTATGGTTGGGGGTAAGAAAAATCTGTGCTCATTTGAATGGAAGAGTGTTCCTAAAACTTTCTATCCGGTAAATGTGTCCGTTGAAATGCGGTGACGAAAGGCTCTAAGGGAAAACCAAAATGACATTAAGACTGAGAAGAAAGTAGTTGTTATACCTATGAAGGAGTTCCTCTCTATTCCCCACAAGCAATTCATACACACAAGTCAAGAAACAGGAATGGTTATGGCTCTTATTACTCGGGAAGTCACCCCCCAACCTGAGGTAACTTATAGTAAGCCTATCCAAGAGCTTTTATCTGATTTTGCTGATTTGGTACATGATGAGCTTCCAGATGAGTTACCTCCCATGCATGATATACAACATGCTATTGACTTGGTATCCAGTTCGGTTTTACCAAACCTAGCCACCTACAGGCTTAGTTCTACTGAACATGCCGAGCTAAAATGGCAAGTGGATGGGCTATTACAAAAGGGATTCATTGAGAGTCTGGGTCATTGTGCTGTACCAGCTTTACTCACGCCAAAGAATGATGGTTCTTGACATATGTGTGTGGACAGCCGAGCTATCAACAAGAAAACAATCAAGTATAGATTTCCCATTCCACGACTTGATGACATGTTAGATATGCTGTCCGGATCAAAGATCTTCTCCAAATTAGATCTTAGGAGCAGCTACCATCAGATTCGCATCCGTTCTGGGGAAGAATGGAAGACCGACTTCAAGACCAAGGATGGCTTGTACGAGAGGAAAGTCATGCCCTTCGGTCTAACGAATGCACCTAGCACCTTCATGCGTGTTATGACATAGGTACTTCGTCCTTTTATTGGTCGCTTTTTGGTTGTTTACTTTGACGATATTTTGATTTACAGTAAAAACCAATAAGAGCACATTAACCACTTGAGCGAGTTAAGACAAGTCTTCAGAGTATTCAGCACAAAAAAGCTTTACATAAATCTCAAGAAGTGTTCCTTCATGCTGCCCAAGGTTGTATTCCTTGGGTTCATTGTGTCATCTAGAGGTGTTGAAACCGATCCTGAGAAGATCAAGAGCCTCACTGATTGGCATGTACCAAAGACACTGACAGAAGTCCGTAGCTTCCATGGTTTGACTTTCTTCTATGGGAGATTTATTCGGAACTTTGGAGTAGTTATGGCACCCAATACCGAATGCATGAACGCAAGTACAGGAAAATTTGAATGAAAAACTGCAGCAGCCAAAGCTTCATTCTTGTCAAAAAGAAGATGACAGAGGCACCAATTCTACGCCTACCTGATTTTGACAGTGTATGAAATAGCTACAAGTGCTTCACATATTAGTCTAGGAGGAGTGTTGATGCAAGGAAGACACCCTATCGCTTTCTATAGCAAAAAACTTAATAAAGCCAAGAAGTGCTACTCGACTTATGATCTAGAATTGTATGCAGTCGTCCAAGTGCTACGCCATTGGAGATACTACCTCATTGGTAAGGAGTTTATTTTATATACTGATCATGAGGCATTGAAGCACCTTCATTATCAAAAGTCGATTAGCCACTAGCATTGCCAAGTGGGTAGCTTATTTGCAGGAGTTCATGCTCGACATGAAGTACAAGGCCAAAAAAGAGAACACAGTGGCTGATGCACTTAGCCGGAAAGTGCTCAAGCTTAACACATTTTCAGCACATGTCATTAGCATCGATCAGATACGAGGAGAGTACGCATCTCATCCCGATTTCAGCACTGTTTTTGCAGAGTTACAATAGAGTGGATAGCACCTAAAATACTTGATTCATAACGGGTATTTGATCTTTGGCACACGGCTATGCATTCCACATTCTTCCCTACGTCACCACATCATACGGGAGTTACATGGAGGAGGTTTGGGAGGACATTTTGGGAAGGATAAGACTCTTGCACAGGTGACAGATCGATAGTATTGGCCATGCATTGCAAAGAATGTAGACCATGTGATCAAGAGATGTGTATGTCAGTTAGCAAAAGGGGGAAAACAAAATACAGGTTTATATTCTCCACTACTTGTTCCTCATGCACCGTGGCTTGATGTTAGCATAGACTTCGTTCTTGGACTGCCCCCTACTAGAGAGCGATATGATTCCATTATGGTGGTTGTGGATCGCTTCTCTGAGATGGCCCACTTTATACCATGTCGGAAGACTTTTGATACATATCAGGTTGCAAAGCTTTTCTTCAAAGAAGTAGTGTGACTACATGGGCTGCCTACTAGTATTATGTCTGATCGTGATGTCAAATTTATGTGCTATTTTTGGAAGACATTGTGGCTGAAAACGAACACAAAGTTGATGTTTTCAATCGCATTTCACCCACAAACTGATGGGCAGACAGAGGTGGTGAATAGAAGCTCGGGAAATCTGTTGAGATGTTTGGTTCGAGACTATGAGAAGACGTGGCCTTCCATCCTCGACATTGCTGAGTTTTCCTACAACAGTTCAATGAACCGGACAACGGGTTGTACTCCTTTTGAGATCTTGCTTGGAGTTCAGCCTCGACCTATTAATCTTGTGTCACTCCCACCCCAAGCTCGAGTTAGCCTTGAAGCTGATGAGTTCTTATGCCATATTATTGAGGTGCATGCCAATATTCGACGACGTATTGCCTTGAACAATGAGGTGTATAAGGCTTCAGCTAATCGTCATCGGCATTATGTGGAGTTCAAACCCGGGGACATGGTGATGATATGTGTCAATCCTGAACGGTTCCAAACGGGTGTCAATACTAAACTCCACCCACGGAAGATGGGTCCCTACAAGGTGCTGAAACGAATAGGGCCTAATGCTTATGTGCTTGAGTTACCTGAGGATATGACCATAAGCAATGTTTTTAATATAGCCGATCTTCATCTCTATCTTGGGCATCATTCGGATGATGGAGACACGGAGCAAATGTTGCGGCTACCCCAACTTAAGCCACCTACCACTGATGTCATTGAAGATGTCTTGGATGATAATTACAAGACTACTCACCGTGGTACTGGCTCACACATTCCTTGTTAAGTGGAAGGGCCATCCCCATAGTGACAATACATGGATTCATTCTAATGACTTCAAACGACTTGATCCAGATTTGTAAGGGGTGCTACATGTCCATCACCCATTTGTCGGAGACGAATGTTTTCAAGCCGGGGAGAGTTGATGCAGC
This sequence comes from Macadamia integrifolia, assembly GCF_013358625.1. Taxonomy (NCBI): domain Eukaryota; kingdom Viridiplantae; phylum Streptophyta; class Magnoliopsida; order Proteales; family Proteaceae; genus Macadamia; species Macadamia integrifolia. Next base: position 36,858,890 of record NC_056561.1, on the reverse strand, counting down.
TCAAAGGACCTATGAAAGGAGGATGAAGAGAGTCGGCTAGGGAAAGGAGAGATAGAGTTGTTTTTTTTCTTTTTTGCTTTGATGGGATTTAGTAGTTTCTATTTTCAATAGCTTCTATTTTCAGTAGTTTCTAATTCCTAGTTTCTATTTTCAGTTTTAGTAACTTAAGACCTTCTATTTTGATAGCTTCTAATTTCAGTTTAGTAACTATGTTAGTTTCTAATTTGTAACCTTCCCATCAAAGTTATAAATAAAGAGGAGGGCTCCCACAAAGCCCCATGATTTTATGAACCTAAAAATATGCTGCTGCCGTTGCTATGTCTCTGCTGAGAACTGTCTTGTGTTTGATCAAGGCCACGGGACTAGTGTTTGATCTTGTCTACGCTCTGTGATGAGAAGCCCGAGTGGTTCCGTCTATCTACTGTTCTCTTTATTATATTGCTCTTCAACCATTTCAGGTAACAGTTCTGTTCTTCTCTTAGCTCTGTTCTGAAATTTCCAGAATTTCCTGCACACCGACCACCACTTACCAGACCAACCAGCCACCTGATCGCTTCCATATTTTGGTCGAGTGTCACACCTGCTAAGAGGATGGTTCGATCTAAATCTTAGGTCAATCAGACTTGGGGATTGCTTGTTATGCGAAATCTCCCTATTCTGGTCTATTCCAGTTTAACCCAGTTTCTGCCCAGAATTTTGAATCGGCTGCTCTGAATGTCTGTTTATTATTTTAGGCTTTGTTCTCCAATGATTCAGTCTCTGTCATTGGTGCATTAAGTCCTTAATTTCCTGATTACCATTCAGTTACAGAATTCCTGAAATACTGAGATCAATTGGGTTGATCCTTGCTTATTTATTTCAGTTTTGTTTGTATTCTGTTGTTGAGTTATTTAGTGATTGAATGGGTGTTCTTTGAGAGTATCCTACTGTTTTGGAACTAGGTTGACATGTTGATTCTAGTTCTACATTAATGATCACCAGCTGTGGGTCGAGTGGCCTTTGGGAGTGCTTGAGAGGTCTTCAAAATATGAGCTTTAATGGCTCAGAGATCAGGGACTTATGATAGCAACACTGCTGCCAAGAATTCCAAGTTACAGCAGAGCTGCAGGTCATGAATGTTGGATATTGTGTCCATCAAACCCGGTTTCATGTAATGAACCAGTTCATTTCATATATAGATTATTTTTATTTTATCGCATGTGATCATAAAAATGCAACTGTGTCCATAATTTGTTTAAATTCAGTCACAACTAGGGTTTGGACTGGGCATCCATATCATATGGTTGTCGCATTACGTATAACCAAACATGGTGATGTCGGGATATGAATGCGAGCACACATATTGTGTGTGTGTGTTGGCAAAGAGTCTACTATGTCGTATCCCACTGCCAGTGCTAATTAATGGGATAAACATACTGTCACATCTATCTTAAGCTTGAGAGATACCATTCACTGTGTGAATAAAATGTACACTTAGACATAACAATGATAGAGGTCCAAATTGGACCAACGCCGTTATGTTGGCTGTGAGTCTAATTTGCATGAGTAATAGGTATGTCAACAAGGTAATCACTGCCCTTATAGGGGAACACCAATGTGGGGTTTCAATGCATGCCATTGGATTGGAATCAGAGCTCTGTACTATTTGTGAAATAGTTCTAAGATTGAATGCGTTCATATCTTAACCAATCCCGTCATTTGCATGCGCATCCCGTGAATTATATACTATGGCATAAGGGTATGGCAGTAATTTCATACGTCCCTAATATTCCATAATAAGGGTGTTGGTCAGTGGGGATACTTGGGTAATTTCATATTTATTAAATACTTGATTTTTCTAATCCTATCTTAATAAGGTAATGATAGGATTGGATTAACCCTATTAGACTCTACCTCTTCCCTTTCTTTGGAAACAAGCAATATGGTCCAGATAAGATTTAGTGAATTTAGGAAAGAAGAAATTAAGGTGACTCTTGGGAATTTGGATTCCAAATTAAGAATCCAAATTAAGTAGCCTTGACTTTGGGAAAGAAGAAATTAGGGTGACTCTTGGGAATTTGGATTCCAAATTAAGAAGCCTTGATTTTGGGAAAGAAGAGATTAGGGTGACTCTTGGAAATTTAGATTCCAAATTAAGTAGCCTTGATTTTGAGAAAGAAGAAAAAAAAAGGGTGAACCTCTTGAGTTCATAATAAAAACCCCTTCTCTTTCTCTCAAAAAAAGACTCTAGTCTCTTCTCTCTAATTTTTCTCTTTTCTATGTTTTTGATTATTCCTTCTCCAAAAAAAGAGAAGGATATAGATTGGTTTTGAAAAACGTTTTTCACCATTGAAGTTGTACTCAAAAGCTTGTGAAGTTTTGGAGTTTAAGTCTAACTTGAAGTTCTGGACCAAAGCTTGTCTTTCAACAAAGAGGAAGAACCATTGGTTGTAGGAGGAGTCACATTTGAAGCTCTCTAATCAGGTATATTTTATTATATTAACTATTAGTTTATACCTTTTAGTATAAATTTCTTTTGGTTGATGAAATTGAATGCGAAAGAACCCGATTTTCATTTCCGCTGCGTCTCGGGTATGGTTCGGGATCTCCAAATCCTATCAGTGCTATCAGAGCCTAGGCTTTCCCATTCAATTTCATCAATTATTTTTGTGTTTGATTATAATTTACAACCATAGGAATTTTGTTTGAATGGAAATGAGATTCCAATACCCTGATTGGGTTTAGGAAACCTGAATTGGGAAGGCTAATGTGAGAAGTCCTTCATCTGAAAGGAATTTTTTTTTTCTTTTCTGTTTTTCATTAAAAAAAAAAAAAAGAGGAAATAACTGAATATATATTACATATAATGACATGTATATATATATATAAATTTATGTGTCATATATGATGATACATGTACATATATAATGATGTATGTAAATTTGTACATAAAGATGTGCAAATTTTGATTGGCATTCTCTCTGATCAGCCTTGTATTATTTTTCCTATGATTGTAATTTTTATAATTTAACACATGTAATTATGGGATTGGTTTTAAACGGACATGGATGGCATATTACATGATGATGTGATTTTATACATGGGATGTATGTATTATATTTGCATTAGATGTGAATGGTTAGGTGCATTATGGAATTGATATAAGTTTCTTTTATCTCTTCTCTTTCTTACTTCCTCCTTTCTTCTTGAGAATATGTACTCCCCTCCCATGGGCATCTCAATTGGTGGGTTGGTTTTCTATCGGAGGTTTCTTATTTGATTATACCAAAATGTATAGTTTTTTTTTTTTTTTTTTTCTTAATTATAGAGGAGATAGTTTTTTCCCTTTTCGTGATGATGACAATCCTCATTTTGATTCCAAAGCAATAGCAAGATGATGATCACAAGCTTTGATGGAAGATTGGAGGTTGAAGATGATTAAGACAATGTTTGGAGCTTGGAGACTATGCCTTGTGCATACAAGATGCACTCCTAATGCAGCCTTTAATTTAATTCAGCATGACATATAATCGCATGAATAATTTAACATGCCATCCCATAATTACTTATTTATTTATTTATTTTATTTTATTTTGATGCTATCCTTGTATATGTGTGTGTGAGACAATCCCTCTATGTTTAAAAGCATGTTTGATATGGGTTATTCTAGGAAGGTAGATAAACCTATGACCTCCCATTGAGATGAGTGCGAATATTGGCATATGCCACCTAGCAAATGCCAACAGGATAATGCTAGTGTAGTGTACATCAATAATTTGCACTCATTTCTTATTAGATAGGTAAAGAGAGCAGATAGTGAGGGGGCATTGAGACAGCAGGCCATCCCTTAAGTTTCTGTGGATCTTACCAATGCAATGGTTATAAACATGAGTGTATGCCATCCGACAGGATTGTGAGCATGATACTCAGGTGGTCAAAAATATTAGAAACCTGTATGGTGTATAGTTTTTAAGGCGGTAAGGCGACAGAGGCGTTTGAGGGTCTTTCAGAGTGCCTTAGCGATAAGGCGGGCATAAAGCGTCGCCTTATCTACTAAAGTGTTCCTGTGTAATTTTTTTATAAAACCAATCTATTTGGCTCAAATCCTAGTTGAATCCTATTATTCATATGTTAAATAAATATTAAATGTTCATATTCATATCAATGTAAGATATTCATCAAGAAAACAAATCAATAAAGTGAATAAACTAAGTTCATCTTCATCAATCATCAATCATCAATCATTAATCATCATAACATATTAACATATAATATAAATATATAATTATGAAACAAAATTA
>NC_056561.1:36797472-36854590 GCF_013358625.1 Macadamia integrifolia | reverse complement strand
AAACAAAATTATAAATATAAAAAAAAAAAAAGAAGACATAAAAAATACAAGTATTTATTATACTTACCTCTATGATGCCAAAATGAGTGCCTAAGTCCTAAGGTCATCCACTATATTTCTACTCCCGTTAAAGAAGAATTAAGCTCACCGCTGCCGGAGCAAAATGGTGGCCTGGATCAATGGTTCTTCCTTGTTCCTTGATTCCTTCTCAAAGTCCTTTCTTAAAACCCTTGACAAAATCCAAACCCTGTTTGTGAATCGTGTTTTTGTTTTGTTTGTTTTGGTTATTTTTTATGGAGTACAGCTGATCCCATACATCTCAAGTGTTAACAAAACCATACACCTACCAATAAAAAATCTATATTTGGAATCTTCATCAAGTAATTTTAAAATGTGTTTAAAAAAAAAACCCATAAGGCGTCACTTCATATAAGGCGGAGCACTGCCTTACCATATCTAGACTGCATCAGCGCCTTAAAAACTATGGTATGGTGGACCGATTAGTCTTAGGAATCAAATTTTAAACAATGATTCCGATAGGGCAAATTGCTTGAAAGTTGATTCTGATGTCCAATTCATATTTAGGGTCATGAGGGAGACCTTAATTTATGAGAGAATCATTAAAAATGTTGTATGTATATTGTTTTTTTATTTTAATGGTTATTGATTTCATATAATAATGCGTGTACATGTAGATTCGTAATGGCAACCATAAACAACACCCTTATGTCCCTAATAGCAGACACTAAGTTGATTGGCCCAAATTACAATGATTGGTATTACAATTTAAAGATGCTTCTGACCGCTGAAAAATTGATCAATGTCCTCGATGAAGTAGTACCTCCACCATCCCAGGCTGATTCCACCCAGGAAGAACGTGACCGGTATGAGGATTTCCTTGTTAGGGATTCGAAAGCGGCACTTTATATTCACAATTCTGTGGACAAGTCTATCCGTGATTCGATCAAGGATGTGAGGCATGGTGCAAAAATGGACAAACTTGCTGAATTGTTCAACAAGAAATATGTCCATACTATATTTGACACTATGGATGAACTCCATGATGCCAAGCTTGCCTCGGGGTCCTCTCTCATGGACCATGTCATGAAGATGATAAATTTATTGGAAAAACTTGAGGAGGCCATGAATGTGAAATTCCCTCTGGTATACGAGACTGGTTTAGTCTTACGTTCTCTGCCAGCCTCTTTCAATTCCTTCCACATGACATACAAGTTCAGTGAGGAGTTGCAATTGACTGAACTCGCCCAAGCGTTGGTAGAGGCAGAGAGGTCACTTAAAAAGGAAAAACCAGAGGTGAATACCACAAAGAAGAAGAAGTCTGTTTCCAAGAAGAAGTGAAACAAGAAAAAGGGCAACAACGGGAATACTTCCCTGAAGCCTAACCCTGGGAACAAGGTGGGCAAGAAATCTGAAAAGGGAAATTGCCACCATTGTGGAAAACCTGGTCACTAGAGGAGGAACTGCCATGGTTACCTGGCATCCATTAAGATGAAGAAGTCAGAGGAAGATAAGGAGGCCCCAAAGGAAGGTACATATGATGTCAATGTCCTTTATGAGTCTGTTATGTCTGTTGAACCCGTCAATTCTTGGCTGGTAGATAGTGGTTCTACCATTCACGTTTGCAATATGTTGCAGGGGTTTGAAAGACGAGGAAACCAGAAGGAGAAGAGGTGCGTTTACTTATGGGCACCGAAGCTGAAGCTAAGACAAAAGCTGTTGGAACTTTTAAATTAGTTTTTAATTCCAATGTTTTAGTATTAAAGGAATGTTATTATGTACCCTCTTTTAAGAGGAAGATAATTTCCGTCTCAAAATTAGTTTTGGATGGATATCATTTTTCCTTTAATTCTAAGTTAATTATTCGTTTTAATAATTCTTTTGTGGCATCATATTCTTTCTAATGGTCTATATTTTTTGGATAGCCCTGTTAAAAAAACGAATATTGTTACAAATAATGATTTGAAACGAAAACCAGCTTTGGTGAGTCCAACATACTTTTGGCACTTGAGATTAAGGCATATCAATTCAAACCGAATCAATATGTTAGTTAAGGATGGACCCTTAGAAAGTCTAAGGGTTGAGCCATATCCAACCTGTGAGTCATGCCTGCAAGATGACTAAGAAACCCTTTCTTAACAAAGGAAGAAGGGCCATAGATCTATTGGAACTAGTACATACTGATGTTTGCGGTCCCATAAATGTTGAAGTTAGGTATTTTTTTCAATATTTCATAACATTCACTGATGATTATCCTAGATACGGTTATATCTATTTAATGCATAGAAAATCTGAAGTCTTTGAAAAGTTCAAAGAGTTTTAGGCTAAGGCCAAAAGGCAGCTTGACAAACGCATTAAATCCTTACGATCTGATTGTGGAGGAGAATATCTATCAGATGACTTTAAAGACTACCCAGGGCTCGTTTGATAACGTTTTTGTCGTTTCTGTTTCAAGAAACGGCAGAAACATAAATTTCCGTTTCTAGAAACAGAAAAGGAATTGAAGGTGTTTGATAAGTCATGTTTCTGGAAGTCGATAGTAACCAGCGAAAGAATGGCCACGAGTCGTTTCTAGAAAAATTGTTTCGCCTAGGTCGTTTCTTGAACTACAAATAGGTAGAAATTTTAATTTCTATTTCTGAAAACAAGGGAAATGAAACAGTTTTATCAAACGCTTTTTGTTCAATTTCTACCATTTCTGGACATAGAAACGGCAGAAATGCGTTTCTTGAAACGTTATCAAACGAGCCCCTAGTTTCACACTGTATTGTTAGTCAACTATCAAACCCTAGAACACCACAATAAAATGGTGTTTCTAAAAGACGCAACAGGACCCTATTAGACATGGTCCGTTCTATGCTCACTTATTGTGAGCTACCTTTCTTTCCGGGGATATGCTTTAGAAACAGCGATATATATCTTGAATAGGGTTCCTAGTAAGTCTGTCCAAAAGATACCCTTTGAGCTGTGGAAAGGGCAAAAACCCAGCCTACAACATTTAAGAATCTGGGGTTGTATCACACATGTGTGAAAACAAAAGATGGACAAACTAGAATCTCGTACTTCAAGATGCTATTTCTTGGGATATCCCAAAGGCACAATAGGCTATTAATTTTATGACTCTGCTGATCAAAAAGTCATAGTAAGTAAGCATGCTACTTTTCTAAAGGAAGAGTTCCTATTTAAGAAATTGGAATCAGTAGTAATTCATGAGATACTAGATAACTCTGATAATTCACTTGGGGTAGTGAGACCAATCGACACACCCACTGAATCCACCACACCTGAAGAGCCTCGACGCAGTGGGAGGGTTGTAAGACCTCCTACTCGCTATTCCCTCTTTACAGAAGAAGAGAAATCAGTGGAAGTGTTCCACATGGTTTTAGTAGAATTGGATGATGATCCGCTTTCTTACTCTGAGGCACTTCACGATGTGGATGCTCTTAAGTGGCTGGAAGCTATGCGCTCTGAATTAGATTCAATGAAGTCCAATGAGGTCTGGACGCTAGTTGATCCGCCATCAGGTATTAAACCTATTGGTTGTAAATGGATTTTCAAGAGGAAGAAGGGCCCTGATGGAAAGGTTGAACGATTCAAGGCAAGACTGGTTGCAAAAGGTTATACACAAAAGGAGGGTATTAATTATGCTGAAACTTTTTCACCAGTGGCGATGATGAAATCCATAAGGATATTTCTTTCCATCGCTGCAGACTTTGACTATGAAATCTGGCAAATGGACGTTCAGACTACGTTTTTGAACAGGTTTCTTGAAGAAGAAATCTATATGCATCAGCCAAAGGGATTCTCTTCTCTTGGGGAAGAAAGTAAAGTATGCAAACTGCAGAGATCCATTTATGGACTCAAGCAAGCTTCCAGAAGTTTGAACATCAAATTTGATCAATCGATTAAATAGTTTGGCTTCGATCAGAATATTGATGAACAATGTATTTACAAGAAATTTAGTGGAAGTGTTATTTGTTTCCTCGTATTGTATGTGGATGATATTTTACTCATTGGGAATGATGTAGGATTTCTTTAATCGGTAAAACAATGGTTATCATCAGTTTTCTCCATAAAAGATTTGGGTGAAGCTAGTTATATCCTTGGCATCAAACTTGTTAGAGATCGCCAAAGGAGATTGCTAGGTCTTTCGCAGTCCAACTACATAGATAAAATGCTGGCTAGGTTTAACATGGAAAACTTCAAGAAAGGAAACGTTCCTTTCCGGCATGGAGTTAGTTTATCCAAATCTCAATGTCCACAGTCTGCCAAGGACATTGAAGATATGAAGAGGATCCCTTATGCTTCGGCAGTTAGGAGTCTCATGTATGCCATGTTGTGCACCAAACCAGATATATGTTATGCAGTTGGGATGGTAAGTCGATACCAGTCACCCTAGAAGAGAGTATTGTAATGCTGTCAAGAATATCCTTAAGTACTTGAGAAAGACTAAGGATTATTTCTTGGTGTTTGGATCTGATCATTTATCAGTCACAAGTTATACAGACTAGGATTTTCAAACTGACAAAGATGATAGAAAATCCACTTCTAGGATGGTTTACATAATGGGCGGGGGTGCCATCATTTAGAGAAGTGCAAAAAAAAAGTCTACAGCCGATTCCACTACTGAAGCCGAGTACTTGGCAGCATGTGATGCGGCTAAGGTGTTTGGCTCAAGAAGCTATTGAGTGACTTGGACGTTGTCCCTGAGCTTGTCAAAGGCCCAATTACCCTATGTTGTGACAATAGAGGGGCTATCGCACAAGCTAAAGAGCCGAGGTCTCATCATCGGAGCAAGCACGTAGAGCAAAAGTATCATCTCATTAGAGATTATTCAGCGAGGTGACGTGCAGATATCCAAGATTGACACAGTTGATAATGTGTCTGATCCTATGACCAAAGGATTGTCTCAGGAAGTGTTTGAGAAACACTTAGAGAAAATGGGCGTTAGAACCATGGGGGACTGGCGTTGATGTACAAGTGGAAGGTTATTGGATATTGTGTCCATCAAGCCCGGTTTCATGTAATGAACCAATTCATTTCATATATAGATTATTTTTATTTTATCGCATGTGATCATAAAAATGCAACTGTGTCTATAATTTGTTTAAATTCAGTCACAACTAGGGTTTGGACTGGGCATCCATATTATATGGTTGTCGCATTACGTATAACTAGACATGGTGAAGTCGGGATATGAATGCGAGCACACATATTGTGTGTGTTGGCGAAGAGTCTACTATGTCGTATCCCACACGCGTAACTGCCTGTGCTAATTAATGGGATAAACATAACGTCACATCTATCTTAAGCTTGAGAGATACTATTCACTGTGTGAATGAAATGTACACTTAGACATAACAATGATAGAGGTCAAAATTGGACCAACACCGTTTTGTTGGCTGTGCGTCTAATTTGCATGAGTAATAGGTATGTCAACAAGGTAATCACTACCATTATAGGGGAACACCAATGTGGGGTTTCAATGCATACCGTTGGATTAGAATCAGAGCTCTGTACTATTTGTGAAATAGTTCTAAGATTGAATGCGTTCATATCTTAACCAATCCCGTCATTTGCATGTGCATCCCTTGAATTATATACTATGGCATAAGGGTATGGCGGTAATTTCATACATCCCTAATATTCCATAATGAGGGTGTTGGTCAGTGGGGATACTTGGGTAATTTCATATTTATCAAATACTTGATTTTTCTAATCCTATCTTAATAAGGTAATGATAGGATTGGATTATCCCTATTAGACTCTGCCTCTTCCCTTTCTTTGGAAACAAGCAATATGGTCCAAATAAGATTAAGTGAATTTGGGAAAGAAGAAATTAGGGTGACTCTTGGGAATTTGGATTCCAAATTAAGAAGCCTTGATTTTGGAAAAGAAGAAATTGAGGTTACTCTTGGGAATTTGGATTCCAAATTAAGAAGCCTTGATTTTGGGAAAGAAGAGATTAGGGTGACTCTTGGGAATTTAGATTCCAAATTAAGTAGCCTTGAAATTGAGAAAGAAGAAAAAAAGGGTGAAACTCTTGAGTTCATAATAAAAACCCCCTCTCTCTCTAAAAAATAAAAAAAGACTAGTCTCCTCTCTAATTTTTCTCTTTTCTATGTTTTTTATTATTCCTTCTCCAAAAAGAGAAGGATATACATTGGTTTTGAAAAACGTTTTTCACCATTGAAGTTGTGCTCAAAAGCTTGTGAAGTTTTGAAGTTTAAGTCTAACTTGAAGTTCTGGACCAAAGCTTGTCTTCAACAAAGAGGAAGAACCATTGGCTATAGGAGGAGTCACATTTGAGGCTCTTTAATCAGGTATATTTTATTATATTAATTATTAGTTTATACCTTTTGGTATAAACTTCTTTTGGTTGATGAAATTGAATGCGAACGAACCTGATTTTCATTTCCGCTGCATCTCGGGTATGGTTCGAGATCTCCAAATCCTATCAATGAATTGATGTCCTAGTTGACAACAGTAGCAATAAGTCTTGGAAGCTTGTATGGTTGTATATTTAGCCTTCAAATAGACCTCCAATAGGATTATGACACTCAGGAAAAAATGAAAATAGAAAAGACAATGAAGAGAAATCGATGAGGGGAAGAAGAAGGATAGATAGGATTGATCCTCTCACTCTCTCCCTTGGGCCTCTCACCATAGTTCGAGGTCTCGGAAATATCTCACTAAAATCTCATTTTTTGGCTTTGATGAGTCAAGACCATAGGAGATACTGGAAAACGATAATATCTCGCTCGAAACTCAGTGTCTCACCAAGATCTTGGTTCATTTCTCAGTTTCGACTCGATTGATCTAGTCACATAAAGTTTTAAACACCATTTCAATGAGTTATCGCCTTTCTCGCTAGATCTTCCTGTCTCGCCCTGTTGTGAAGAAAATCCCACAAGGTTTTGTGTTTTGGTGCTTCTACTTTCCCAATCTCACCTATACAATAGAGATTATCAACTTCAATGGAGATTGAAGATTGACACTTTTTTATGTCTTTTAATTTCTTATGTTTATTTAAGTTGTTTTACACTTTTCACTTTTTGATATCTTTTAATTCCTTATGTTTATTTAAGTTGTTTTACACTTTTACTTGAATTTTGTGTTCTAAAAGTACTAGATATTGTGTGGAATAGCCTAAGGTAGACCTATGCTAGACTACTAACCTAGGGTTCAAAGTCAAAGGTACCATTTTGGGTTTGATTTTTAAAAATCTAATATTTCCAATGTGTTTAAAAGGCCTAAAATAGCATAGATGACAAGTTTCATGAGTTAACTTGGCCTTGTGGCCACCGAAACCCATCCCGAGCTGTCCTCGAAAAAAATACCAGATTTAGCCGCAGTTTTTGGCCTGGACGAAACCAGTGGCGAAACTGGGACCTCAAACCTTGCTCTCACCCTCTCATAGTACATGCATCCCACCCTTCAGCTGAATGTCTTAGCTTCATGAAGAAAACTTCAAATTTCATCATCCCAAATCATGTCTAGAAGCTTACAACTGATGGTTTTAAATAGGGTAAGCCAAAGCATTACAAAAAGTCTTTCCTAAATTGAACTTAATTGTTTGCTTGACAAGAAGAAATAGAACTAATTAGGAAACAAATTGATCCTCTTTTTCTTTCTGTCGAAGGCTTGACTAAAGACAAAAAACTTGCAAGACTCCAAATCGGTAGAGCTGTATTAATGCTTTTAGCCCTCTAGAAGTTTTCACAACCACAAGGATAACTTTCTGCATGCTGGACCCCACAAGATATGATCAGGATCTGGAATTATTCTCTTATGCTGCTCGATAGGGGTAAGATGGGCCAGTTGTGAACCACCTTTGAAGCCCCTAATAAAGACTTGATCTACATCATGCCTGGCACGCATCTCACCTTAACAATTCTGATTTATCCTAATGGATCACCCACGGTATGCCCACCATAGTTGTCACGGCGTCAAATCGATCCAAGGCGGTGGAGGGATGGCTAATCGATTTGGCGATTAATCGCCCATTATGGCGTTGCCATGGCGGTCAAATCGCCCATGTGTCATTTTTTATTTTCCCTATTTTCTAAAGTTATTTAGTATGCTACTTTTTTATTTCCCCTATTCTCTAAAGTTATTTAACATGCTACAAGCCTACAATATATACCCTGTAACATATAAAACCAACATTAAGCAACATCAAATCATCAAAAATCAACATAGCCCTATCAAAATCACCCAGCATTTTACAAAAAATCAACCGCCTAGTGAATCAGGTGTGACCTGGTGTCCATGGCGGTGACATGGCGACACCTATCAGCCAATGGCAACCGTCATTTGTGAGTCACGTAAATCGTAGCACTGCCATGAACTTCTTTTTGCGCCAGGAAGCCAAATAGCCGCCTAGGCGACGCCATGACAACTATGATGCCCACCACCTGATCAGACCTCAAATACTCGGACGAAAAATTTGAACAGCACACCAAGATCTCGCAGATTGGATGGTCATGGCCATCCAAACAAAACGGTTTTGGATCCTGCAATTTGATTTGGTACAATTCACCAAATGGTGCAAATACTCTAGATTTTCCATACACAAGGAATAAGACAGAATAAAAGCTGCTTCATCTGCATCAGTTTGTCGTATTTACTTTAACTATTAGGGTAGCGACATTTGAAAGACAGGAATACGCTTACCCAATGATTCTTATGATAATAAGATGCTGTCTAGTCTTTTCATTAGTCTTCTTATTTTTTATTTCTTTTTATGATTCTTATAAAAAAGATAACAGGAGATACTCCTCTCTTTTTCCGTCAGGGTTGTCCCATAGCACTACCACCCCAACTACATGAAAATTTAGATCTGACCGTACTTCTTCCTTTTCAGTAGGATAAATAATAAAAAGTTATGAGGGCGGGGCTTGGCTTAACGGTAAGGTTTCTCCATTGCAACCTAGTGATCGTGGGTTCAAGTTGGTAAATAGCCTCTCCACAAAGCAGGGTAAGGCAGTGTACATCAACCCTCCCCAGACTTCGCAGTGGTGAGATTCTCATGTACTGGGTACGACCCTTTTTAAACAAATAAATCTCTTACTTCTAGAAACATATGGAACCTACAAAGTTAACTTGTTAGACATCCCAACAACAATCATCTATTGACCAATAGTTTTCCGGCCTTTAGATGCAAAACCTAAGAAAAGGACACTGGCGAGTGCAACAGTACAGACAAGAAAAATGACAAAAAGCATACGGATCCATGTAGATAGAAAAGATTTGAAGACGCGTTTAACAGACATATATGGAAATGACCTTAGAAAAAAAAAATGCAACTATAGAAATCAGAACTAGATCCATACAATGATTTCAGGTAGTTGAGAGAAAAATTTATTGATAGTGTTGAGTATCTGTATAGCATAGGTTATTTAAATATCCAATCATGACCCAATGTTGCATTCAATATGCATTCCACATACAGATGAGCGGGTTCAAATGTATTTGTGGATATTTCCTACTAGAAACTAATACATTATTAGTAGTTATTGACATGAAAGATGAACAGTTCAGTACATATTTTTCCACAGTAAGGATATAGGCAAGTAGGCTAACTAACCAAGTTACAAATGCAGCTTGACGAAGAGTTCCTCCCAGCTCCCTCTCCCATAAGCAATGATGACTTATCCAAGTCTCAAATTGCTGAAGAACATCCTTGAAAGGAATTGCTGTGTCATGCCAGACACTGTATTTATACATTAGCAAAATTACGATAGCAAATTATACACAAACGTAACTAAAATTCTACTATACATTTTTTTTTTGCAAATACAGCTTACAAGTGAAACTTTCCTCCACGCAATCCGGAGTTTAATTTTCTGTTGGAGAGATTAGCAGCAGATGCAAAACAAATTTTGAGCAAGTACACAGGTAGGTCAGGTTAGGGCCTTTAGGCTTCGGGTGCAATATCATAAAATGTTAAGGGGTAAAATCAAACTAGAAGAACCTGAGATGTGGATTCTCAATTATTCGAACACAAAGCAATAATATACCCCTCGCAATCACTCCATCCTCCCACACACCCCCAAACCCAAACCCACCCACCCCCCAAGCCAGCTGCCTACCGTGCAGGTATTAAAAAATAAAAAATAAAATAAAACCATCATCCTCCTCATCACCACCACTGTCACACTGCCTTGGTACGATCGGCGCCATACTGGCTTGGGCTACCCTGGCAGTGTGCTGCCCTACATCACGCTGCATCCTCGGCTGAGATTTCCTTGGTAACGGTTCTCGGAGTTCACTATGTCATAAGGGATATTCCCTATACTCTCCCTATATTTTCAAAGCTATTGTGCGCCTATTTATTTACTTTTAGCTTGCTATTCTGTTGTCTTCTGCTTCGCTCTTGTTTAACATGCTAGAACCCTTTATTTCTATGTTTGTTTGTGCATCCGGATTTACTATTTTGCTTGCTTGACTTGTTGATAGTCTTGGTAGCTTTTTCTGTATGCCATGTTGCACTAGCTGCTCCTTATACTGCTGCTATTTTGTTTTACTTGTTGGGAGGTTTGGAGATAGTTATTCCTTGGTTTGACTCACTTGCTTACTTGATCAACATTATTTGTCTAGTTCTATGCACCATTGCACTGCTCTGTTGTACCATCTTTGTGCCTTGCTTTGTTTGACGCTGCATCTTATCTTATTTGTGTCTTTTAATGCATTGGGTGTCTTTTCCATCCTACTCTTTGTATATACTTATCTACTATCTATTTATTTTTCATATAGTGGTGCGGCAAGTAGGCCGCCGGCACTTTAATATACTCATCCAACCACCTTTTAGCATGGATCCTTTTGTTTTCTGATATTTTTTCTTGGGTTTATGTCTTTTCGTCCTTGTATTGCTGATCCCCGTAAGCAACGTGCTGTGTCGACGCCCGAATGCGGTGATAAGTAGGCAGGGCAAGTGAGAGGAAATTTTGCAGCCCAGCAACATAGGATTAGATTAGCTTCTTAGAACATTGGATCCTTAATGGGTAAGAGCCTAGAGTTGATAGATGTTATGAGGAGACGATGGATTAATATCGCATGCATCCAAGAGACCAGATAAAAGGGTAACAAAGCCAAGATGTTGGGCGACTTCAAACTCTAGTATTCGAGTGACTAAAGTAACAGAAGTGGAGTGGGCATAATAGAGGAAAAAGATCTAAAGAATGATGTAGTGGAGGTCAAAAGGCTAGGGGATAGGATTATATCCATCAAACTGGTGTTGGAGAAAGAGGTTGTCAATATTGTCTGTGCCTATGCACCCCAAGTAGGACTGGATGAAGGTTGTAAACGTCAATTTTGGGAACATATAGATGACTTACTGCATGGTTTTGGCCAAGAGGAATCAATTATTATTAAAGGTGACCCACTGACCTGAACGGACATGTTGGAAGAGATCGTAGAGATTATGAACGTGTTCATGGAGGATACGGAGTTGGGGTGAGGAACGAGGAAGGGACCTCAATCTTGGACTTTGCGGTAGCTTACAATCTATCCATTGTGAACACTTTCTTTAAAAAAATAGAGGAGCACCTAGTTACCTACAAAAGCGGGAATCACACCAGCCAAATAAATTTCTTCCTAACTAGAGGTGTAGACAGAAGGCTATGTAAGGATTATAAGGTTATTCCTAGGGAGAGTCTAACCACCCAACATAGACTAGTGGTCTTGGATATGCGCCTCAATGCACAGAAGCTTAGGAGTATGGAACCTATGTAACCTAAGAAAAGGTGGTGGAAATTAAGAACAAAAGCATAGGAGAGTCTGTAAACAAATTTTCTGATAATGTGGTCAAACAAAGAAAGTGGAACTATGAGGGAGACATCAATGCGAAGTGGAACGAGATAACTTTTATTAAGAGGGTTGCCAAAGAGGTTCTTTGGGTAGCGAAGGATTTTCGTCAGGCCTCTAGGCAGACTTAGAGGTGAGATGATGAGGTCCAAGCAGTTATTAGGACCAAGAAAGCTAGTTTTAAGACATGACAAAGGACTAAAGAAACAGAAGATAGAAAGAGGTATAATGATCCTAGAAACAAGGCTAAAAAGATTGTGGGAAAATCTAGGGCAAAGAAATATAAGGACCTCTATATTAACCTAAACACAAATGAAGGGGAAAAAGCTATCTATAAGATGGCTGAAATGAGAGAAATAAAGAGTGGATATTTCGACCAAGTGAGATATATCAAAGGTGATGATGGAAGAGTACTACTAAGGGAAGAAGACATTGTGAAGAGATGGGATGAGTATGTTTGTGGCCCTAATAGAAGTGTGTAAGACCCTAAGAGTTTGTGGGGTATACTGGTTAACCAATCTATGCAACACATAGTTGTCACGACGCCAAGGCGAACCAATGCATTGGATTGTTGCCTAAGTGCTTAGGTGACGCCATAAGGCGAACAAGGCAACCAAGTGTTATTTTTTATTTTTCCTCTTTTAAACATTATATTGTATGCTACATATACTTTGTATCATAAAAAATCAACATTAAGCCACATCAAATCATTAAAAATTAATATTAAATCACATTAAATCATAAATTCAAAGAAATATTATTGTTTTATAATAAGTTTAACAGGTCAAATGATTTTGTTTTTAAATAAGACACTTTGTATTAGGTAGATCACAAAACCAGCTTTCCAACAAGTCTAAGATTACTTAAAATTTGAGTTTTAATGACAAAGTTATGTTCTGGTCAAACTTATTTTCATTTGCATGAATACTATTAAAATCACCTAAATGATGGATATCAAAACGAAATACTATTTTACCAGACTTTTGGTTTTTAGCAGTGATTTACCATGATAAAATTTATGAAATTTCAGAATTGAGAAAAACCTCAACATCTGAAGGTTGAAAATCACCCATACAAAAAATTCAGTTTTGTTCTTGGACTGTGGGGCTAAGGGATTGACTTTTATCCTTTTAGAATTTGATTTTTAAACTATTTTCATTGGATTCAAATAGGGGTAACTGCTTATTTATGAATAAGATCTTAAGTAATTACTTAAGATGGTATTTTACATAAATAAGTGCTATGATTTGCAATAAGGAGCCAGTGAAATAAGGCGACAATTGCCCAAACTCCACATAGGTTGCATGGATGCCTAGTCATCGCCTTGGCGACACCTTGACAACTATGATTTAACAAGATTATGAACACAAGGAAAATGCCAAATAAATGGAGAAGAAGCATTGTTGTGCCAATCTACAAAAGTAAAGGTGATATCCAAAGCTGCAATAACTATAGAAGCATAAAATTAATGAATCATATTATGAAACTATAGGAGAAGGTTATTGAAGCCTTATTGAGAAGAGAGACTCTCGGAGAACCAATTTGACTTATGCTAAATATATCCACAACAGAAGCTATCTACCTACTGAGGAGGCTCATGGAATTATATAAAGCTAGCAAGAAGGATCTCCATATGATCTTCATTGACATGGAAAAAGCCTATGATATATTATTCACTAGAGACTTAATCTGACATGTACTTGTGAGATAGGGGTGTCAATATTAAGCAAAAATTAAGTTTGGAGTCCAAATACAGGTTTTGGTCGAAACCAAAGATTTGTGTTTGAAATGGGTCAAAACAGTACCCATTTTGAATGACTTATGGTATTTAACATAATTGAGCCCACTCCGGGTCCTACTCAGGAAGATTCAGATAAAAGTCTAGAAGTTGGCCCTCACTAGGCAGAACACATAAAGTTCCAATGAAAGAAAAGGAATCCGATATTAAACATGGATTTTTAATCAGAAAAAAAAATAGAAAAATAACAGGCAAAAAAAGGAACTAAGACGAGTAGATGGAATTGAAAGTAATGTTTTGGCAAAACAAAACAAAATCATGGAAACTTTTCAAAATTTTGACCAAAACATGTAAGTTTCAATTGAAATCTAGTATACCTAATGAGTCACAGTGTTCCGTTTTGAGCCAGGTAGAAACCGAATAACTTCAGTACATTTTGTCTAAGTTTGTCACGAATTCCTGACCCATTTTGAAGATTGACCCGCTCCGACATATTTTGGTGTTGACCCGAATGGGAAGTTTTCTGAGATCTGTAATGGAAGTAGAGGGGTTGGGCCGATAGGCCCAAGCCTGAAGCCCAGCACTAATCTTGCATGGGGGTGCAGGGGCTACTATGGTTTGACCGGATCGACCACAATCCGATGGGTAAGGTTTTAAGTATCGGTGCGTATCCGTATCGGCCCTTACCAATATGATACACACTGATACGATACATAAAATTTTTAAAACCCTTTTGTATCGATACATATCCTACGATACATACCGATAAGCACCGATACAATATGATACTCACCGATACGTACCGATACTCTATGGAAAAAATAAAATCAAGTGAAATGTACATTTTAGTATGTATCGGTGTGTATTGGAACGTATCGGTATGTATCGGTCTGATACGGTACGATACATACCGATACAGTGCGCTACAGTCATATAATGGCCAAGTGGGGTCATTTTTTAGAAAAAAACATGATTTTTTGAGGGGTTTTTTATCCAAAGTTGCTGCCAGACATATTTCCTCTAACTAAAGTGGAAATCAAGGTTGGGAACAAGGATTTTACATTTATGGGCCAACTACAAACCTTGAATTCTTAGTGTGATACCCTCAATTTAGTGTTTATGCATAATACATGTTATCAATAGCTTTTTTTAACAAATTTTTTAAGCAAAAGTGTATAAAAAAGTATTTCCTATACATTTATGTGCATATCTTTAGGGTCTCTTAGCGTATCTCCGATACGATACGATACCCTCCGATACGTATCTTAATTTTAGCCGACCGATAGGGTGACCGATACCGATACTTTAATCCTTGCCGATGGGTCGACCTGCGACTTGGAGTATATAATGTATTGTTGTCTTGTTGAAAAAGTCATTGTAATATTGGAGGGTTTTTCGAACTATTCAGGGCGAGTTTTCTCGTCGCTGCTTGGGTGTAATCTCTCTTCTATATAATGAAACATCTTCTTCACCCAAGGATGTAGCACACCACACTGGTGTGTGAACCTCGTTAAATCTCTGTGTTGTGCTGATCTATTGTCTGTTTATTTTCGCATTTCTTGGTATTTGCTCTGACAAATTGGTATCAGAAGTTTGGGTTACTTCAATCCATGGCTTCAACGAAATACGATATTGATAGATTTGACGGCAACATCAGTTTTAGTCTATGGTAGGTTTGAATGATGGATATTCTTACACAACAGGGTTTGAAGAAAACCCTATTTGGGAAGACGAAGAAACCTGCAACTATGACTGATGATGATTGGAGCGAGTTGAATGATAAAGCCCTTTCAACTATTCAGTTGTGTCTTTCAAATGATGTTCTACAGGAAGTTCTCTCAGAGAAAATGGCTGCAGAGTTATGTGTGAAGTTAGATCATCTCTATCTCACCAAATCCCTCACCAAATAGGTTGAGATTGAAACAGTAACTGTATACCCTCCATATGGGTGAAGGTACTTCCATTAAATCCCATATTTCTGAGTTTAATTCTATTGTTACTGATTTGCAAAGGATATATGTTAAAATAGATGATGAAGATTTGGCCATATTATTGTTATGTTCTTTGTCACCATCATATAACCATTTTAGGGATACCATAATTTATAGTAGGGAGGCAATCTCTGTTGAAGATGTCAAAACGAATCTACTAAGCAAACAAAAGATTGATGATAAGTTGACGTCTATAAATAAATCTGATGGTGTTGATTTGGTAGCTAGTGGGAGAACAAATGAAAGGGGTTCAAATGGTAACAAAAAGAAGGCTAGATCAAAATCTATGCACAAGAATTTAACCTGCAATTACTGTAAGAATAAGAGGCATATTAAATCTGAATGCTATAAGCTTTTAAATAAGCATAAAGCAGGTGGTGGTGCCCAAAATCAACAGAATAGAGATGATTCTGTAGAAACCATAGTTTTTAAGGCACTAGTAAGGCGATGCAGTCTAGAGATGGTAAGGCAGTACTCTGCCTTACATGAAGTGGTGCCTTATGGGTTTTTTTTTTTTTTAAGACACATTTTAAAATTACTTGATGAAGATTCCAAATATAGATTTTTTATTGGTAGGTGTATGGTTTTGTTAACACTTGAGATGTATGGAATCAGCTTTACTCCACCAAAAATAACCAAAACAAACAAAACAAAAATATGATTCACAAATAGGGTTTGGATTTTGTCAAGGGTTTTAAGAAAGGGCTTTGAAAAGGAATCAAGGAATAAGGAAGAACCACTGATCTAGGCAACCATTTTGCTCCGGCAGGGGTGAGCTTCATTCTTCTTTGACAAGAGTAGAAATATAATGGATGACCTTAGGGCTCAGGCACTCATTTTGTCATCATAGAGGTAAGTATAATAAATACTTGTAATTTTTTATGTCTTTTTTTCTTTATATTTATAATTTTATTTCATAATTATGTATTTATATTATATGTTAATATGATTGATATTAATGATTGATGATTGATGAAGATGAACTTAAGTTTATTCACTTTATTAATTTGTTTTCTTAATAAATATCTTACATTGGTATGAATATGAACCTTTAATATTTATTTAACATATGAGTAATAGGATTTAACTAGGATTTGAGCCAAATAGATTGGTATTATAAAAAAATTACACAGGAACGCTTAAGTCAATAAGGCGCGCTTTATGCCCGCCTTATCTCTAAGGCGCTCCGAAAGACCCTCAATCGCCTCCGTCGCCTTACCGCCTTAAAAACTATGGCAAAAACTAGTATTGCTGAAAATGAGAGTGAGTTTGATATGCTTTTGGTGATTGATGACAGAGTCAGATCACAGGATGAATGGATTCTTGACTCTGGTTGTTCCACCATATGTGTCCCAATAGTGAATGGTTCTCCACATACGAATCAGTTCAAGGTGGAGTTGTGTTAATAGGAAATAATGCCTCTTGTAGGACTATTGGAATGGGAGCGATCAAGATCAAGATATATGATGGTATTGTTAGAACTTTGTCTAATGTTAGGAATGTCCCCGATTTGAAGAAGAATCTCATCAGTTTAGGCACTCTTGATTCAAATGGGTGCAAATATACAGTTGAAGGTGGAGTCATGAAGATCAGTAGGGGTGTTCTTTTGTTGATGAAAAGAATTAAGGTTGGTAGTTTGTATGTGTTGCAGGGTACTACAATCACTGGGTCTGTTGTAGCAGCTTCATCATCTATATCTTAATCAGATATCACAAACTTATGGCACATAAGGTTAAGCCATATGAGTGAAAGAGGGATGGCATCACTAAGTAAAAAGGGTTTCTTGTGTGGTCAAAGTACAAGAACAATGGAGTTCTGTGAGCATTATGTGTTTGGAAAGCAGAGGAGAGTCAGTTTCAGTACTACTATTCACAGGACCAAGGAACTTTGGACTATATTCATTCAAACCTATGGGGGCCCTCCAGGGTTGCTTCAAAGGGGGTTGGTGCAAGTTACTTGCTTACTTTCATTGATGAATTCTCTAGGAAGGTTTGGGTCTATTTCTTGAAGCACAAAATGAAGTATTTATCACTTTCAAACAGTGGAAGAATTTGTTTGAGAAGCAGACCGAGAAAAACATTAAGAGGTTGAGAATCGATAATGGCCAAGAGTTTTGTGAAGGTGACTTTAATAAGTTCTGTAAAAATGAAGGTATTGTAAGACACCATACAGTTGTTAAAACATCCCAGCAGAATGGAGTGGCAAAGCGTATGAATAGAACCTTGTTCGAAAATGCAAGGTGAATGTTATCAAATGCAGTATTGGGCAAGGAGTTCTGGGCAGAAGTAGTTAACACAGCAACCTTGTTGGTGAATCGATCTCCTTGCACAGCTATTGAGTGCAAGATTCCAGAGGAAATTTGGTCAAGTAAGCCTGTAGACTACTCTAATTTAAAAGTATTTGGATGTCCTGCTTATGCATATGTGAATGAAGGGTAGTTGGAACTTAGGGCCAAGAAATGCATTTTTCTTGGGTATGGATCTAGAGTTAAAGGATACAGGTTGTGGTGTTCTGATCCAAAGTCTTCAAAATTTCTTATTAGTAGAGATGTTACTTTTGATGAATCTGTTATGTTGCATTCTAGGAAAGAAGCACTTGTTTATTGTGATGAATGTCAAGAAAAATCTAGAGAGAAGGTGGAGTTTGAAATTGGTGGTTCATCTTCAAACAAAACACAATCTACTTCAGTTCAGCTGCCCACTTTTACTGAAGGAGATGATGCTTAAGAGAATCAAGAAGAAGAGCAGTACAACATTGCCAAGGATAGACCAAGAAGGAATATTAGAAAACCACCAAAGTATGGGCATGCTGAATTTGTTGTTTATGCATTGTCTGTTGCATATACAATTGAAAATAGTGAGCCTACAACATATTCTGAAGCTGTTACTTTAGTTGATTCTACAAAATGGTTGGTTGCCATGAATAAGGAGATGGAATCTCTTCATAAAAATCAGACTTGGGAGCTTGTCAAGCCGAGAACAGAGAAGAAAATTGTTGGCTGCAAATGGGTCTTTAAAAAAAGAATCCGCCCCAGTTGTTGAAGATGCTAGGTAAAAGGCACGGTTGGTTGCAAAAGGCTACAGGCAGGTACAAGGAATTGATTTTAATGATGTTTTCTCACCTGTTGTTAAGCATAGTTCTATTTGTGTCCTACTTGCTTTAGTTGCTATGCATGATTTGGAGTTAGAGCAACTTGATGTGAAAACAGCATTCTTGCATGGTGAACTAGAAGATAAGATTTATATGCATCAACCTGAAGGGTTTGTTATTGAAGGTAAGGAGGACCATGTATGTTTGTTGAAGAAGTCCCTATATGGCTTGAAACAGTCTCCTAGACAGTGGTATAAAAGGTTTGATTCAGTTATGGGTAGTTTTGGATATTGCAGGTGTTAATATGACTGTTGTGTTTATTTCAGAAAGCTCTCTGATGGGTCATTCATATATTTGCTGCTTTATGTTGATGATATGTTGATTGCAGCAAAAGACAAGAATGAGGTCAACAGGTTGAAGGAACAATTAAGTTCTGAATTTGAGATGAAAGATTTGGGGGGCAGCAAGGAAGATCCTTGGTATGAAGATCAAGAGGGATAGAAAAGCAGGGAAGTTGTGGCTATCTCAATAGAAGTAAATTGAGAAGGTATTGAATAGTTTTGACATGAAAGATGCCAAACCTGTAAGCACTCCTCTTGCATCTCATTTTAGACTTTCAGCTGCTCTATCACCTAAGACAGATGAAGAGGTGGAGTACATGTCACGTGTTTCATACTCTAGTGCAGTTGGCTCCATTATGTATGCTATGGTTTGCACTCGTCCTGACATTTCACAAGCTGTCAGTGTGGTGAGCAGATATTTTTCATGCCCAGGTAAAGCTCATTAGGAAGCAATGAAGTGGATACTTAGGTACTTGAAAGGGACCTCTGGTGTTTGTTTGGAGTTTGGAAGGAATTGTGATAGTTTATCTGGTTATGTTAATTCAGATTATGCAGGTGATCTTGACAAGAGGTCACTCACAGGCTATATATTTACTCTTGGAAGAAGTACGGTTAGTTGGAAAGCTACTTTACAGGCTACAATTGCATTATCTACTACTGAAACAGAGTATATGGTAGTGACTAAGGCAATGAAAGAAGTTATTTGGCTTAGAGGTTTGTTGGGAGAACTCAGCATGGATCATGGAGTGACTGTTGTCCATAGTGATAGCTAGAGTGCTATTCACTTGACCAAAGATCTAACGTATCATTAGAAGACGAAGCACATTGATGTTCAGTATCATTTCATCAAAGAGATAATTGCTCAAGGTAATATTCAAGTGTTGAAGATTGGTACTGAAGACAATCCAACTGACATGTTGACTAAGCCTTTCTGTGTTTGCCGTGTTTGAGTTCAGCCCTTTGGAGGGCTATTGGAGAAGATGAAGATTTTTGCTATTTGTTTGTTTGCTGGAAGAGAATTCAAGCCAAGGTAGAAATTTGTTAAGTTTGTCTTGAATTCTTGACCCGTTTTGAAGATTGACCCGCTCCGACATATTTTGGTGGCGACCCGAATGGGATGTTTTCTGAGATCTGTGATGGAAACAGAAGGGTTGGGCCGATAGGCCCAAGCCCGGAGCCCAGCACTGATCTCGTATGGGGGTGCGGGGGCTACTATGGTTCGACCGGATCAACCGCAACACGATGGGTCGACCTGCGACTTGGAATATATAATGTACTGTTGCCTTGTTGAAAAAGTCATTGTATTTTTTAGGGGTTTTTCGAGCTAGGGTTTCAGGGTGAGTTTTCTCGCCGCTGCTTAGGTGTAATCTCTCTTCTGCATAGTGAAACATCTTCTTCTTCACCCGAGGACACAGCACACCACACCGGTGTATGAACCTCGTTAAATCTCTATGTTGTGCGGATCTATTGTCTGTTTACTTCCGTATTTCTTGGTGTTTGCTCTAACACATTTCGACCAACTCCACCAACTTCTTAAACCATGCATGCAAGTCAATGAAATGACCACAATTATGGTAGTCCTTAGTTTGTGGTATCATGGTAATGTTGATAGTTGATAGTAGATACTAAGCAGGAAGGATGCCAATCTAACTAACGACTATTGGTAAAAATTCATATGTACAGAAGTTTCCAATCAATCATTTACAAGCTTTGATGCAATCTCTTGATATTGAAATCACAGTTGTCAAGGCGTCACTAGGCACCACCTAGGCGTCTAGGCTCTTCCTTAGGTCCAAGGCAACTTCATGCCTTGTTGACTCTTCATGAGTTTATGTTGATTTATATTTATTTATTTTTTATTTTTAAATAAATATGATTATATTATGTTTTATGCTTTGCTTATTATTTGTCGGTTTTCTCATATTAGGCCACTAGCATAAATGTAACATATTGCATTGATATGACTTCTACGTTGTATATCAATGTACAACAACAACAACAACAACAACAACAACAACAACAACAACAACAAAGCCTTAACCCAACTTAATGGGGTCGTTTGTCGGGGCATAAACATAATTATATAAAATTATCATTGTTGTATAATATATATCATTAATGCACGCCGAGGCAGGCGCCTTGAGTCTCCTAGTTGCCTTGACAACAATGATTGAAATTGCAAAAATCCATAGAGAAGATAATAATATCGCAAGCAAAAGTATGAGCTACAATGCCATGTTATCGTTGCTATATTACATAGATCATTAATGCACGCCTAAGCAGGCGCCTTGGGTCTCCTAGTCGCCTTCACAACTATGATTGAAATTGCAAAATCCATAGAGAAGATCATAATATCCCAAGCAAAAGGATGAGCTAGAATGCCATGATATCAGAATTCAGAGGCATGGCAAGAACTTACCGAACAATCATATTGCTAAAGAAAATTTGTAAGCAAAAAGCAACTCGACCAATATTTATAATGACATCAAAACCTACAGCAGTTAGATAAATTGAACTTGTACAAGTTCTCCAATAATCAAAGCAGAATCATTAGCATACCGGTCAACTCCAATTTTCCCATATTTTCCTTCAATATATTCATTAACTCTTTGCTCACTCATGATGGAAGGCCGCACAAACCTGAGGAGGAGAATACAAGCATAGAGAAATATAAGCATTTGGTAAAAATCATTGCAAATCCGAATTCTCATCAGGGCATGCAACTATAAAAGCACATACCAACAATGGATGAATCCTATATGACAGTCTCGTCTGATATATGTCTTTAAAAGAAAAAGGAAAAAAAACAAAAAAACAAAACAAAAACTGTGACATGCGAGCATTTCTATGACTACATTGAAGTAAACATCCGACTTGCTATTAGAATCTGCATACTTCAAATAGTATATGGACATGTACTATTAACTTCTTCTTTTTTTTTTCTTTTTTTTTTTTTAATGTTCTTAAATACTTCCATCCAAAGAGTTATGGATTGTCCACCTAGAGTATCCTATTACTAATTTTTTGATGCACATGAGTAATTGATAAAGCCCATGACAATGCATAATGAATTGAGAAGAAAACAAACAGAATATTCTTTGCCTCCAAAAAATAGAATTTATCCTTTTCATGGGTAATGGAAAGAACTTCATTGTAAGAAATGAAAAGACAGCATCCCAATAAGAATGAAAAGACAGCATACCAACAGTACAAGGCTGTCATATATTTTGGAAGGATTAAAAATTTACAAGGTCATATTTATGTAGCTTTTAGCTACAAAATCTCTAGCATTAGTTCTTCGGAGCATAAGCATATATATAAACTATGAAGTCCCCATCAGGGTCCAAAATGTTAAGACAATAACCACAGATCTGATCCCCCAGATACGAGTGAGATTTTTGTAGACAAGTCCCCTTTAACTTTATACCATCCCTTTTGTTCCACCTGATCATATATTGATCTCTCTATTGTGTCAAAAACTATGAATCCTGAATCTGTTTTATCTGATTGAAATGTAGCTAAGATCTTACACCCACTTTTTAAGATACTTACAATTCGACTGGTACAGTCATATGTCAAACATGACCACTCCTAGAAAGTAGAAACTCAAGACTAATTTTGAAAGCAGCTTGTGGATAAAATGTTAATTGCATCAATTGTGATTTTATTTTTTTAGAGAGAAAGTGTGGATTAGAAGAAGAATTGAGTAAAAATTTTGCAAGGTGAGCTCAACCTGTGAAAGAAATCCACGACATCCAAGGTTTTTGCATCAATGATTATGACAGGAAACTCAAGAATCTCAACTTTCCCTTCCAAGTCGAGCACCAAAACATAATCAAGGTGCTGAGAGCACAAACATTTGAGGTCAGCCGCATTCACTTGAAGATCTTTGAAACAATTATGATTGAACTTTGCAAGGTGCGAAACATCATCTGCCTGCAATGCCAAAGAAATTTCAAAATGTCAATTCACATATACAACTATCTTCTACAATATCAAGACAATGTATGTTTGTTCACAGACTGAATTATCAACATGTGAAAAATGCTTTTGACAATCTTGATCAAACACTTGGTACGCAAGAGAGAAAAATGTAGCAAAACAGTAAAAAAATACAAAACAGAGTTAAGCTTCAAAAGTTTCAGGAAGATGGAGCTACCTTTGTGCACTTGCCTTGGGTATGGTACAAACACAAGGGCTTCCATCGTTCTGTGACGGGAGCTACGGAGTCCAATTGAGAGGTCGAATTTGAGGACGAGGCTGAAGCAGCTACCTGAAGCCCTCGCCTTGGAAGAAGCGAGAAAAAAGCTCTCGAGAGGATAGAGTTAGCTATTAAGGGCATTCTATTGCTCACTAAGGGAGAGAAGTAACGAAACACACAAACACTAGCAAGCACCATCGTTTCGTTGGGGCTTCAGTTTCTTACTACCTCTGGCCTCTGGTTTCGGTCATTACAATATCCTCCTGTTCTTCACCTGGCATTGGTTACTCAGCATGAGTCATTCAGCAGGAGAAGAGAAGGGAAAACATGTCAAAAGGAATCGGTGATGAACGATTCCAATTCAGATCGGCTAGGAATAGATCAGAATCGGTGACAAGAACCCTGAAACTGGCTATGTGATCTGAAAATCAAACCGATTCAAGAAATCTTGGCGGGAATCTTCCAATTTAAAAGTACAGAAATGAAGATCAGTCTCAAGTAAAAACTGATTCTAAGACAAATTGGCCGATTCTCGATCCGATTCATCAATTTTTGAAACTCTGGGATCGGCAGTTTTATTTTTTTATTTTTTTATTTTTTGGTACGAAGACTAACAGATTTATAGTTTAAAAACAAACATTACACCATTACAGGTAGAGATATAGAACTTAAATAGCATACAAGAAGAGAGGAAAAAAATAAGAGAAGGATATTAAACTCTCAATTTGAGATGAAACACCCTTCAAGAAAGAGGCAAAAATGTTCTTCCATAAAAAATAAATAAATAAAGGCAAAAATGTTTCCGGCACAACCATTTAGGAATGAATCTCTTTAATGGGTATATCTAGCTAGTTTTGTTACATCACAGAAAGAATGATACGGCAAATCTGACCATTTGGATATAAGGAATGGTCTAAATAAGCTATGTATCAAATTTCAATCTCAAATTCAATCATTTGTCATCTCATGTATGTCCATACATTTCATTGTAGTCTAGTGTACCCTCTTGGTAGTTTTCATGTTTTTCAATAATTATTTGTCTTGCCACTTGGCTGACTATTCATATTGGCCTGAAATTTGGGAGCAAACAAGGACCTTTCTAGTCTACCTATCTACAAAATTTCAGTACTAGCTGACTTGCTTGGTGGCAAATCTAAGTGCACGGAGATTTTCCTTAATGTTCATGAAGGAAAACAAGGTCCAAAAGAGTTGAAAAGTTTCTAGTCTAGAGAACATCTAGACAAGCCTGGAGCAACCTCACTTGCCAACATTACTTAAAGGGAAAAAAAAGGTCAACCTTTTGCAAGATTTATTGTAAATTATTCTTGATAGGAATTTGCCAAATGTTTTAAATTCATCAGGCTGTTGCATTTGGTTGCAAAACAATTGAAGGGAAAAGAAGGAAAGGGAAGTGAAAATTCAAACCGAAGAAAGAAACTTTTGCAATCACTATCCTACATGTTTATGTCACCAATTTCAAATTATTCCATATTTGATTATTAAAAATTCACTTTATTTTGCATCGAAATCCCTCATATTTGAATAGTAAAGTAAAAAATTACATCTGAAAGTATCATTACTAAAAA
Organism: Macadamia integrifolia; assembly: GCF_013358625.1. Classification (NCBI taxonomy): domain Eukaryota; kingdom Viridiplantae; phylum Streptophyta; class Magnoliopsida; order Proteales; family Proteaceae; genus Macadamia; species Macadamia integrifolia. The sequence continues at coordinate 36,829,817 of NC_056561.1, read as the reverse complement.
AAGGGCATAACTAATGCACGAGAGGCTCCCACCATTGTGAGATCTTGTCAAAAAATTCGTAACTTAAATATGGTATAGGAAATGTAATTACCCCACCTAATAAATCCAATAATGTTCCATTACTAATTACATATTTGTCTTTTCATCAATTTGTTATTTTTCCAAACGTAGCCTACGCTTGTTATGTTAATAACATCCCTAAATTTGTAGATTTTTTTATCTACCTCTTTGCGTGTATCCTCTCCGCCTATATGTGTGAAAATCCCCCATCTCCGACTTTGTGCGTGTATTATCAACTCCACTTCTGCATGTAATACCCTCCGCCGCTAATCACCACCCTTTCATGATGGTGGTTGCCATGGACTAAGGTCTAGTCAGCGAGGGTGATGAAACCATTGATGACGACGATGACGATGACATTGCTTCTTGAGAGTAGATCTAGGTTGGCAGATTTGTTCTCTGCATCCTCCTCTACCACCACCATATTGCCTAGATCTGCAGTGGAGATGCTGACATTGCCGATGATGTTGACCTGTTGATACTCCTTTCTCTGCAGTCGACCCAACCCCACACACTCTCCTCTCCCCTGTGCAATGGCACAGAACCATTGAATACCTAGTCACATGATCTATTGGCTAACATAGCTGCGGAGGAGGATTTCATGGGAAAGGTGGGTAGTATACCCTTCTCAGGCTTTTCGGTTTGGTTTCTCTGAGGATCGATTAGTGTTGGCTCAGATTTGATGTAGATATGGCTTCCTCAATGGAGGAGAAGATAGGAATTATGTGCATCCAAGTGGTCAGCAAGCAGATCCTCCTTTTCCTCTTTTTTCTCCCAGGTGACAGAGATGTGAGTTAAGGATACATTTCAATTGCTTGTAACTTTTCAGTTTTTCATTCAAATTTTAAATTTGAATGAAACTGTGTAACCATCACATCTTTATACCTATACAATTGTGACAATAAATCCTCTATAGCTTATCCCTTTGTAAAATCTAATTCTATATAAATCAATACAATACTCCTCAAAAATCAAGGAGAGAATTTCAAATCCGATCCTATCATTTTTACATGGTATCAAACGACCTACATCTTTAACCTAGGACTATCATGTCTACCTCCCCGGCCATCACCTCTGTTACCTCTTCTCCCCTCTCCTCCCCCATGCCAATATCCTGTCCCAACTTCCAACATCATATTACCCTGAAACTTACAGGTGATAACTTTCTTCTATGGCACATGTAGTTGTACTCGCTTCTTCACATCCATGACCTTCTTGGATTCATTGATGGCAGATCTCCTTCTCCTTCACCTGTTATCACTCTTGCCAACTCAACAATCCCTACAGCCAATCCGGCATGTGTGGATTAGGTCCGCAAGGACCATGGTGATGACCTAGCTACTTGCCTCTCTAATACTTGATGTCCTACCTTATGTCGTCGGACTCACCACTGCTACCGAGGTATGGACTGCCCTTCAATGGGCCTTTGGGACTCTATCTCACACAAGTATTCTCCAGTTGCATATGCAGCTTCAAAACACTTCCAAGGGGGGATAAGACTGTCTCTACCTACCTTAAAGAAGTCAAATATATTGCTAACCAATTGGCTACAGCTACACAAACCTCTCTCCAATGAGAAAATGAATGTCATTCTATTTCGCAACTTGGGTTCAGACTTCAAGAACGTTGTGGCTGCTCTTGCCACCAAATCTGAAGCCATTTCTTTTCCAGACTATCATCGTCTTCTTATAAGCCACAAGCTACGACTAAAGGCGGCTCAAACTGTGGTTGAGGCTAATGCGCATTAGGTGCGATTACACACGATATTGCTCCTCACCATAATGGCAATCTAGCTTCTCTTTCCCCAAAAGGTCACACTTATCCTCCATATGGCCCGAATCAGAGATCTCACAAGAAAGAGAAATGCCAGATTTGTGGTAAGTTCAACAACACCGCCCCTCGGTCTTTCTACCGGTACACATAATATTCCACTAAGGTTGCCACACGGGTTACTCACATGATCGGTATTTTCCCAACTCCTGATCTCAAGCATAGTCCTCCCCTGGGAACATGATGATGAATTGATATCCTAACACGGCAGCAACAGACCACATCACACTTAACTTGTCAACCCTTGACACTGCATCGGACTATATGAGTACAGATACTTTACACATGGGTAATGGATTGGTCTTCTAATCTTCCATATTGGGTCATAGACACTTGTTAAACCATTTTAATACCCCCTTTAAACTCTCCAATGTTTTACATGTTTCAACCATCACTAAAAATCTTCTTTATGTTCATTATTTCACCAAGATAACTCTTGTTTCTTTTAATTTCATCCTCACCACTTTGTTGTCCGTGATCAGGTAACGAATGTGCCACTACTCCAAGGGGATCTTAGAGATGAGCTATACTAGCTACCAACTCTACAACCTCCCACTAAAGCTCCCGCTATACAAGTTCACCTTGGCAAATGTGCTCCTTCTGATACTTGGCATGCTTGTTTGGGCCATCCCAATAATCGTCTAGTTCGTCATTTGCTCCATGCTCATTCCTTACCACATTTCTATCTTATACCCACACCATGTTCTTTTTGTTTTTTGGGGAAATTGCATAAGGTTTTTTTGTTGCCTTAAATTTTAAATTTGAATGAAAAACTGAAAAAATTAAAATCAATTGAAGCACATTTTTAACAATATGGTTAAGTGTCCCCATACTCAAGGTGGCCAGCCAACAAATCTCTGCAGTCTCCGGTGTCGGATTTGATCAACAAAATGAAGGTCCATTCCTCATAGGTAACGGCTTGTCGGTTAGATTGGATAGACCCATGTTAGGTTTCACAAGTAGTGTGCTATTTGTTCGTCGAATTTGTCGGCCAGTCTTTTTGGTCCCTACCACATGTTACCAAAGCATGTGTTGAATCACAAATTTTTTTGAATGGGGGCAATCGAGGTTAAAGAGGCCATGCAAAGGATAAATATAGGTAAAACTATGGGACCGGATGAGATTCCAATCGAAGTTTGGAAGAGCTTGGGAGGACATAGAGTGAATTTGTTAACCAAACTATTTAACGAAATTTTGAATATAAAATCTATGTCAGATGAGTAGAGGAGAAGCATAATGGTTTCGATTATAAGAACAAAAGGGATGTCCAAAACTGCAATAACTGTAGAGACATAAAACTTATGAGCCACACCATTAAATTGTGGGAAAAGGTTATTGAAGCCCACCTAAGAGAGAAAACCAAGGTATCAAATAACCAATTTGGTTTTATGCCAAGGAGATCCACAAATGAAACTATTTACCTCCTAAGGAAGCTTATGGAAGTTTTTAGAGCCCACAGAAAGGACCTCTATATGGTCTTTATTGACCTAGAGAACGTATATGATAAAGTATCGAGAGAGCTAATTTGGCATGTCCTAGAGAAGAGAAGGTGTAAGATTAACTATATAGATATAATTAAGGACATGTACGAGTGAGTCGTGATGAGTGTCCAAATGACAGAGGGGCATTGTTACAAATTTCCAATCACAATTGGGTTACACCAAGGATCTGCTCTAAGTCCTTATTTGTTTGCACTCATTATGGATGATCTAACCTGGCACATTCAAGACTCGGCTCCATGGTGTATTCTATTTGCTGATGATCTTGTGCTGATAGATGAAACTGTGGATGAGATTAACACTAAACTGGAGCTATGGAGATTAAAATTGGAATCAAGAGATTTTAGGTTAATCAGAACGAAGACAAAATATATGATGTACCCCTTCAGTTAATCTAGAGGAGGGGAGAGAGTGGTGAAGTTAAGGGAATAGGAACTACCTCAGAGGAACTGTTTTATATAGATGATGTGCTATCCCACTCCATCAAGCTTATCGCTCTATCTCGCGTAAAGGAAAAGTCTTATGCATCATTATGCTTGTTGGTTGGGCCTTCAACTCTTTTTATAGGGTTATTGATTTTTCTCATTCCCTATTCCTAACAGGTCTCGTCCATGACATGTACGGTATGACCATATGTTATTCATTGGTTTTAGAACCATTATGTGTTCAAAGTCTTTTGTTTCACATGTCTTTCCTCTCTTTTTTTTTTTTTTTTTTTTTTTTTTTCTGATTTTGACTATTTTTATCCATACCTTATGTTTTCGTTCTATTTTAGATGAATGGAATTCTATTTTAAAATAAAAAAAAGAACCCAAATTTTAGCAGTCAATAGAATAATTCTGGATAATGATTACAAAAATTTCTCTTTTAAGGTTTGAAAATATCTACTTCCCTTAAAGTTCCCTTGCAACCAAACCAAGCTTCCAAGAGTTTTTTTTTTTTTTTTTGGATAGAAGAGCCTCAAAGAGTTGAAACCAAGGGATATAGGTCTCAATGTGTGCACTGTGCGAAGAGTCGGTCTGGAAACATTGTGATTTAATTCATTTTTGAAGAAGTTGGAACACAGTATTCTACGTACCCGATTAAATTTAATTAGCGAAGGCTTTTACTTATTTAACCTAAACAGGCTTAGAGGTGTCTAAACAACCATAAATGGGAGAGAGAGCGAGGGCCAGAAAAAACAAAAAGGGTAAAAGGGGGATGGGGACCTGATTGACTGATTGCTTGTGGATTTGATGTCGTCTATTGTCGTTAATCTGGCGCATGGTCTAAGCTCCCGGTGAAGTAGAGTGCCAGGTCTAAGTTCAATAATGGAGATACAAAATAAATGGGCTTGGGCTTGGGCTTGGGCTTGAACTTGGGCTTGGAATTTCTTTTGATGTAATCGGGCTTCAAATACGTAGTATATAATTCTGAGCCCGTGTAGCCCAGTACCTGTGTCGGTGCCAGTTAGGTGGAACTGTCGCAGCAGGTATATATTCTCTTTAACAACATCATCCGAAACCTCCATTAACTTGTCCCATTCTCTTCGGATAAAATATTTGCAACATTTTCTAAAATCCTCAAGAAAAATTTGAGCTTCATCAGTGTAAAAAACATAAACTAAAGCCGACGGGGGAAGAGTTTGAGAGCCCGAGTGATGAATGGTACTGATCTCCTGTTCCATTCCGCAATGAGATCCTCTTCAATCGGGCGCCCAGGGCACATCTGATAATTGAAAACCCATTGAGGTCTGTGCTCGTGTGTTGAAATATGTATTCAATGTATTCAATTGCATGAGACATCCAACGAGATTTTAGAGGATCTGAATCCATTCATAAGCTAGCTTGTCGATGCAGAGTTTATAACTCACATCATCATTTCTTTTATATGATTTATTTTGCTGCTGCTGTTTAGGGACGGATTTCCAGTCTCTATCATATGAGAGAGAGTGAGAGAGAGATTAATTATGTAATTGGATACAAATTAACCACTAAATAAACCAGCTAACTTTGTTACGTACAATAATCCTGTAATTGTTTATAAAGAATTAGATCGGACCGTTAATTCGTCTCTTTCATTGTGATGGAGACATAAAATCTGATTTCTGTAATGCAGCTTCACAAACAATGTTGTAGCTTTATAATAAACAGAAAAGATAAAATGACCCTACCATTTATACAAAGTTTACAAGCAAACAGTCCTCTTTAGGTAGTAGACCCCTCAAAATATTGTATAAGTTGGTGGTCATAACATTAAAATGCCAACCCCATGAATTATAAGCAATGCATTCCAATGTTAATTGTAAGTTCACATTTATCAATCTGATTATTCTCCATAGGGGTGTCAATTCTAGGCCAGGCATAGTAGGCTCGACCGTTAAAAGCACGAATTGGCCTGACCCGATTAACAAATATGAAAGATTCTAGCCCATATCAATTATAATTGATCGTTCTCGATATGTTTAAAGCCTGCTTGGCACTCGTTTAGAGCCCGATTCATGACATGTTAAAAGCTAGAAAATGGATGCCCTATCAGGATTGATCCCGACATTTTAAAGTCAGCTTAGAGCTCATTTAGAGCCATTTGCTAAGCTTGACACATTTAAAGCCTGATTATAGATAAATATGTGATTAGTCCATTAAACTTGTCTAAAACCCATTTAGCCTGATTAAAGAATGATATCCCGATTATAAATAAAATTATGACTAGCATATGGGGACTGATTACCTAAATGGAGTGGTCATAGTGTCCTAAGGTAGAAAAACCTAATTAGACTCGACTGAAACCGACCTGATCCGACCAAAACCGGCCCAGCATGACCTATTGACAACCCTAATTCTTCATACCAATCTGATTAGTTAAGAAGGCCCACAACAAATTGGACGGCAGATCGCAATGCGGGTCTCTTCTTCTGTAATATCAAAGATACGTACAGTGCGTAGTTGGTGGGGGCATACAACACTGTCATTGATCCACATAATCCCACTACATTTGCTAGCTGCCATATTGGTTAGGGAATATCCAGTTTGCACCCCACACTCAGCCACATGGTGCCAGGCTGCCAGCCAAGAATGAAAGTTTAAACTTTTGGATTTGTCATTTTGCACTTTCAGACAAAATTGTGTTAATTAGACATTATACCCCTAGAGGTTAAATTGAGTTAGTTGGGTTGGATTGGGAAAATATCTGGTTAGGAGTTAGGACCAATATTATTAGCAGGTCCGTATTATTATTATTATTATTATTATTTTTAATCAAGGTGTTTGGACCAATGCATAACTTGACTAATCTTCGAGGAGACTAGCGCAGCAAGCCATCGCCATGGTCTCCACTTAAATCACCGATACATAGATAAAAAATCGAATCTGAGTCTGTGCACCTATCCACACAATCTCCAATTCACCCTAACCATTTAGGCAACCGACGGATGAGTTTTAACCAAGGTGTCCGGACCAGCTTACGCCCTCCTCGACTAAGAATCGATATTAGTCAAGCCAACACTTATAAATTCGGGCTGATTTAAACTAGGGTAGTATTATTTATCTTTCGGATCAAGCTTTACATTAAAACCAATTTATGGTGTTGAGCACAATTTTATTTCCTTATACATGGTAGGGGATTAGTCCCAAAGTTACGAGCCCTTCTTAGAACCAATATTAAGCATTAATGGTTCAATAGCAATAACAAACATCAACATCAACGGAAAATAAATAGAGTGAAATTCTGGAAGTCTTAGGGAAAAGTTTACTACATATTATGCATTAGATCTGGAAATATCCTTCTATAATTAATTAATTTGCTTTTATTAAAAAGGTTTGTCCTAACTCCTAACCAAACTCTTAAGAGTATAGACAGACAGCTCATTCAATCATACCCAAAATATTCCCAACCTCAAGACCCCCCACACCTTATCCCATATATATAGAGGTGTACCTCCACCTCCACCTCCACCTCCACCTCCACCTCCACCACCCCACCACCTCCTCCTCCTCCTCCAGGACTAGTTCATTACTAACTAACATATCCATGGCTTCCACTTCTCCTTTGGCAGCCATTCTTCTAGCTTTAATCCCATGCCTCCTCCTTATCACTCCTCAGGCAGAAGCCCAATCTGATCCGGCAGCTGCACCCTCCGGCCCTGTCAATCTCACAGCGGTCCTTGAGAAGGGTGGTCAGTACACCATCTTTATGCGTCTCCTCTCAACCACCCAAGTAGGAAGCCAGATCGAAAGCCAGCTCAACAACTCCAATCAAGGAATGACAATTTTCGCTCCAACCGACAATGCCTTCAACAGTCTCAAGGCAGGTACACTCAATAGCCTCTCACAACAAGATCAAGATGAGCTTGTATTGTACCATGTGTTGCCTCAGTACTATAGCTTGGCAAATCTTGAAACTGTGAGCAATCCAGTGAGAACTCAAGCAGGTAGCCAAAATGGAGTTGATGGACTCAATTTCACTAGTTCTGGGAACAACCAATTGAATGTCTCATCTGGGGTAGTAAATACGCCAGTCAACAATGTTCTTAGAATGCAATTCCCATTGGCTGTCTATGAGGTGGATAAGGTGATGTTACCTAATTCTTTGTTTGGTGTTAAGGCACCTGCGGCAGCTCCAAAGCCAGCCATAGCCACTAACACATCAACTCCGGCGGTGGCAACTGGTGGAGAGCCAGATGCAGCTCCGGCGAAAACCAACAGCAATTCTGGCTCCAACGGCAGGAATGTGGGGATGGGCTTGGTGGCTGGGATTGGATTGATTTGCATGGGGGTTCTACTACAGTGATGACAGGGAGAGATGCCCCATGCTCATGCTTGGCGACTGATAGCTGCTTGTGAATAACTTGTGCTTGTCTCCATTGTTCTGTTTTTTTGGTTTTGTTTTTATTTTCCCTTTAATTGATATCTTGATTGATTGTTGTTTGTCAATTGTAATTGATATGAATTGCATTGTGAAGCTTGCCTACCACATGAGTTGCACTCTCCATATTTTCCTTTCATCTCTTTTTCAGTACTTAATTTTTGGTTATATGGCAAATAGATCGAGATTATTCTCATTTCCTTGTGTATTTTTTGAACCTCATCACCTCCTTAGTATGTGTACATATCATGGTTAGGTGATTATATGTGTTATTTTTCTCTCTATCAACTCTTAGACTGTGTTTGATAGTCATTCAGAAAAATGTTTCTGATGTTTTTTCGTTCTATGGGAATAAAAAAATGGAATAAAGCATTTGGTGTCAACTTGATATTTTTCTCTTCTTTTGGAAAAAAAAAAAAAACTATAAATGCAAAATGAAGGAACGACAAAACCTTATTCCATCATTTTCATTTTGTTTCGAATGCAAAATAAGTGAAAACTAGAGTAATCATCCTGAAATAAGTACACCAAACACTATTTTTTTTTTTTTGTCTTAAGATGGCATTTTGACATAGAAACTAAAAATTCTAATTTTAACATGAAACATTATTTTTTAAACTGAGTGACTACCATACACAGTCTTAATCAACTACCCACTTGGAGAGAGAGAATTACCAACCCCACACGGAAATCCACCATTGAATAAGGATCATAATTCCTCCTCTGACTTGTGGGTCCCCCGTGTTTAGAGGTGGATCTGACTCGTTTGATACCTCAATAGATGGTGGATGCTCATGTGGGGAATTTACCACATGGGGAAAGGATCTATACTCGGCTGTGCATCCAGTTTCCATTCTCCAACGATGTACTTCCCTTCTCAAATGATTTATATTGATGTGTCCCACACTCCTATTGGACCCACATTTCGGTTTATTGGGTAGATGAGATGGATGTTATTAATTTATGGCTTTTATGTATGTGTCTGAGAGATCCATGGCTTTTATATGCGGTGTGTGTTGTGTGAAATTTGGTTTAATTTGTCCATGGGAAAACGTAGAAGAGAAGAATTAATGAAGTGTCTTGGTTTTGATAAAAAGAACTCACTATTTCTTAGAAGGAAGAATGTTATCCATTAGTATGTGTCTATGTCTAGATATAACGGGTGTGAGAAAATCACATTATTCCACATTGAAGATGTTTTCATGTATTCTCCCATTGTCTGTGCCCATTGATGTGTATTTGCACTTATGGGTAGTGTTCATTATGCTTTTGTAGCCAGTATACCAATGTACAATTCAATGAAAGGCATTAGGGCAGGGCAACGTGGTCTTTTCATGCTTGTTTGTGTCGGGACAAAAAGGCTCGCAAGTGATCAAGGTTCTTTACTCCAAATTGTTAATAAAATAAAATTGGTTATGTTGAAAAATACACATTAAAGATGATAGGAATGTCCATGGATGGGATGGGATATGGATAAGTTTCATTGGGCAATTGGGGGTGAAGAATAAAGAGTTTTTGGTCCGGGTAGGCCACACAACCTTGTGTGGTTATACATTTAGTTGTGCGATATTGAAGTATGACGTGATACTTCTTTTGCATATTTATCAAATTAATGAATTGGATTGCGATCTTTTAATTTCAGTTTTAAAGTCAATTATTCCTTCCATGTGATTGCACTTCTAAGTAGATCGTTATCAAATTAATTAGGATTGAGAATTGATAAGATTGAGCTAGTTTTTTCAAGGATTAGCTGAGGTGCATGTAAGTTAATCCATACACCTTAGTTAACGAAAAAAAAAAAAAAAAGAATTGATAAGGCTGATATCGATTCAATCCAACAATACTAATCGATCAAATCCAAGACTTAGAACTATGCTCCTATACAGTCATGTGCCCTTTTGGTGGTCATCCCACTTGCTAACGTCATTTGTACCGAAATTTAACATGTAAACAGAGAACCGTAGTGCTTAGGGTCTACCTATCAAAAAGCATAGGCCATTGATTTGTTCAAGCAAATTGAAAACGTAACCCCAAATTTGAGAGTTATACTGTGTGCCATCACTTGGATCCTTTCACCACCCCTTGCCCTTTACTTCATTACATGAACGCAAGTGCCCTTCATATTCCACTTGTGAAATCTGGTTGCTTAACATTACTATATTATTAGTCTAATATTATTTATTTATTTATTTTTGTGTATGTAAAAGTCATTATTCCTTTCATGTCAACCTTTACCACTGACTATTAAACTCACTCCTCTTACTTTTCAATTACTTTTCAGATCTCCACCGTTGGCGATATGGATATGTAACTTGGTCCAAAACTTTAGCTACGATTAAATTATGATATAGACAATTTAACTAGGGACTTAGTTGAACCGCCATGTGATAATTATTGATAATGTGATAAAATCCATTCTTAGTATGGGCATGCGGGCCTCAGTCATTCATTATTTTATTTTTCAATAAAAGAACATTTTTGGTGGTAAAATTTCACTAATGAGAGGGTACATATAAGCATAAATAGAGGGTGAGTTTATGTGAGTTTCACAAAGGTAGGGACGTCAATTTGTCACCCTCTGTGTTTGGGCCCATATCAAATAAAATAGATCAATAATCGACTACAAGAAATAAAACATTTGCGACACTTTTTTTAACGACAGACCAAATATCACAATAAGCTTTACTAGTTAGCTTACCTGTGCTCCTCCTAGCATTACTCTAAATAATTGGCATCAATTATTCAATGTCCCCATCACATTATATAATGAAAAGGAATCAGAAAAGAAAGAAACTTACAATATCCTCCAAATGATTGAAAATAAGTTAAGGTGAAGACAAGATTCAATTCAAAGATTTAACTACCACAAACCATGGTCCTTACCAGCTGAGAGCCTAAAACAACTAGCATTTTCTATCTCGAGATTTGGACAGCAAGGACTCATCCCTTATTATTTTTTTTTTCTAAAAGAAAACACATATACATTGTATATTAACATCCAGTACTACAACCCTCCTAATCCTCCAAGGGAAGATAATATTCTATCCAATAGAGAAAACCACCATGTGTTCCTCGATGGGTTTATTCCCTTTATGGAGTGAAAGCTTACAGTTGTACAAGAAAGTTATAATAATAGCAAGAAAAAACAAGGAATGAATGTCTAAAATACATGAGAAAGAAAAAAAAAAAAAACTGGTTCTCTTCCAAATCTTTATGCAAATCTCTATCATTTTTTTTTTCCTAACGATAGGTATCCAGGTCTTCGGCCTGACTATTTTCATGGGTTCATACTGACCCCATAACTGCATGAACCAAGTTATACCGAGGTTGGATGAAAACTATTACTTTCACTAAAAGCAGTGAAGAGCACTAAACACCCAAGTGTGAGTGACCCCAAGGAGGTAAGAGGAGTCGAACTTAGAACCACACATGCAAATCTCTATCGCATGCCTTCTTTGTTGAACAAAATGTTGTCACAACCCAGTCAGTAGTCAAGTTGCTGCAACCCCTACTTGCAATCAAAGAAATGAAATTTTGAAGGATATTTTTAAAAATATTATTACTTAGAAGGATATTTATAACTCAAGGGGAAGCTGTTTTTGCACACCTATTAGATTCAAACTCTATTTATAACCTCTTGCTCTCATTATGGGTTGAACACTTGAATATTAGAACATAAAAGTTGTGTACCTTTAAGTTATCTTTAAATTTGGTGAAAGAATTAGGTCAATCCGGGTTATGGAGAGATATCTCTTTTTAGTGAATAGTGGTTGGAGTCTGGCTGACCGGATATTGTCGAGTCTCTGCTTCTTGAATGTCCGAAGTAGGGTGGTTGGTTGGGGGTTGAGGTGGTCGATTGGTTATGGACTAAAATTTTTATTTTGTGGTTTTAAGAATTATGATGTATGGATTTTGATGTTTCAGGATGTGCTCAAGAAACGGAAATCAAAGGATTGCAACAAGGAATACAAAATGTATATAGTAGAGTTTGTATAGGAAGATATAGTGGCTTGGATTGATTGAAAAAGGATCCATCCATGGACCCAAAGAAATAGGTTCCCTGAGCTTGAAGTGCTCTATCTCTATCTCTATCTCTATCTCTATCTCTATCTCTATCTTACTAGGTTACAAGAACAAAACCTGTTTCATTTTGGTTGGCATAATTTATGAACTTTCAGGGTTGTCACAGGCAGTGGATCCAATTAATCCTAATAGTTTCTTGAGGCTTTGTTTGGTTGCAAGGGGAATGCAAATTTTTTATGTAAATTGAAATTTTTTCCTAGGAAAAATAAATTTAGATGTTTGATTGCAAAGGAAATATATTTTACATGTAAAAAAAATTTCACTTATACACTAAAACTTCACTTTTTATTTCCCCACTAAAATAGGAAGAAAAAAGAAAACCCTACTCTCATGATCTCTCTCTCACTCTCGCGACTCTCACCCCACTCATGACTCTCACCATGCAAGTAGGGTGAGGCGATCTCTCTCTCACGCAACACTCATCCTGCTCGAGTAGGGTGAGACGATCTCTCTCTCACGCAACTCTCATTCTGCTCGTGGCTTTCCTTCTCAACAAGATGCTGCGTTTGGTTTGGTTTGCTTGTAACTAAGTTGTTGGCTCTCTTCCTCAAGAGAAGAATTTGGAATCTCTAATCCTCAGGTTTGATTTCTTCTTCACTTATGTTCGTTCTCTTCTTCATTTTGTAACTAAGCTGTGTATTTTTGCAACACATTGGTACATGAGTATTGGTCCTGCTAGTCAAGTGTTTGATGAAATGTTTCATAGAGATTTGATTTCTGTTAGTTTAAACATCAAACCCACCTTCACTGCTCTGTGATCCAAACCTTGTTCCATACCCATGCTCCATTGTTGGATTTCCTACAAATTTTTTTGCTATACAAATACAAGAAATAGGTTTTTATTTGGAAATGTCGCATACACCAACTCTCCTTCGAACGAGTGGGGGCCTTCTGAATCAGCAATGACATGCCTGCTGTGTAACAACCTAGGAATTTAAAGCATGTAATTACAGGTCAAATGTCACTAGCAATGGTGACAACTGAGAGCCGTAAATCTACAAATTAAACCAAGACCAGCCTTCTACAGGAGCCAAAACTTTGAGTCATTTTGTAACAGCTGGGCTCTATATTGGGCCACCCATTGCCACCACTGATCTATTGGAGATAGTTATAATCCGTGTCAGCAATAGAGTTGCAACTTGGGCTGGGATGGGCTGGGTTGGGAACAGATGAACTACCAAAAATATTATGTTTCCTCCAACTACCTCTATCAAAGAATGTTTATAAGATGGTTGGTGAACAGAGATGTCTGGCTTTCATTTTCTTTTTTAACTCACTAAAGCAGTTGAATTGAACCCAAAAGCAGGTTCAGCATTGAACCCAAAAGCCTCTCATTTCTCTCATGTCAAGTGCTCCATTGAAGCAACATGCAGGATGAGAAATGTGATACCTACTTTTTAAACCCGGTCTAATTACACGGTTGACCCGGTTTAACCATGCAGGACCCGAACCGGAGAGATTTAAGGCGGGTTTCTTATAGACCATGATGGCAAGGGTGACTTTGAACACCGGTTGGCCAGACAAGTCCGAGTCAGTGCCAGAGGAGACGGGTGTACCCAAGCCATGTACATGCACATATCATAAGGCCATGTATGAATAAAGCTGGTATGTAGCCGTATCCTAAAGCGCATACGTATAATATATCCTGTGCCGAGGGTGAGATTCATGCCGAGAGTCGAATTCCACCAAAATCCCACTTGTTGGCCAATTTTCGGCCCTCAGGTGGGCGGTCACAGGTGGGCGCATCCACCCACCTGAGTGACCCACCCATGTGCTACTAATGATTTTAAGAAAGTATAAATAGCATTAATTGTGTTTTTCCGTATCTCATTTATTACACGGAAAGTTGGTGGGAAGATTTAAGAGGAGAGAGAGAGAAGGGAGAAAAGAGAACGAAGAAGAAGAAAGGGGAAGGAAGAGGAAGAAGAAATGGATTTAAGCGGCACCAAGGTTTGATCTTCCCATTCCAACGCTGGAAGAGTGATCTCCAACACGAGATCTACGTTTAGAGGTGAGCGAAGGCTATATTCCTTAAACTTTCACCCTACCCAAGTAAAACCCTTGATTTGGGTAGAGTTTCTTGAGGTCTTGTAAATCCCCCTTGAGATGATGAATCTAAGGTTTAATAGATGGTATATGTGTTGATTTTGAAGGATTTGAGGAAGTGTTTACAAGATTGTGAAGCATTGGTGATTTCTTGAGCCAAGACGTGGTTTTGGGGTTTTTAAAAGAGTTCTTGAGCAAAGAAGGTAAGATGACTTCCATTCCTTAAATCTAACCTAGATCTAGGTTAGAATCATCTTATGAGACCTTGAATGTGTGGAAAATGGGTTTGGAAAAGCCCCATTTGATTCCCCAAAGGTTGGGGAAGGTTTCGGAGAAAATGGTATTTTTTCGCCAAGACCGGTGGGCCAAACGGCCCGCTTGAGGGCACCCACCTGAGAGGACAGACCCTCGGGGTCAATCGGTGGGCCCCTACCAGTGGGCCGACCGGTGGGCCGACCTGCCCGCCGATCATGACCGATGGGTCAGGACCGGTGGGTCGACCCGCCCACCTGTGAAGGCCGGTGGGCTGTCCGACCCACCTGAGAGGCTCCCAAAGTGATTTTTACGTCCGAATGGACCCAAAACGGACGTGTGACCTTCTTTTAGGATTCTAAACGTGATTTTGTCATCAAATCTTGTTAGTGTTGACCCCAAAGTGGTGAAATGTTAACCCCATTCACTTGTGATAGGTTCACCAAAATTTACGTTTCTCGCACCGGATCTCACCCGTACCGGGCGTGAATCTTTGTACACAACAGGTAAGTGGGGAGAGGACGTTTGGCCTTATTTTAAGGCTTGTTTGGCATTCATTAAATTGTATCTAGACTAGCCATGTCATCATGTAAATTATATGTAGCTTAGCCATCCTCATATATATTGTGACATGTGTGTTGTGTTTATTTTCTCAATGTCAAATGATGATGTGATTATGTGATGAACGATGACATCATTATGCATAATGCATTAATAGACTAGATGCCATAGTCGGCTTGGAAACGAGTGCATTGGTGGCCCGTGGAATGGGACGCGGTGGTATTATGCAATCGTACTATGTCATGTAGGAGCATGCGGTTTAGGATTATCATCTTTCCCGTGCTACGACCCTTCCCAACAGGGGTTGAGGTGTTGGGTTACCATTTCGGGGGAAGCAGTGGTCACGGTTGTCGGGTCACTGTGGCTATTAAACATACGCCCAGCTGGTCATTAGGACAGTCGAAAACCTCGGTGGTGTATTCAAGAGGGCCAATCGTACTGCTTTTAAATTGTTGGAGTTAGCACCTTTATTTTTTGTCATTTACTTTTATGTTGAGAGCCGGTGGTCGGCATGCTTTACTTTTCCGAGTACTCACGATGGGCCTTCTCCGACAGCCCTATGGGCGTATCGCGGGATGGAGTTTACGGCTCGTACCCGGAGTATACGCGCACTGTGGTTGTAGTAGCATTAAACCCAAGACTTAGTAATGTTGTTTAGGTGGATGTGATTTAAAATGAATTGCATAGCATATAGTGCGTATGGTTGTGATTGTTGTGTGGACTGTTGTATGGTCCTCCTTTTCACTTACTAAGCTAGTGAGTTCATCCCACGTGTACACCTCTTTTAAATGATTTTGCAGGTCACTAGCCTGAAGATCAAGGGTCGAGCCCCACAGTTAAATTCCCTGAAGAGGATTGGTGGGTCCCCGAGGAATATAAGCACGGCATGGATTGCTCGTGCGTGGGTTGTGCTATGGGACCACAGCAGTGACTCTACGCAAGGTTACTTTTTGATTCTTTTGATGATCCCTTTTGTGTACTTGATACGTGAATTGTTATTTTTTTGTGTAAATATCATGCATGCGGACCCACATGTGTTTATCTATGTACTACAATTTGGGAATCAAGTATATTGGGGATATTTACAAGTAAAATTAAGTCTTCTGCTGAACTGTTGAACATTATCTTAGTTGTGTGTATGCTGTTGTTGGATACTGTATCAAATGATCCTGACAGGTTTGGGTTAACTGGAGTTAACCTGGTCACCGGTCCGGTTCTGTGTGAACGGGGTGTGACAACGGTGGTATCAAAGCGTGATGCTCTATTCACTCACAACATACCATATAGACTCCATAGAATCTATAATAGGAAATGGGATTGGATAAATGTAAAAACTTTAAGGAGTTAAAAGCCAAAGGAATGAAGTAATAATAATGGTTGCATTTAGTCAACGCATTTCATGGCATGTATGAGAGAAAGTTACTTGGAAACAATAAAAGATTAGTTAATTTAGGTTATAACCCATCGAGTACGAATTTAACGAAATTTCGACAGCATAACGACGCAAAACAAGATTTCTAAAAATTTCTACACACAAACACCTGATAGACAACATATACATATATCACTGAGCATAAATAACCAATGACACCACAACTAAACCACGATAAGTTATCAAACATACAAAAACTCGCACAAGCCACCATCAAAACATATTGCCCCATAAATAAGTCCAATTACAGATAAAGTACATGGAATGAGAAAAGAAAGAAATATATAGTAAGATCAACAACATGGAAACAAGTGAGAAGCTGGTGTAGACGGACGAGTTAAGTCCTCAAAGATCATCGTCATCGTCCAATACTATTACTCCGTCCCTCTGAGGTCTCGAGCTAACGTTGAGTCGATGGTCGTAGTAGTAAAACCTCGAGTTCACCAGCTGTACATCCCTCCGAAGTCAGAAAAAATCAGCCGAAATGGCATTGGCCGTTGTATCCAAGTCCTCGCCCAATCTGAGGAAGGAACTCTCTAGGGTAGCCTGCCTCTCTAGGATGTTTTCCTCCCTAGAAGCACTCTCATCCAGTCTTCTTAGCAGCTGATCTTGCCCGTCTTTCAAGGCCCTCATAGCAGACATCATGCCCTCAAAATCATATGCACCACTCTCAGGTGGTGGGGCTCTATGCTGTGGGCCTGCAGCTCTCGTGAAGCCAGGATCAGCACCTCTCGAGTTAAGAGGCTCCTCCTTGAGGATATCCTCATCCATAAAATCCTCCTCCTCGCACTGAGGAACATAATCCTCATCCTCCTCACTGGTCTCCTCCTCCATGGGAACATCCTCCCTATGGGCATTCCTCCTATCCCTGCCCCTCTGAGCCCCTGCTCTCTAAGGTACATCCATGAGTGTGTGGAGATCCATCCTCAATAGATTTCCCCTGTCAAACTTGTCCGCTGGAGTCTTCCCCTCCTCACCACTCAGATCCACCCCAAAGAACTCAAAGTTCCTGGTGAGGATCCTACCATAGGGAAACCCTCCATCCTCGGGGTGTGAGGTATGGTGCTCCATAGTCTTGAGGATGACGTAGGGCAAGCACAAGTGCTCGACACCTCCTCTAAGGACTTATAAATGCAGAAGGCTAAGTAGGCTGCCATGAAGCTTACCTGGTTCCGGTGACCTCCTTTGGGGAGCAAATTGAACTGGACCAAACGGGCAAACACACGAACCTCTGGGTAAAATGACGTCTCGGAATCTGGACGTTCCCTGCTGCCACAGATGGTGTCACACCCCGTTCACACTGAACCGGGCCAGTGACCGAGTTAACACCGGTTAACTCAAACCTGCCAGGATCATCAGATACTGTATTCCACCACAGCATACACACAACTAATATAACTTATCAGATCAGCGGAAGACTAAGTTTTACCTGTGAATAATCCCATAATACTTGATACCCGGATAGTGATACAATAATTATATACATTTGGGCCTGAAGGCATGATATTTACACAACAAAAATAAAGTTCAAATATCAAGTACATAAGGAAATCCACCAAAATAATCAGAGTTCACAGCTCGGCTCGGCATCAAAGGCTAGAGCTCAGCTCGGCATCAAGGGTTGAGCCCAGCTCGGCATCACATAGAAGAGCTTAGCTCGGCCTCAGAAGTGGAGATCAAAATGGCCTCAAAGGTGGAGCTCAGCTCGGCCTCAGAATTGCTGTCCCGCAGCACAATTCTCGCACGAGCAGTCAGTGTCGTGCTCTAACTCCTCAGGGGTCCACCAGTCTTCTTCAGGAAACTTGACTGTGGGACCCACCCCATGCTCCTCAGATGTATGACCTGCAAAATCATATAAAAAGGGGCGTATACGTGGGATGAGCTCACTAGCTCAGTAAGTAGAAAGATGGACCACACAGCAGTCCACACATCACAACACATCATATGCAATACATGCCATGCTATACATTTTAAATCACATCCACCTAAGCATCATTACTAAGTCCTTGGTTTTAGTGCTACTACAACCACAGTGCGCGTATACTCCGGGTACGAGCCATGAACTCCCTCCCGCGATATGCCCATAGGGCTGTCGGAGAAGGCCCACCGTGAGTACTCAGAAAAGTAAAGACAATGCCATCCACCGGCTCTCAACAGAAATGTAAATGACTGAAAATAAAGGTGCTGACTCCAGCAATTTAAAAGCAGTACGATTGGCCCTCTTGAATGTACCACCGGGGTTACCGGCTGTCCTACATAACCCGCCGGGCGTTATGTCTAACCGCCACAGTGACCCGACGACCGCGACCACTGCTTCCCCCGAAATGATAACCCAACACCTTAACCCCTGTTGGGAAGGGTCGTAGCACGGGATGGTGAAAATCCTAATACCGCATGCTCCTATATGACAATAGTACGATTGCATAGTGCCTCTGTGTCCCATTCCACGGGCCACCAATGCACTCGTCTCCAAGCCGACTACGACATCTAGTCTATCAATGCAATATGCACAATGATGTCCACATCCAACATATAAACATCTCATTCAATTGGCATTTGGAAAGTAAACATAACACATATGCACATCAATGTGTGGAATGAATAGTCTACATAGCATATTTATGATGGCATGACTAGACTGGATATAATTAAATGAATGCTAAAAAATGCCTTGAAACAAGGCCAAACGTCCTCTCCCCACTTACTTGTAGTGTACAAGGATTCCCGTTCGGTACGGGTGAGATCCGGTGCGAATCGTGTAGGATTTGGTGAACCTAACATAATTGAGCGGGGTTATTACTTCACCATTTTAGGATCAAAATTAATGAAATCCAATGATAAAATTGTGTTTAGAACGTCAAAAGAAGGTCACACGTCCGATTTGGGTCCAATCAGACATAAGGATCACCCTCGGGGCCACACGGGTGGGTCAGACAGGTGGGCTGTCTGGCCCACCGGTCCTACCCACCGGTTGGGACCGACGGGTAGGGGCCCGCAGGTATGGCCCATCGGTTCCACCCACTGGTTGGGCCAGGGGCCCCTGCTAGGACCAGCGGGTAGGATGGCCCGCCGGTTGTGCCCGATGGCCCCCTGCCTTCTCAGGTGGGTGCCCACAGGCGGGTAGGGGCCCACCGGTTGCACCCACCGGTCTTGGCGGGAAACACCCTGTTTCTTTCCCAGTTTCTCCATTCTTTGGGGAATCAAATGGGGCTTTTCCCATCCATTCTTCACAACTTCAAGGTCTTATAGGATGGTTCTAACCTAGATCTAGGTTAGATTCAAGTGATGGGAAACCATCTTACCTTCTTTGCTCAAGAACGACTTCAAACCCTCCAAATCACTTCAAATCCACAATGCTTCTTCCACCTTGTCAATATCTCTTCAAATCCTTCAAGATCAACACATAACTCATCTATTAAACCTTAGATTCATCATTTCAAAGGGGATTTACAAGATCTCAAGAAACCCTACTCGAATCAAGGGTTTAAAGCTTGGGTATGGTGAATCTTCACAAAACCCAACTTTGCTTACCTCTAACTGTAGATCTAGAGTTGAAGATCACTCTCCCGGTGCTGGAATGGAAAGATCAAGCTTCGGCGCCGCCGAAATCCTTCCCTTCTTCCTCTTCCTTCTCTTCCCTTCTTCTTCCCTTTCTTTTCTCTCTCCTTTTTACTATTCTCACCAATGTACGGGGGTCATAAATGGAAAGAAAATGAAGTCATAAAGCTATATATATAATTTCTAAATAAGTGAATAGTGCACATGGATGGGTCACTCAGGTGGGTGGGTGCACCCACCTGTCCGCCCACCTGAGGGCCAAAACTTGGGATTTTGACAGGGTTCGGGCCTCGGCACGAACCCCACCCCTGGCATACAATGTAGCATACGTATATACCTTAAAATACGGATATAATACCTGCTTTATTCGTATATGGCCTTATAGTAGGTGCATGTACATGGCTTGGGCACTCCCGTCTCTTCTAGCACTGGCTCGGACTTGTCGGGCCAGCCGGTGTTTAAGGTCACCCGTGCCATCATAGCCCATAAGGAACCCGCTCTAATTTCCTCTGGCTCGGTTCCTGCATGGTCAAACCGGTTCAACTGCGAAATTAGACCAGGTTTAAGAAGCAGGGTATTACAGATGGTCTCATAGATAAGGTCCTGTGTCTCCAAACTCAAGGATGGGCCCACGGGCTTACTCCTTGTAGGACTGTAGAAATGCTGCCCAACTGAAGAAATACCTAAAATGCTAGCCAGGGTGTCCACAGTCAACTGAATGTCCACCCCCTTCACCATGTTGGTTATCGCATACTCTCTATACTGGTAAGAGACCTCCAAGTTGCTGTAGAATCTGCGAACCAGTTGTTCATAGCACGGACGATCTATGTGGAGGATAGACTGCCAACCCAATGCGGTGAACCTCTCCTGAAGTTGAACCTTGTGGAAGTCACCAACTACCACAGTCTTCTCCATTATCACAGACCTCTTCAGGAAGGCCTGCCAGTTGGTTACTGCCTCTGAACAGCGGAAGAGTCCCTCATTGTAGTCAGAAGGGTCAATAGGGGCAGGTCTGGGTTGCCTTGTGCGAGGGGTTGGGGAACTAGTCCCTGCACTTTTCCGTTTGGAAGCGGTGGTCTTACGCCGAGCGGAAGAGGATGCGTGTTCCTTGCCTTTGCGAGAAGATATCCTGGCAAGAAAAGAGGAGAAAGAATGATAAGTAAGGGAGAGGAATAACAAAGGAAATAATAGATGGGTGAGCAATAGGAGGAAGCCCCAAAACCCAATTCTCGCAAAAAAAAAAATGTGACAAAATGTGACAAGCGAGGAATGATAGAAAGTCTATGGATGAAATGCATAGTAAGTGACAAAACAGAAATCATGGCAAAATAGAAATGTGACAAAAGGCATATAAAGCATGGCAAGTGAGGAATGACAGAAAAACCCCAATTCTCAATGTGCAAGTTCAATCTAAGAAAAATGAAAAGTCTCAAAATAGAGTAAAGCTTGAAGCTTACATGTCTATGAATAAAATGCCATCATTGTACAGTCTAGAATATGCAAAGACAACTTCTATTATGACATTGAGGTGCAAGGAATCCACAAATATGAAGTGGTGAAAAGAGAATCGAAGAAACCCAACACAAAAGAGATGGGTTTTCATGCAAAAGAGATGGATTTTCATGGAAAGAGGTGGGATTTCAAGCATACATGAATTTCCATGAACTCTCCAACATTTTAAGTGCAACCCAAACATAAGGAAACTCATTTGAGTCGTTAGTTGGGGAGAAAAGAGTAGAGATAGAAGAAAACCCCAAATTAGAGAAAATTAGGGCACGGTTGGGTTTTCTCTCAAAAATTGAGAAGTAAAGCCTAAAACTAGAAATAAATCACAAAGAAAACGTCAAATTCTCATGGAATGATTGTTCTATGGAAGGAAACATGGAAAAATTCAAGACTGGGGACTACACATGGATTCTACCTCCAAAGTACACATTCCAAGAAGAGAAATGGAGAAGAGACTTACTTGAGAGTGGAGGAGTTGGATCTTCCCAAAATCCGCAGAATCGTTGAGCGAGATCGCGAGTGAAAGCGTCAAGGGACCCTCAAAAAATCACCTGAGTGAGAGAAGGGGGAAGGAATGAGAGAAAAAGAGGAATAGGGGCTTAAAAGCCCTATTCGTATCTCCGCCTCGGGTCAGACCGGCGGGCCAACTTGCCCACCTGTGGCAGCCCGTCGGTTGGGAGAAAACTTGAAAAAAAAAAGAGGGTGGGGGTATTATTATTATTATTATTATAATAATATACTTGTGAAAAAAAAAAGTGTGTGTGGCTAGCACCATATTGTCAAGTGGGACCATCGTACTACTTGTTGGAGCACTAGCACTGTATTTTCAGGATTAAGTTATGGCTAGTTGCAAAACATCATCCACTATGATACCCTGTGCGTTGGCATATGATTATGTGCCGATATAAATTCTAAGGTGCTTAACCTATGTGGTGTATGGATGGTCCAGGTGCAAGGATACGATGGTACGTACTCAAGGATTAAAGTATCGGTATCGGTCGCCGTATCGATCAGTCAAAATTAAGATACGTATCGGACAGTATCGTATCGTATCGGAGATACACTAAGATACGCTAAAGATACACACATAAATGGATAGGAAACATTTTTTTAAACACTTCTGCATAAAGAATTTGTTAAAAAAAGCTATTGATAACATGTATTATGCATAAACACTAAATTGAGGGTATCGTACTAAGAATTCAAGGTTTATAGTTGTCCCATAAATGTAAAATCCTTGTTCCCAACCTTGATTTTCACTTTAGTTAGAGAGAAATATGGCTGACAGCAACTTTGGAACAAAAACCCTTCAAAAAATCGTGTATTTCTGAAAAATTACCCATCTTGGCCATTATATGACCATAGCGCACTATATCGGTACATACCAATACTCACCGATGCGTATCGATACTCACCAATACTTACCGATATATATCGCTACTCACCGATACGTGCCAATATATATCGATACGTACCAATCGATACATACCGATACTCACCGATACGTACCAATACATACCGAAACGTACATTTTACCTCAATTTAATAATTTTCATAGTCGTATCGAGGAATATCGTATCGTATCGATGTGTATTGGTGGTATATTGATGCATATCGGTATGTATTGTAGGATATATATCGATACGAAAGGATTTTAAAAATTTCATGTATCGTATCGATATGTATCATATTGGTCGGCTAAATTTAAGATACGTATCGGAGGGTATCGTATCGGTATCGGCGATACTTAAAAGTACGTAACATACTAGATCTGGAAGCAATGCACGAGGTACCTTGCGTGGTCCTCGTCCGGTCGGTCGACCACCGAATCCTAGAAAGTCCCGTTCTATGGGGCAAAACCCACCCCCACAACCTTCAGAAACCTTTGGTTAGGGTGTGGCACAATGGGACCCACCTGTGACTACACTTCTGGACCCTCCACCGGTCATCACTTCGGGTGATGTGGCTACCATAATTCAGAAGCCACAACAGGCTTTCCAGCAACAAATGCTTCAGCAGCAGCAAGCATTTATGGCTGCTATACAGCAACTGTAATACCATACTTCTTAAACCCGGTCTGATTACGCGGTTGACCCGGTTTAACCATGCAGGAACCGAACCAGAGGGAGTTAGAGCGGGTTCCTTATGGGCTATGATGGCAAGGGTGACCTTAAACACCGGCTAGCCCGACAAGTCCGAGCCAGTGCCAGAAGAGACGGGAGTGCCCAAGCCGTGTACATGCACCTACCATAAGGCCATGTACGGATAAAGCAGGTATTGTAGCTGTATATTAAGGTATATACGTATACTACATTGTATGCCAGGGGTGGGGCTCGCGTCGAGGCCCGAACTCTGTCAAAATCCCAAGTTTTGGCCCTCAGGTGGGCGGACAGGTGGGTGCACCCACCCACCTGAGTGACCCATCCATGTGCACTATTCAATTATTTAGGAAGTATATATATAGCTTTATGATTTTCTTTTCTTTTCATTTATGACACCCGTACGTTGGTGAGGATAGTAAAGAGGAGAGAGAAAAGAAAGGGAAGAAGAAGGGAAGAGAAGGAAGAGGAAGAAGAGAAGGATTTTAGTGGCGTCGAAGCTTGATCTTCCCATTCCGGCGCCATAAGAGTGATCTTTAACTCTAGATCTACATTTAGAGGTAAGTAAAGTTGGGTTCCTTGAACATTCACCATACCCAAGCTTAAACCCTTGATTCGAGTAGGGTTTCTTGAGATCTTGTAAATCCCCTTTGAAATGATAAATCTAAGGTTTAATAGATGATTTATGTGTTGATCTTGAAGGATTTGAAGAGGTATTGACAAGGTGGAAGAAGCATTGTGGGTTTGAAGTGATTTGGAGGGTTTGAAGTTGTTCTTGAGCAACGAAGGTAAGATGGTTTCCCATCACCTGAATCTAACCTAGATCTAGGTTAGGACCATCCTATAAGACCTTGAAGGTGTGAAGAATGGGTTTTGAAAAGCCCCATTTGAATCCCCAAAAAATGGAGGAAGTTAGGAAGAAATAACAAGTTTCCCGCCAAGACCGGTGGGTGGAACCGGTGGGCCATCTGGCCCACCTGTGAGCACCCGTTGGTCTTAGCAGGGCCCCCTGGCCCAACCGGCGGGCCAGACTGGTGGGCCAACAGACTGCCCAGCCTACCCATAGGTCCAAACCGGTGGGTAGAACCGGTGGGCCAAACAGCCCACCTATGTGACCCACCTGTGTGGCCCCGAAGGTGATTCTTACGTCCGATTGGACCCAAATCGAACGTGCGACCTTCTTTTAACGTTCTAAACATGATTTTGTCATTGGATCGTGTTAATTTTGATTTCAAAAGGGTGAAGTACTAACCCCGCTCAATCATGTTAGGTTCACCAAATCCTACATGTTTCGCACCGGATCTCTCCCGTACCGAACGGGAATCCTTGTACGCTACAGGTAAGTGGGTAGAGGACATTTGGCCTTGTTTCAAGGCATTGCTTGGCATTCATTTAAATGTATATAGAATAGTCATGCCATCATGAACATGCTATGTAGATTAGTCATCCTCACATTGTTATGCATGTGTGCTATGTTTAATTTCTAAATGCCAAGTAATGAGATGCTTATGTGATGAATGTTGACATCATGGTGCATAATGCATTGATAGACTAGATGCCGTAGTTGGCTTGGAAACGAGTGCATTGGTGGCCTGTGGAATGGGACGCGAAGGCACTATGCAATCGTACTATTGTCATATAGGAGAATACGGTTTAGGATTTTCACCATCCCGTGCTACGACCCTTCCTAACAGGGGTTAAGGTGTTGGGTTACTATTTGGGGAGAAGCAGTGGTCGCGGTTGTCGGGTCACTGTGGCGGTTAGACATAACGCCTGGCGGGTCAATAGGACAGTCAGTAACCCCGGTGGTACATTCAAGAGGGCCAATCGTACTGCTTTTAAATTGCTGGAGTCAGCACCTTTAATTTTAGTCATTTACTTTTCTATTGAGAGCCGGTGGACGGCATTGTCTTTACTTTTCTGAGTACTCACGGTGGGCCTTCTTCGACAGCTCTATGGGAGTATCGCGGGATGGAGTTCGCTGCTCGTACCCAGAGTATACGCGCACTGTGGCTGTAGTAGGACTAAACCGAAGACTTAGTAATGTTGCTTAGGTGGATGTGATTTAAAATGTAATGCATAGCATGTAGTGTATATGATTGTGTTTTGATGTGTGGACTGCTGTGTGGTCCATCTTACCACTTACTGAGCTTGTGAGCTCATCCCACGTGTGCACCCCCTTTTTAGATGATTTTGTAGGTCATACATCTGAGGAGCGCGGGGTGGGTCCCACAGTCGAGTTTCCTGAAGAGGATTGGTGGACCCCTGAGCAGTTAGAGCACGACATCGACTGCTTGTGCGAGAGTTATGCTGTGGGACCGCAGTTCTGATGCCGAGCTGAGCTCCACCTCTGAGGCCGAGCTGAGCTCTACCATGTGATGCCGAGCTGGGCTCAAACCTTGATGCCGAGCTGGGCTCAAACCTTGATGCCTAGCTGAGCTCTAGTCTTAATACCGAGCTGAGCTGTGTACTCTGATTATTTTGATGGTTTCCTTTACATACTTGATATATGAATTGTACTTTCATTGTGTAAATATCATGCCTTCGGGCCCACATTTATATAACTATTGTATCATAATTCGGGTATCAAGTATTATGGGATTATTCACAGGTGATACTTAGTCTTCCGCTGATCTGATGAGTTTATATTAGTTGTGTGTATGCTGTGGTGGAATACAATATCAGATGATCCTGGCAGGTTTGGGTTAACAGGTGTTAACCCGGTTACTAGCCCGATTCAGTGAGAATGGGGTGTGACAACGGTGGTATCAGAGCGTGATTCTCTGCTCCACTCACAGCATACCATTAGAATCCCGTAGACTCTATAATAGGGAAATGGGGTTGGGTTAATGTAAAAGCTTTAAAGAGTAAAAACCAAGGAATGAAGTATTCAAAAGGGGTTGCATTAGATGTTGCATTCATGGCATGCGTGAGAGTAGATAAAAGGTAATTAAGTTGGAGATATAACCTATAGAATACTAGTTTGACGAAATTTCGGCAGCATAACGACGTAAAATGGGATTTCCAAAAAAATTTACACACAAACACCTGATAAACAACAGATAATATGATATAACAATGATCATAAGTAGCAAATACACCACAACTAAACTACACAAGTATTCCACATATGAATTCACCACAAAAATCACTATCAAAATATATTATTCCACAAATGATTCCAGTTACAGTACAAATACAAGGAATAAGAAGAAATGAAATATACAACAAGGTCTACAAAAAAGGAAAAATAGATAAACAGAAGGTGTGGGTGAGCTAAGCCCTCACTGGTCATCATCATCATCATCGATGATCACCACGTTCGTCGGAGGCCTAGAGTTGACGTCGAGGCGGTGGTCGTAATAGTCAAACCTCGCGTTCACTAGCTGTACTACCCTCCGTAGTAGACCAAAATCTGCAGACATGGCGTTGGCCGTGGTGCTCAAGTCCTGGCCCAGCTGGAGAAAGGAGTTCTCCAAAGTAGCCTACCTCTCCAGGATGCGTTCCTTCCTAGAGGCACTCTCGTCCAGCCTTCTCATTAGCTGAACTTGGCCATCCTACAAGGCCCGCATGGTGGACATCATGCCCTCAAAGTCATACGCACCACCCTCAGGTGGTGGGGCTCTCTGCTGTGCGGCTGCAACCCTGGAGGAACTAGGACCGGGGCCTCTCGACTCCTGAGGTGCCTCCTCAGGGATGCCATCGCCCACCAGATCATCTTCATCTTGAGGAACATAGTCCTTATCCTCTCTGCTAGACTCCTCCTCCATGGGGACATCCTCCATAGGGGAAGCCCTCCTACCCCTACCTCTCTGAGCTCCTGCTCTCGGAGGTGTATCCATAAGGGTATGGAGACCCATCCTCAGGAGGTTACTCCTATCGAACCTATCAGCCGAAGCCTTCCCCTCCTCGCCGCTCAGGTCCACCCCGAAGAACTCAAAGATCCTAGTGAGGATCCTGCCATAAGGGAATCCTCCATCCTCAGGGTGGGAAGTGTGGTGCTCCATCGTCTTGAGAATGATGTATGGAAGGCACAAGTGCTCGACACCTCCCTCTGCGGCCGTGTAGATGCAGTACATGATGAAGGCCGCCATGAAACCCACCTGGTTCCGGTGACCTCCTTTGGTGAGCAGGTTAAACTGGACCAAACGGGAAAATAAACGAACCTCGGGGTAGAAGGACGTCTCGGACTCCGGACAGGTGCTGTTGCCGCAGATGGTCTCGTAGATGAAGTCCGGCATCTCCAAGCTCATGAATGGTCCAAGAGGCTTACTCTTGGGAGGACTGTAGTATCGGTGCCCAGCTGCTGATATGCCCAGTATGCTGGCCAAGGTATCCACCGTCAGCTGGATGTCTACCCCCTTCACCAAGGTGCCTATGGTGAACTCCCCGTATGGATAAGACACTCCAAGTTACAGTAGAACCGGCGGACTAACTGCTCGTAGCATTGACGGTCTACGTGGAGGATAAAATCCCAGCCCAGTGTTGAGAACCTCTCCTGAAGCCGAGCCTTGTGGAAGTCGTTGACTACCACGGTCTTCTCCATCATCACCGACCTCTTTAGGAAAATCGGCCAGTTGGCTGTTGCCTCTGCACTAAGGAAGAGCTCTTCATCATAGTCTGTAGGGTCAGACCGGGCAGGTCCGGGTCTCCCTGTGCTAGGGGTTGAAGAGCTGGTTTCCGCACTCTTCCGCTTAGAAGCAGTAGTCTTACGTCGAACGCCAGAGGAAGAGGGTCCTTTGCCGGTGCGAGATGACATCCTGGCAAGAAGAAAAGAAAGTGGGGTAAGTAAAGAAAGGAAAATGACAGCAGTAAAAGGGAAACCCAAAACCCAAATTCTCGCAAAATGGAAACGGCGACAAGCTAGGAATGATAGGGATCCTATGGACATGATGCACGGTAGGTGACAAAGCGGGGATATGTGATAAAACAGCAAAATGACAGCAAAGAGCATATTTAACATGAGGGGATTCGATTCCAATGCGAAAATTCGAACACAATGGAGTACAACTTGAAACCATAGGTCTAACACGAAACGCATTGGTAGCAGGATCATGAAAGTACAAAAACATACCCAAATAGACTATGGATGTCCATGAATACAAGTATGTGATGAAGATCAAGGAAACCAATACAAAAGAGGGGTTTTCATGGGAATACATGGGGATTCCAAGCATAATGGACAATTCATGAAATCTATAGCATGTTAAGCACAAATCAAGTATAATGCATCACAAATGAATCATTAATTGGAGAAAAAGAGCGAGAATTGAAGAAATCCCCAATTTTGGAAAACTAGGGCACGATTTGGGGTTTTTCTCCAAATGAGGAGATAAATTCCTCATAAACTACAAATGACCACGAGAGAAGCATCACAATCACATGGCAACACTATTCTATGGAGGGGAATATAGAAAGAAAGCCTAGACTAAGGTCTACACATGCATTTTTACCCCCAAATGAAAATTCTAAGAAAGGAGGAGAAGAAACTTACTTAGAAGTGAGAGATGTAAACCTTCTCAAAAGGCACCGAGTTGATGAGTAGAGTAGCGAGTAGAAGCGCCGAGGAGACCTCCAAGATCGCCCAAGGATGAGAGGGAGAGAGAGAAAGAAGTTGGGGAAGAGACAAGACAGAACAGGGTTTGTAGGGCCCTGTTCGTGTTTTTACTCGGCCAGGACCGGCGGGCCCCTACCCACCGGTGCCACCCGCCGGTTTGAGGTACTGGGACCGACGGGCTCAACCGGCGGGCCCCTACCGGCCGGTGCAGGCCACCGGTTGTGAAAATTGGGAAAATTTTAAAATATTTTTTCTCCTCCTAGCATGATTATATTGATTCTTATTATTGATATTATTCCTATATTAATGTGTTATGGTCAAGTGGGACCATTGACACACCTGTTGGGGCATTGGCCCTGTATCTTGGAATTAAGTTACGGTAAATTGCAGGCTATTATACACTACAACACCTTATGTGATGGCATAAAATTGTGTGCCGAAATCAATTCTACGGTGTTTAACCAATATGGTGTGTGATATGTTCCAGGTACAGGGATACGATGGTACGTACTAGATCCAGTAGCAATGCCCGAGGTACCTCGTGGGGTCCTCGTCTGGTCGGTCGACCACTGAATCCCAGGAGGTCCCGCTCGATGGGGCAAACCTCACCTCCACCACCTTCAGAGACCCTTGGTCAGGGTGGGGCACATGGGGACCCACTTATGACTACACTCCTGGACCCTCCACCGGTCATTACTCCGGGAGATGTTGCGCCTATAATTCAGCAGTCACAACAGGCTTTTCAGCAACAAATGCTTCAGCAACAGCAAGCATTTATGACTGCTATTCAGCAACAACTGGACCTTTCTCAATCGGGTCATCCTCCCCGGGTACTTACTCCACAAGACCCACCTATAGGGTCTGGAACGGGACCACAAGTGGGGGGTACACCTCCAATTCCACCATTCAGTATTCCTCAGTATGGAGTGCCTCCTCCATACTCTTACTATCCAGCTTATGCTCCTAACTTCCCGTCGACGAATAATACGTCAAAGGTAGTGGAGTCATTCAAGAGGAACTTACTGCCTGTATTCTCTAAGGTGGGGAGTGATCCTCTGGAACCAGACCAATGGATCCAAGAACTAGAGAAAATATTTGAGGTGCTTGAGTGCACGGACGCACAGAAACTCATTTGTGCTAGGTTGCAACTCAAGGAGGAAAATTCTTGGTGGCAAGCCTCCAAGCCCATATTGCTGGCTGCCCATCCAGAACCCACTTGGGAATAGTTTAAGGAGTTGTTCTTGGACAACCATTATCCACGCAGCTTCAGAGACCGCAAGGAGACTGAGTTTATAGCTTTAACTCAAGGAGGTAAGACTGTCCTTGAATACCAACAACAATTCGAGAGTTTGTTCCATTTTGCCCTAAGGCATATAAGGACAACGGAAGAGAAGGCCGCGAGGTTCCTAAAAGGCCTAAAAACATCCATTGGGTCTGTACTTGAGGTCTTGGATTTGACCGAATATGGCCAGATTGTGCAGAAGGCCAAGACCATGGAGGATAAGCAAAAGGGAGAACAATCCCTCACCCCTGGACTGTGGAAGAGAACAAACCCATTTCCAGATATGGAAAACTCCTCCAAGGCATACCACGGATCGTACAGTTCTGGGCTTATGTATAGGCAGACCTATAGGCTATCTGGCTACCCTCCTAGACCAGTTGGTGGTTTGGGCTCCACATCTTTTCGCCCGAACACTAGTGCGGCACCTATAGCTCCAAGGCCACCTTGACCTCCATCTGCAACGGGTCAAGTGCAGAGGGGCCCCGCCTCAGTTTTGACATCTCAGATTCGTTGCTTCAACTGCCATTCTTATGGGCATTATGCAAAAGACTGTCGGGCCAGACCAGCCTTGCCCTCCAGTCAGCCCTCTGCGATCCGACCTCCCTTAACTCGGGGAAGTCAACCGCAGGGAAGGATGTATGCTCTATCAGCTGAGGAAGCTGAGGCCAGTACAGAAGTAGTAGCAGGTACATTTTAAATTTAGAAATTCATTATGATTAATATTGATGACCTGCTGAAATTATATGCATTGTTACACTAGGTATCCTACCCATATCAGGCATACCAGCCTATGTTTTATTCGATTCAGGAGCTACTCATTCATTCGCATCTAAGAGATTTGAAGAGAAACTTGGGATGTCACCCAGGATCCTAGATCACGGAATGATTGTTAGTATGCCTACTAGTAAAGTTACACAGTTGAAGGAAGTATATGGGCCGTGCCCAGTGGAAATTAGTGGAAAGAATTTTGAGGCACAACTCATTAAGTTCAATATGCAGAATTTTGATGTTATACTAGGTATGGATTGGTTGTCGGCTCATCGAGCTAATGTAATGTGTGCTGAAAAGCTGATTAGGGTGACAGATGACGAAGGGAAAGAATTGGTATACCGAGCAGATAAAATGAAACGGGTGAGGAAGGTCCTTGTCTCTGCTCTTCAAGCGGTAAAATTGCTAGAAAATGGATGTCAGGGTTACTTAGCATCGGTACTTGATGTTGATGCAAGGATTACACCTCTAAAAGAGGTAAAGGTGGTGAAAGAGTTTCCCGATGTTTTCCCAGATGATCTGATGCATTTACCACCTGATAGAGAGTTAGAGTTTGCCATAGATTTGACTCCTGGAGCAGCTCCAGTATCTAAGGCTCCATACAGGATGGCACCAGCTGAATTGAAGGAGTTGCAGATGCAGTTGCAGGAACTATTGGAAAAGGGGTTTATTCGCCCAAGTGTTTCACCTTGGGGTGCCCCGGTGTTGTTTGTCAAGAAGAAAGATGGCAGCTTGTGTATGTGCATAGATTACCGGGAGTTAAATAAGCTAACCATTAAGAACCGGTATCCATTGCCACGCATTGATGACCTATTTGACCAGTTGCAGGGAGCCAGAGTATTTTCAAAGATAGACCTTCGGTCCGGCTATTATCAGCTCAAGAAAAAGAGCAGTGATATACCCAAAACAACATTTAGGACTCGATACGGTCACTATGAGTTCCTAATGTTATCTTTCGGGTTAACCAATG
>NC_056561.1:36749069-36797452 GCF_013358625.1 Macadamia integrifolia | reverse complement strand
TCAAAAGAGCTATGCGAACACCCATAGAAAAGACATTGAATTTCAGCCAGGAGAAAACGTCTTTCTCAAGATCTCTCCTACTAAAGGGTTTCAAAGGTTTCACAGAAAGGGGAAGTTGAGCCCAAGATACATTGGACCATTTGAGATCTTAGCCCGGGTTGGCTCAGTAGCCTATATGCTTGCTCTGCCACCTTCACTTGGGGATGTTCATAATGTATTCCATGTATCCATGCTGAAGCGATATGTTCATGACCCCTCTCATGTATTACCCATGGAGCCAGAATACCTTGAAGCTGATATGACCTATACAGAACAGCCAGCTGAAATTTTGGACCGGAAGGTGAAAACCCTTCGCAACCGTTCCATTTCCTATGTAAAGGTGCGATGGGCTGATCATTCACTCGAAGAAGCATCTTGGGAGGTAGAGGATGAAATGCAAGCCAAGTACCCTCATCTTTTTGATCAACCAGGTACGCAATTTCGAGGATGAAATTTTTCAGAAGGGGGGGTAATGTAATACCCTACTTCTTAAACCTGGTCTGATTACGCGGTTGACCCAGTTTAACCATGCAGGAACCGAACCAGAGGGAGTTAGAGCAGGTTCCTTATGGGCTATGATGGCAAGGGTGACCTTAAACACTGACTAGCCCGACAAGTTCGAGCCAGTGCCAGAAGAGACGGGAGTGCCCAAGCCGTGTACATACACCTACCAAAAGGCCATGTACGGATAAAGCAGGTATTGTAGATGTATATTAAGGTATATACATATACTACATCGTATGCCAGGGGTGGGGTTCGTGCCGAGGCCCGAACTCTATCAAAATCTCAAGTTTTGGCCCTCAGGTGGGCGGACAGGGTGGGCGCACCCACCCACCTGAGTGACCCATCCATGTTCGCTATTCAGTTATTTAGGAAGTATATATATATAACATTTATGATTTTCTTTTCTTTTCATTTATGACACCCGTACGTTGGTGAGGATAGTAAAGAGGAGAGAGAAAAGAAAGGGAAGAAGAAGGGAAGAGAAGGAAGAGGAAGAAGAGAAGGATTTCAGTGGCGCCGAAGCTTGATCTTCCCATTCCGGCGCCGGAAGAGTGATCTTCAACTCTAGATCTACAGTTAGAGGTAAGCAAAGTTGGGTTTCTTGAACATTCTCCATACCCAAGCTTAAACCCTTGATTCGAGTAGGGTTTCTTGAGATCTTGTAAATCCCCTTTGAAATGATGAATCTAAGGTTTAATAGATGATTTATGTGTTGATCTTGAAGGATTTGAAGTGGTATTGACAAGGTGGAAGAAGCATTGTGGGTTTGAAGTGATTTGGAGGGTTTGAAGTTGTTCTTGAGTAAAGAAGGTAAGATGGTTTCCCATCACTTGAATCTAACCTAGATCTAGGTTAGGACCATCCTATAAGACCTTGAAGGTGTGAAGAATGGGTTTGGAAAAGCCCTATTTGATTCCCCAAAGAATAGAGGAAGTTGGGAAGAAACAGCAGGTTTTCTGCCAAGCCCGGTGGGTGGAACCGGTGGGCCATCTGGCCCGCCTGTGAGCACCCGTCAGTCTTAGCAGGGCCCCTTGGCCCAATCGATGGGCCAGACCGACCTACCTGTGTGACCCACCTACCCGCCGGTCCAAACTGGTGGGTAGAACCGGTGGGCCAGACAGCCCACCTGTGTGACCCACCTGTGTGGCCCCGAAGATGATTCTTACGTCCGGTTGGACCCAAATCGAACGGGCGACCTTCTTTTAACGTTCTAAACATGATTTTGTCATCGGATTGTGTTAATTTTGATTCCAAAATGGTGAAGTACTAACCCCGTTCAATCATGTTAGGTTCACCAAATCCTACACGTTTCGCACCGGATCTCTCCCATACCGAACGGGAATCCCTGTACGCTACAGGTAAGTGGGGAGAGGACGTTTGGCCTTGTTTCAAGGCATTGCTTGGCATTCATTTAAATGTATCTAGAATAGTCATGCCATCATGAACATGCTATGTAGATTAGTCATCCTCATATTGTTATGCATGTGTGCTATGTTTAATTTCTAAATGTCAAGTGATGAGATGCTTATGTGATGAATGTTGACATCATGGTGCATAATGCATTGATAGACTAGATGCCATAGTCGGCTTGGAAACGAGTGCATTGGTGACCCATGGAATGGGACGCGGAGGCACTATGCAATCGTACTATTGTCATATAGGAGCATGCGGTTTAGGATTTTCACCATCCCGTGCTACGACCCTTCCCAACAGGGGTTAAGGTGTTGGGTTACCATTTGGGGGGAAGCAGTGGTCGCGGTTGTCGGGTCACTGTGGCGGTTAGACATAACGCCCGGCGGGTTAATAGGACAGTCGGTAATCCCGGTGGTACATTCAAGAGGGCCAATCGTACTGCTTTTAAATTGCTGGAGTCAGCACCTTTAATTTCAGTCATTTACTTTTCTATTGAGAGCCGGTGGATGGCATTGTCTTTACTTTTCTGAGTACTCATGGTGGGCCTTCTCCGACAGCCCTATGGGCGTATCGTGGGATGGAGTTCGAGGCTCGTACCCGGAGTATACGCGCACTGTGGCTGTAGTAGCACTAAACTGAAGACTTAGTAATGTTGCTTAGGTGGATGTGATTTAAAATGTAATGCATAGTATGTAGTGCATATGATTGTGTTTTGATGTGTGGACTGCTGTGTGGTCCATCTTACCACTTACTGAGCTTGTGAGCTCATCCCACGTGTGCACCCCTTTTTAGATGATTTTGCAGGTCATACATCTGAGGAGCACGGGGTGGGTCCCACAGTTGAGTTTCCTGAAGAGGACTGGTGGACCCCTGAGGAGTTAGAGCACGGCATTGACTGCTCATGCGAGAGTTATGCTGCGGGACCACAGTTCTAATGCCGAACTGAGCTCCACCTCTGAGGCCGAGCTGAGCTCTACCATGTGATGCCGAGCTGGGCTCAAACCTTGATGCCGAGCTGAGCTCTTGCCTTTGATGCCGAGCCGAGCTGTGAACTCTGATTATTTTGATGGTTTCCTTTACATACTTGATATATGAATTTTACTTTAATTGTGTAAATATCATACCTTCGGGCCCACATGTATATATAACTATTGTATCACAATTCGGGTATTAAATATTATGAGATTATTCACAGGTGAAACTTAGTCTTCCGCTGATCTGATGAGTTTATATTAGTTGTGTGTATGCTGTGGTGGAATACAATATCAGATGATCCTGGCAGGTTTGGGTTAACCGGTGTTAACCCGGTCACTGGCCCGGTTCAGTGAGAACGGGGTGTGACAGCAACAGTTAGACCTTTCTCAAATAGGTCAACCTCCCCAGATACTTACTCCATAGGACCCACTTGTAGGGTCTGGTACGGGACCACAAGTGGGGGGTACGCCTCCAATTCCGCCCTTCAGTGTTCCTCCGTATGTGGTGCCCCCTCCATACCCTTACTATCCGGCGTATGCACCCAATTACCCGCCGATGAATAATACGTCAAGGGTAGTGGAGTCATTCAAGAGGAACTTGCCACCTGTATTCTCTAAGGTGGGAAGTGATCCCCTAGAGCCGGATCAGAGGATCCAAGAGCTGGAAAAGA
Source organism: Macadamia integrifolia (assembly GCF_013358625.1). Taxonomy (NCBI): domain Eukaryota; kingdom Viridiplantae; phylum Streptophyta; class Magnoliopsida; order Proteales; family Proteaceae; genus Macadamia; species Macadamia integrifolia. The sequence continues at coordinate 36,793,851 of NC_056561.1, read as the reverse complement.
TATTTGAGGTGATTGAGTGCATTGAGGCACAGTAACTTATTTGTGCAAGGCTGCAGCTCAAGAAGGAGGCCAACTCTTGGTGGAAAGCCTCCAAGCCCATATTATTGGCTGCACATCCGGAACCCACATGGGAGTAGTTCAAGGAGTTGTTTTTGGCCAACCATTACCCACGTAGCTTCCGAGACCATAAAGAGACGGAATTTATGGCCTTAACTCGAGGGAATAAGACTATCCTTGAGTATCAGCAGCAGTTTGAAAGCTTGTTCCATTTTGCCCCTAGGCATATGAGGTCAGCTGAAGAAAAGGCTGCAAGATTTCTGAAGGGATTAAAGACATCCATTGGGTCAGTACTTGAGGTCTTAGATTTGACAGACTATGGTCAGATTGTGCAGAAAGCTAAGACCATGGAAGATAAGCAGAAGGGAGGATAGTCCCTTAACCCGGGTTTATGGAAAAGGTTAAATCCATTTCTGGACATGGGCAACTCATCCAAGGCATATCGTGGGTCGTATAGTTCTGGGCCTACATATGGACAGCCCTATAGGCCATCTGGCTACCCTCCTCGACCAGCTGGTGGTTCGGGCTCTACATCTTTTCCCCCGAACACTAGTACGGTGCCTACAGGCCCAAGGTCGCCCCGACCTCCGCCTACAGCGGGAAAAGTGCAGAAGGGCCCCGCCTCAGTTTCGGCATCACAGATCCGTTGCTTTAATTGCCATTCCTATGGGCATTATGCTAAAGACTGTCGGGTCAGACTAGCCTTACCCTCCAGTCAGCCCTCTGTATACCGACCTCCCTTAACTCGGGGGAATCAACCGCAGGGAAGGATGTATGCCCTATCAGCTGAGGAAGCCGAGGCCAGCACGGAGGTGGTAGCAGGTACATTTTAAATTTAAGAATTTCCTTATGTTAAATGTTGATGACCTGCTGTACTTATATGCATTGTTACACTAGGTGTCCTACCCATATCGGGCATACCAGCCTATGTCTTATTTGATTCAGGAGCTACACATTTATTCATATCTAAGAGATTTGCTGAGAAACTGGGTATGACACCCAGGACACTAGATCATGGGATGATTGTTAGTATGCCTACCGGTAAAGTTACACAGTTGAAGGAGGTGTATGGGTCGTGCCCAGTGGAAATCAATGGGAAGAAATTGAATGCATAACTCATTAAATTCAACATGCAGAATTTTGTCGTTATACTGGGCATAGATTGGTTATCGGCCCATCGAGCTAATGTGATGTGTGCTGAAAAATTAATTAGGGTGACAGATGATGAAGGAAAAGAATTAGTATACCGAGCAGATAAAATGAAACGGGCGAGAAGGGTCCTAGTCTCCGCTATTCAAGTGGTAAAGATGTTGGAAAGTGGATGTTAGGGTTACTTAGCATCGGTACTTGATGTTGATGCAAAGGTTACACCTCTAGAAGAGGTAAAGGTGGTTAAAAAATTTCCTGACGTCTTTCCAGATGATCTGATGCATCTACCGCTTGATAGGGAATTGGAATTTACCATAGACTTGATTCCTGGAGCAGCTCCAGTGTCTAAAGCTCCATACAGGATGGCACCAGCCAAATTGAAGGAGTTACAGATGCAGTTGCAAGAATTATTGGAGAAGGGGTTTATTCGCCCAAGTGTTTCACCTTGGGGTGCCCCAATTTTGTTTGTCAAAAAGAAGGATGGCAGCTTGCGTATGTGCATTGATTACCGGGAATTGAATAAGCTAACCATTAAGAACCGGTATCCATTGCCATGCATTGATGATTTGTTTGACCAACTGCAGGGTGCAAGGGTATTTTCAAAGATAGACCTTAGATCAGGCTATTATCAGCTCAAGATAAAGAGCAGCGACATACCTAAGACAACATTCAGGACTTGGTATGGTCACTATGAGTTCCTAGTGTTATCTTTTGGGCTAACCAATGCACCGGCAGCATTCATGGATTTAATGAATCGAGTATTTAACGATGTCCTCGACAAATGGGTAATTATTTTTATTGATGACATCTTGATCTACTCTAAGACAGAAGAGGAGCACACTCAACATTTGAGAATGGTGTTACAGAGGCTAAGAGAACAAAAAATGTTTGCCAAATACAATAAATGTGAATTTTGGCTTGAGCAAGTTGGATTCTTGGGACATGTAGTGTCTGAGGCCGGAATCAAGGTGGATCTTGATAAGGTGAAAGTTGTAGTAGAATGGGAAAGCCCTAAGAATGTCACTGAAATTAGAAGCTTTTTGGGTTTGGCTGGGTACTACCGGCGCTTCATTGAGAATTTTGCTCGGATCTCAGCACCAATGACTAAGTTAACCAAAAAGGGTGTGAAACTTGAATGGGTAGAGGAATGTGAGAAGAGTTTTTAGGAATTGAAGAAAAGATTGGTGTCAGCCCTGGTGTTGACCATCCCCGAAGGCACAGGTGGAATGACAGTCTATACTGACGCTTCTAAGGTGGGGTTGGGTTATGTTCTCATGCAACGCGGTAAGGTGATAGCGTATGCATCCCGACAACTAAAGGAATATGAGAAGAACTACCCCACTCATGACTTGGAACTAGCTGCAGTCATTTTTGCCCTAAAGATTTGGCGACATTATTTGTATGGGGAGAAGTGCGAGATATACAGTGATCACAAAAGCCTTAAGTATTTTTTCACCCAGAAAGATTTGAACATAAGGCAGAGGAGATGGCTTGAGCTCATGAAGGATTAGGGGTGTCAATTCCTAAACCGAACCAGTAAAACCGATCGGACCAAACCGATAACAACACGGACCGAACCGAACCAAACCGAAGCCTTATTAGTTCGGTTCGGTTTGGAGTATTGCAACCCCAAAACCAAACCAAACCGCACTAGAAACTGGATGAACCCGAAACCAAACCGAAACCGGCTCAAAACCCGAACCGAAACTGAAACCAAACCGGTAAGAAACCGAAACACTCCAAAATTCATTAAAAAAATCAAAATTTGCTTAGTTTTATATACATTTATATGGAAAGTCGAATCCAAACTGGACCAAAAACCAAAACCATCCCGGTTACAAATTAATTTAAGAAACCTAAGACAAATCGAAACCAAACCGCATCGAAATCGAAACCAAACTAAAATAGGAATTTCCTTATTGGTTCGATTTTGGTTTCGGTTTCAGCTTTCCCACTCTGAAACCGACTCAACCTGGACCGAAACCGAGCCAGATCGACCGATTGACACCCTAATGAAGGATTATGACTGCGGCATTCAGTATCATCCTAGCAAGGCTAATGTAGTGGCAGATGCGTTGAGTCGGAAGGCACAAACTATGTCACTCTCATGCCTAGAAGTCAGCTCTCCACTTGTACAGGAGGCGACGCTAATGGATGAAACCCTCTTATATGAAGGGGCAACCTTAGAGCTTGAATGTCAACTAGAAAACCTTAAATGGTTGACTGTATCACTGGCGGCTCTACAGATGCATCCGACTATTAGGCAAGAGGTGATAATGAAACAACCTTTGAATCCTGAATTACAGCGGATCAGAGTCAAGGTTCAAGATCAAACAATGAACGACCCTGATTTTGTTTTAGCTAGCGATGGGGCATTACTGTTTCGAGGTAGGTTATGTGTGCCCGATGATTTGGATATACAAGACAAGATAGTGCGGGAAACACACAGCTCTGAGTACTCACTCCACCCAGGAAGTACAAAGATGTATAAAGACCTTAAACAAAATTACTGGTGGCCAAGCATGAGAATCACGATAGCCCTGTATGTGGCAACTTGTCTTACATGACAGAATGTAAAAGCTAAGAGGCATCAACCTTATGGTACTCTTCAGCCACTCCCAGTACCAGACTGGAAGTGGGATAGGATTTCAATGGACTTCGTCACCGGACTATCATGTACACCTAAGGGGATGGACGCGATATGGGTGATTGTTGATCGGCTTACTAAGACTGTTCATTTCATTCCCATCAAGACCAAGTTCTCTATGGACAAATTAGCACAACGTTATATAGATAACATAGTACGCTTGCATGGAGTGCCAGTGAGCATTGTATCAGATAGGGACCCAAGGTTCACTTCCAGATTTTGAAAAAGCTTCCAGCATGCCTTGGGATCACAATTGAATTTGAGTACTGCTTTCCACCCACAGACTGATGGTTAGTCGGAGCGAACCATACAGATATTAGAAGACATGCTCAGGGCATGTGCAATGGAGATGAGTGGCAGTTGGGAAGAATATATACCCCTTATGGAGTTTGCCTATAACAACAGTTACCAAGCTACAATTGGGATGGCTCCGTATGAGACATTATATGGTAGGAAGTACAGAACTCCTCTATATTGGAATGAGGTAGGCGAACACCGAATGTTAGGGCCTGAAATGATACAGATGACTTATGACAAGGTCCATGTTATTCGAGAACGGATTAAAGCAGCTCAGTCTCGTCAAAAGAGCTATGCAGGCAACCGCAGGAAAGACATTGAATTTCAGCCAGGAGAAAAGGTATTTCTCAAGATCTCTCCTACTAAAGGGTTGCAAAGATTCCATAGAAAGGGTAAGTTGAGCCCGAGATACATTAGCCCATTTGAGATCTTAGCTCAGGTCGGCTCAGTAGCCTACTTGCTGGCTCTGCCACCTTCACTCGAGAATGTTCATAACATATTTCATGTATCCATGTTGAAGCGATACGTTCATGGTCCATCTCATGTATTACCTGTGGAACCAGAATACCTAGAAGCGGATATGACCTATACAGAGTAGCCAGCTGAAATCTTTGACTGAAAGGTGAAAACCCTTCGCAACCGCTCCATTTCCTTCGTAAAGGTGCGATGGGCTAATCATTCACTTGAAGAAGCATCTTGGGAGAAAGGATGAAATCCAAGCCAAGTACCCTCATCTTTTCAAACAACCAGGTACGCCAATTTCGAGGACAAAATTTTCAGAAAGGGGGGGTAAATGTGATACCCTACTTTTTAAATCCGGTCTAATTACACAGTTGACCTGGTTTAACCATGCAGGACACGAACCGGAGAGGATTAAGGCGGGTTCCTTATGGACCATGATGGCAAGGGTGACTTTGAACACCGGTTGGCCAGACAAGTCCAAGTCAGTGCCAGAGGAGACGGATGTACCCAAGCAGTGTACATGCACATATCATAAGGCCATGTACGGATAAAGCTGGTATGTAGTCGTATCCTAAAGCGCATACGTATAATATATCCTGTGCCTAGGGTGAGATTCATGCCAAGAGTCGAATTCCATCAAAATCTCACTTGTTGGTCAATTTTCGGCCCTCAGGTGGGTGGTCACAGGTGGGCGCATCCACCCACCTGAGTGACCCACCCATGTGCTACTAATGATTTTAAGAAAGTATAAATAGCATTAATTGTGTTTTTCCATATCTCATTTATTACATGGAAAGTTGGTGGGAAGATTTGTGAGGGAGAAGAGAAGGGAGAAAAGGGAACGAAGAAGAAGAAATGGGAAGGAAGAGGAAGAAGAAATGGATTTAAGCGGCACCAAGGTTTGATCTTCCCATTCCAACGCCGAAAGAGTGATCTCCAACACAAGATCTACGTTTAGAGGTGAGCGAAGGCTATATTCCTTAAACTTTCACCCTACCCAAGTAAAATCCTTGATTTGGGTAGATTTTCTTGAGGTCTTGTAAATCCCCCTTGAGATGATGAATCTAAGGTTTAATAAATGGTCTATGTGTTGATTTTGAAGGATTTGAGGAATTGTTTACAAGATTGTGAAGCATTGGTGATTTCTTGAGCCAAGACGTGGTTTTGGGGTTTTTGAAAGAGTTCTTGAGCAAAGAAGGTAAGATGACTTCCATTCCTTAAATCTAACCTAGATCTAGGTTAGAATCATCTTATGAGACCTTGAATGTGTGAAAAATGAGTTTGAAAAAACCTCATTTGATTCCCCAAAGGTTGGGGAAGGTTTTGGAAAAAATGGCATTTTTTCGCCAACACCGGTGGGCCAAATGACCCGCCTGAGGGCACCCACCTGAGAGGACAGGCCCTCGGGGTCAACTGGCGGGCCGTTATCGGCTGGCCAACTGATGGGCCAACCTGCCCGCCTGTCCTAGCAGGCCCTCGGCCTCCACCAGCGGGCCCCTATTGACGGGCAGGTCGGCCCGCCGGTCATGACCGATGGGTCAGGACCGGTGGGTCGACCCGCCCACCTGTGAAGACCGGTGGGCTGTGACAGGTGGGCTGTCCGACCTACCCGAGAGGCTCCCAATGTGATTTTTACGTCCGAATGGACCCAAAACGGACGTGTGACCTTCTTTTAGGATTCTAAACGTGATTTTGTCATCAAATCTTGTTAGTGTTGACCCCAAAGTGGTGAAATGCTAACCCCATTCACTTGTGATAGGTTCACCAAAATTTACGCTTCTCGCATTGGATCTCACTAGTACCGGCGTGAATCTTTGTACACAACAGGTAAGTGGGGAGAGGACGTTTGGCCTTATTTTAAGGCTTGTTTGGCACATTAAATTGTATCTAGACTAGCCATGTCATCATGCAAATTATATATAGCTTAGCCATCCTCATATTATTGTGACATGTGTGTTGTGTTTATTTTCTCAATGTCAAAGGATGATGTGATTATATGATAATGATAACATCATTATGCATAATGCATTAATAGATTAGATGCCGTAGTCGGCTTGGAAAAGAGTGCATTGGTGGCCCGTGGAATGGGACGTGGTGGCACTATGCAATCGTACGATGTCATGTAGGAGCATACGATTTAGGATTATCCTCTTTCCCGTGCTACGACCCTTCCCAACAGGGGTTGAGGTGTTGGGTTACCATTTGGGGGGAAGCAGTGGTCGCGGTTGTCGGGTCACTGTGGCGGTTAGACATACGCCCGGTTGGTCATTAAGACAGTCGGCAACCTCGGTGGTATATTCAAGAGGGTCAATCGTATTGCTTTTAAATTGCTGGAGTCAGCACCTTTATTTTCTGTCATTTACTTTTATGTTGAGAGCTGGTGGTCGGCATGCTTTTCTTTTCCGAGTACTCATGGTGGGCCTTCTCTGATAGGCCTATGGGCGTATCGCGGGATGGAGTTCGGGGCTCGTACCCGGAGTATACGCGCACTGTGGTTGTAGTAGCACTAAACCCAAGACTTAGTAATGTTGTTTAGGTGGATGTGATTTAAAATGAATTGCATAGCATATAGTGCATATGGTTGTGATTGTTGTGTGGTCCTCCTTTTCACTTACTGAGCTAGTGAGCTCATCCCACGTGTACACCTCTTTTAGATGATCTTGCAGGTCACCAGCCTGAAGATCAAGGGTCGGGCCCCACAGTTGAATTCCCTGAAGAGGATTGGTGGGTCCCCGAGGAATATGAGCACCGCACGGATTGCTCGTGTGTGGGCTGTGTTGTGGGACCATAGCAGTGACTCCATGCAGGGTTACTTTTTGATTCTTTTGATGATCCCTTTTGTGTACTTGATACGTGAATTGTTATTCTTTTGTGTAAATATCATGCCTGTGGGCCCACATGTATTTATCTATGTAGTACAATTTGGGAATCAAGTATATTGGGGATATTTACAGGTAAATTAAGTCTTCCGCTGAACTGTTGAAGATTATCTTAGTTGTGTGTATGCTGTTGTTGGATACTGTATCAGATGATCCTGGCAAGTTTGCGTTAACCGGAGTTAACCTGGTCACCGGTCCGGTTCTGTGTGAACGGGGTGTGACAAGAAAATCCTTTTGCCTCTTCTCGTAAATATATATAGCATCTTCAATTTTTTAAAAATTTACATCTATCTTACATCTAAGCAAACAACTATGAGAAATGAATTTCACTTTACTTCTATTGCAACCAAACGACTCAAAAGGGAAAAAAATTCCTTCACTTCACTTCCCTTCGCTTTCCCATTTCCCTTGCAACCAAACGCAGTCTGAGTGAATCTTGGTCAAATGTATAATATGAGAGCCTAGATTGATTACTCATTCATAAGACTCTTTAGACCAAGGATTTAAGGGGCGATATCGGTTTCGGTATAGATATCGATATTGGTCTCTATCGATACCGATCCAATAATGATCTAAACCATATCGGATCAGATCGGTGAGTATCAGTCGATTTTTCCCCTACTTTTCATAAAAAGTAATAATTTTTTACTATTTTACTCCTGAGCCAATCCTGATAATCAATCCAAACCAGTCAGGGGATAGGAATCGATCTCAACCGATACCAATCCGATATGGCTGATACCAGACCGATACTTAAAGCCATGCTTTAGACTCTTAGAGCAGTCTAGCTTTCTAGTTTCTAGAAGTTGAAGACTGACGGTCCAGGGATTGACTTTGAAAAATCAACTGGACATTTTCAAATTGCAAAACATGATAATTTCATGGAAAATTGATGCCATAATGTCTGCTAATCAATTGTTTAGAATATATATATATATATGATTTTATTGGACTTAAAATTCATATTTTAATTATGTTTTGTTGGGGACGAAAGTGAATCGAACTCTATGGAGCCATAGAACACCAGAAGAGAAATGATCCTGTCCTGCATGAATTTGTTTCAGCAGGAAAGTCAAAGAAAAGAGCTCAAGTGTAGGGCGGTAAACAATGACTTGTGTTTAGCAAATCGCCGAACCACGTCTAGAACCCCCTTCTCCTCAAAACCATCCAACAACCTGAGCTCATAAGCCCATTTTGGTTTAAGATATAATGAACCTAAAAGGCTTTGAGCTTTGAGGAGGTCATTAAAGGTTTATTAGGGATTCTACTCCATAGAATCATATAAAAAATCCTATAGTGTTTTGAATACAAGTATAATCATAAAAGAGATTAACCATATATTCATTGAGCGTGAATGGAGTCCCAAAACCAAAATCAATGATAACCTCACAAATAGTGATGAAGAACTATGCAATAGGAGTCCCTCTACTGAGATATTCTGCAACCTCTTACTCTGGGGTTTTCTCTCTCTCTATTCACGTGCTCTTGTGAGAAAGCCATGCTCCCAAATATTAAGTTGTGAAAAGTAATAGTTGCAGGGGCCATCAATTTTCTATTTATAATAGAATCCCTAAAATCTTGTTCTACTCCATAATGAAAAGGGCTAGGAGTTTCTTAATTAGAGTGGTTTTACAACTGCTTGGGCCCAATGAGTTGATATCAATTAAGCCTAATAAAAGTCTTAACAAGCTCCCACTTGGGCTACACTGATACTGATGTCTTTCCATTGACACCAAATAATCCCAAGACTAAACACCACTCAGACAAACTTTGATTCAATCAATAATCTCTACTGTTGAATAATAGTAGGAAAAAAAAAAAAAAAAAAAACAGTAGAAAATACACCTCATCATATAACATATAACTATCTAATGTTATAAACAATAAAAAATCATTAATTTAAAATCGATCGAAAATAATATATATATATATATATATTAGGAATTAATATCATGATTGTAATCACATGAAATATCTCATTCTTTATAGTTCCTTGCCTGATCTAAAGATCAACGTACCTTAAAAACCTCATAGGTAGTGAACTTTGATATTAATCAATTCTTAGGTAAACAATCATTTTCTTGAATTAATATCTTACTTTAGCATATTGCCTGTGGTTAACCACCACCACTACCACCATGGATTTAAGTTAAATATCACAATAAATCATAAACTTTGGCAAACCTCTTTTGGTAAACTACCACTTCCTTGGTTTTACACTAAATACCACCACTAATCACAAACTTTGGCTAGATATTGCTATACATCATGAATCTTCACTACATACTGCCATACATCATGAATCTTGACTGAATACCGCCATATATCATGAATTTTAGTCAAATACCGTCAATTACCTTGACTTACCATCAATTACTTTTGTTTACCATTAATTACTTTGGCTAAGCACTCCCAATAAACCTTAGTAGGCACCATTTTTAAACTTTAATTATTATTGCAATGATATCTTTGATTAAATAAGATCATAAAACTCTCACTAACCAAGCATATAAAAAACCTCAATAACACCAATGTCAAAAGACATGACTTTTGAGTACTGTGTCATAAACTTGAGTGACATCACCTATGGGCAAATGTCACATTTACATTGAAAAACACACAATTGAACTAAATGTTCCACTTTGGTGGGTGTCACTCATTCCTATTATGTTTTCCTCATTGAAGATGCATATATGTATAAAGGTATACACTTCAATGTGTTTCTTATATAATCAAGGAAAATACAAACAAATAAATCATCAAATTGTACATATATAATTCAGAGAATAAGATTTAGAATAAAAAATCATCCCAAAATAACTCCAAAATCATTATAGAATTAAATAGGGAGGCAAAATTGTTCCTATTTCTCTTCAGCTGTGCTTTGATTAGCAAGAGCAACTAGTTTGGGTCCCCTGAGAACTGAAACTAGATCAAGTAACCCTAAAATAATCTCATACATAAATTATATTTACCAAATAACTGAGCTAGAAAATTTAAATGTTCATTTAGTGAATAAACTACACAAGAGTCACAACCGTAACTACATTCCTATCTTTTGAGCTAAGAATGCACTAATTCTCTTGCAAATCCAAATTTATTGACAAAATACGAATACTTTTGTCACCTATGGACTTAGAAGCCTCTAGGTTACTATTATTTTCATACATGTATTTTTTTAAACTTGAGTGATTGGGCAAATGCCACCAATTTTGTTGTGTTTGAAAAAACTATAAAAGAATAGGATGGACCACTTTGATGGATTCCACCCAATTCTTTCATAGCTTCCTAAAAATATACTGTGCAACATAGCATGTGTAGAAGTTCATACCCAGTTTGATTTCAACATATCTATTCATCTTAAGATGTTTCAAGCATGGCATGCAAGCAAAAAATGACATGAATATGAATTTCATGCATACTTTAGTCATAAATACTTTTCCAATATTATGGTGACAATAAACCAATGCAAAACCTTGAAAAAATTATGAAACATCTAAAAGTGGGTTCCAAAATAAAATAACCATTTTACATTAAAAACAACCTATTATACTGAATTTATCCTCCCATTACCATCCTAGTATATTGAATTTATCCTCCCACTGGTAACATCCTCCCACTAGCAAGCTAGTATACTGAATTTGTCCTCCTACTGGTCGAGCCACATAAAATAACTTAAGGTCCATAATTCTATCTTTCACTTGTTTTGACTAGTCATAAATTAATCAATTTATTGAAACAAAAATTCGTTTGTATGTAAAATACACCAAAGCTTGTTCACATAAGCCCAAAAATAAAGAAAATCAAACATTTTATCAAATAATGTTCGTAAATAGGTTTTCAAAAATAATGGCAGTGTTGAGAATTTGATATTAGATTGATCAAAACCGATAGTAATCCAACCCAATCAATCCGAACTAATTCAATCTGATTGCAAAAATAACACATAAATAAAACCTATAATCTATGGTTATAGTCATGTAACACTCATCCACCCTATTGTCCTTGATCAATTTTTCAATACCTTTTAGGGAAAAACTATCTGCTTTAAAAGCATAATATCAAAATCTTGATTTGGATTTCCTAGTATAGAAAATTAGGTTCTTCAGGCACATATACACCTCCATATTCTCAAGCCACTTTTAAAGGCATATGGTTCAATGGTTCAACACAAGGAAGAATAATTAATCCAACATACAATGAATGTATGTACATATACATCCTAAGCATGTAATATCGATGAAATTAAAAACAATATTACAATGTTAATCATTAAACATAACCAGAGTATCAACTTTCAAAAAAATTACTTCCACCTTTGAGTGAATAGCAGCTTTTAGGTTAAGGTTTACCTATAGGATGCTTGCATTTATCTTTTATAGTGTCACCTTTGGACGAGCATTACCTAATTTTCTGCTAACTATTTTCTTTGTTTATGAAAATTAGACAAAATCTTTGATTTGAAGACCCATTTTAGTAACCTTGGATTTTACCATTTTGGTGGGTTCCATCCATGCCATTGCAATAGTTTGCGACCACACTTCGCAGTTCAAATTAGGTTCATTACATAATATACAAGCATAGTTAATCAAAACAATTACAAATAAAATCAGGGTCTTATACCAGGCCTCAGTTACATTTTATTGCTAGTATGCAAGCCATGATACACTAAGGTCTTGTTCAAATTCACTAATTTAACAATAGTTTAACATAAAATATGTTAAAAGTATCCATATATGCAAAACTTTCCCAAATCGGATCCCTATGATCACCAAACATAGTCACATAGCATATCAAATTAAAGAGCACGGAGAAACGAATCCAACATAGTCGCATAGAAAAATTCATCCATACAAGCCAATTTAAAATATGTTGCCAGAAATGGTTTTTTTCTCCTCTGGTCATCAGCTGCATGCAGTGCGTGGCGGCGTGTCTGAGCGATTCTGACGATGTGCTGCATATTGTTTCGTTCATCTCTTTGTCCCATACAACTTTCTTGTAGAAAGTTTTCCATCCGGGACCTCTAGATAATAGTAAAACGGAGATTTTTATGAATTTGAAACCCGAACCCTATACAAAATCATTTTTTAATTGATTTTTTTTATTCTAGCACCATAGAGTTGGCTCTATTACCACTGTTAGGGATTCTACTCCATAGAATCATATGAACAACCCCATAGTGTTTAGAATACAATTACAAATTATAAAAGAGATTAGCTACATACCTGTTAAGCGTGAATGAAGTCCTTAAACCAAGATCAATAATAGCCTCACGAACAGTGATGAAAAACTATACAATTGGAGTCTTTCTACTGATATCTTTTGTAACCTTTTACTCTGGGGTTTCTTCTCTCTATGCACTTACTCTCATGAGAAAGTTGTTCTCCCAAATAATAAGTTGTGTAAAGTAATGGTTGTAGGGACCATCAATATTCTATTTATAATAGAATCCCTAGAATCGTATTCCACTCGGACCACTTCCACAATGGAAAGGATTAGGAGTTTCCTAATTAGAATGGGTCTACAACTACTAGGGCCCAATGTGTTAGTATCAGTTAAGACCACATAAAAGTCCTAACAATGTTCTGCAACAGAGGGTTTAGAACAAAAAGGTAGAAATCAATGACACCCAGAAACTAGATGGTAATCCAAACATTTAAAAAGGTAACAGAATTAAAAAAAGAGTTGGTCATAGTATCTCACATTGGTATGGACTTGTTCTACATTAGGGGGGCTTGTTATAAGGCATACTCGTCGAGATCACACTGAGATCTGCAAAATCAGTAAATCTCAGTGTAAGTGTCTCCAAACTGTTGAATGCAGTAAGAACTCTCTCCGACATTTGGCTGGTAACCAAAGACTGGAAGGAGCACAAAATGGATCATTTGTAGACAAGGTTCTAAAATGAACAGATGCAACAAATAAGAAGCAAGAAGATCGATCAATCATGATTTTCCCTTATAAAATAACCTATAACCTTCAGCTCCTTAATAGAACAGAATCAGCCAAGAACCCTAATCAATTGCATGCTCTTCCATGCCTGGGTAGTTCACCATGTCATGTAGAAAAAAAGAGAAATTTTGATGATGGTCAAAAGGGATTGTCCTCAAAGCTAATATTCACTTGTTCACACTTGAGTTCTGAAAATCTCAAGTATTTGAGATTTAGCGCCACACTTTTGATTCCATCTCCATCCTTCCATGTTCATTTTCTACATGTTTAGGAGTTGAATGATTTAAAAAATGGAAGTAGGTTCATTTTCAAAGTCATTAGTACCAAACAACCACATGTTTCTCCCTAGGTTTAAGTTGCTGCAAGTGAGAACCTTACACGTCGTTACCGAAGGCTTAAGGCAAATCACATAACTTCAGATTCTGGATATCTGAACCTGTTCTAAGATCAATTCAACACCTGAGGGATAGTTTTAACATCTCACCATAGTACAAGAGTTGATGATCATGAGGTGCAACTTTATGTTAGTTAATTCTATAGCAGAGTTGATGCTGATTCTCATTCTATTCCATATACAACTTTTATTTTTTTGGTTTCTTATTTGTCAGTGAAGCTCTTACTTAAAATTCACCACCTCCCATTCAATGAAAGTGACAGAGAGAGCAAAAAATTTGGGGGTGAAGATGACGATGAGCTCAACAACAAAAGTTACGCTTCCAGTTCTCAGTAACTCTCTTATCAGGTACATTAATAATTACTTGATTTCTTGTTTGGTTCTTTTTTACTCCTTCATTTTTATTTATTTATTTGTTTTTAATGTACACCTAATGTTGGGGGGAAACGAGCACACCATGTATGTTGCAGTAATCTTGTGTTCAACACTATGTTTCTGAGCTCCAAAGAGATTTTCGCTTGCCTCTGTTTCAGAGCATGATCTTTTTTCTGTTTTGTAAACATAGAGAATCAATGTCAATGGCACGCTGGTGTGTTGGCTGGATCGAATGGAGGGCCAAAGATGATTTTCCAGAAGAAAGAGCTCATTTTCAACATACACTCAACCTCTCCAAAAGTATTTTCATGGCTGGTTGTGCGATCAACTACTTGTGACCTTTTAGGAGGACGCTAGGAAGAAATGAATAAAATTTTATTTACTTTCCGGATATTTTTGTTAGCTATTAGCATTTGAAAGGCTTGACAATTGAACATTTTCCTGTTTCCTTCTTTGTGTTGTTCTGCAAAGACCAGTCAAATAATTTCTCAATATTTTAAACTCAAATGGCTGAGGTTTAAGGAAATTGCAATCAACTTAGCTTGTGTATCAGACTCAATTGGTAGTTGTTGTGTTCATCATGGATCACTCTTATGAGACAAATTTTCAAAAATTGTCCCTGGATTAGTAGTTGTTCATGCCTGATAGTTCTGAAAAACAGATTTATGTGGTGGAGTATCAATTTATTTTACTATTTCATCCTCGTATTAGAGGGCAAAGTAACATAAAATGATTCAGTTTCAGGTTTCCTTCCCTTTATTGTGAACTCAAGTCTGATCAAAACCCAATTAAAGAGGAAGATGATAAGTTGGAGTTGAATCATTATTGTAGATTAGGATAGAGATCTACCAAGTCTCAAACTGCAGGAACTTTCAATCAAAGGACAACCAAGCAACCACAAATAACCCAACAGCAAAATACCAACAAGGCAGAGTTAAACAAGCACAACTCAACCCTATCAATTTCAGTTAATTCAATAGTACAACAGATGAATAGCAACCAGAAAATCAAGGACTAACACACCAATAACAGGGACTGAATCAAGGGAAACAATGACCAAAACAATATTCAAACTTCAGAACAATCGACCCAAAATTTCTGGGCAGAAGTCCCAATCTGCCAGAATAGGAAACTTCTTAGATCTCACAAATTTCTAGTCTGATTATGCTTAGATTAGTATCGAGTCTCCTTTTAGATGAGACTAACACTCGATCCAAAATTCAAGGCCATCAAATGGTTGTAACTCTCAGAATAGAGAAGGGCGACAGGAGAGCAAACTGGAAATTTCTAAACCCAGAATTTTGGAACCAGTCAGACCCCTTACCTGGATCGATGGACCTTGTAAATAATCTTGAGAAGAAGAATAAAAAAGCTTGAAGAAACCTCCTGGACTTCATGTCACAAAGAGTCAATTGGATCGAACACCAATTCCAACACTTTGATCAGACATAAACACATTCCAAAAACAAAACGCAGAAGCATTGTTTAATTTCATAAATCGTGGGCTGTAGTGTATGTGCCCTTCTTTATTTATAATAATGGGGGGTGTGCTTAAAAATTAAAAACTCCAAAGTTACTAAAAAACTGACATAAAGATTACTAACATCTAGTTACCAAATCTGAAAAAGTAAACTAGGAAATAAAAGAGCTGGACTTAGAAACTAATTATTGACTGAAAATTAGAAACTAATTAAAAACTAACAACCCCATCAATTGTCCAAACAGTGGGCCAATGAACCAGACCTGGTTGAGCCAATCAGCCACTAGGGTTGACCCTCTTTTTCCTCCTTGAGTAGACCTTCATTGCTGCATCAACTCTCCCTGGCTTGAAAACATTCGTCTCCGACAAATGGGTAATGGCCATGTATCGTTCATACGAGTCGAGATCAAGTCCTTTGAAGTCATCATCATGAATCCCACTATGGGGACGGCCCTTCCACTTGACAAGTATGGTGTGATAGCCGGTACCATGGTGGGTAGTCTTGTAATTATCATCCAAGATGTCTTCAATAACTTCAGAAGTAGGTAGCTTCAGTTGGGGTAGCCTCAACATTTTCTTCTTGTCTTCATCATCCGAATGGTGCCCAACATAAAGGTGAAGATCAGCCACATTAAACACATTGCTTATGGTCATATCATCAGGCAACTCAAGCACATAAGCATTATGTCCTATACATTTCAGCACCTTATAGGGACCCATCTTCCGTGGGTGGAGTTTAGTATTGACACCTGTTTGAAACCGTTCAGGATTTACTCATATCATCACCATATCCTCGGGCTTAAACTCCACATAACACCGATGACAATCAGCTGAAGCCTTATACACCTCATTGTTCAAGGCAGTCATCAGACATTGGCATGCACCCTAGTAATATGACGCAAAAACTCATTAGTCTCAACGTTAACTTGAGCTTGGGGTGGGAGTGACATAAGATCAATAGGTTGCTTAAGCTGAACTCCAAGCAAGATCTCAAAAGGAGTACGACCTGTTGTCCTATTTATTGAACTGTTGTAAGCAAACTCAGCAATATCAAGAATGCAAGGCCATGACTTCTCATAATCTCAAACCAAATATCGCAACATATTTCCCAAGCTTTGATTCACCACCTCTGTTTGTCCGTCAGTCTGTGGATGAAATGTAGTTGAAAAATTCAGCTTTGTATTTGAAAATGTTTTCAACCATAAGGTCTTCTAAAAATAACTCATGAACTTAACATCATGGTCAGACACAATACTAGTGGACAACCTATGTAGTCGCAGTACCTCCTTGAAGAAAAGCTTCGTAGCCTAATAGAATCATATGGCTCTCTAGTAGGGGACTAGGGGTAGTCCAAAAACAAAATCCATGCTAACATTAAGCCACGATGTATGAGAAATAGATAGTGGAGAGTATAAACATGTGTTCTGTTTTCCCCCTTTTTCCAACTGACATACAAGGCATCTCTTGATCACATGATCGACGTCCTTTGAATGCATGGCCGATAGTATCAATCTGTCACCTGTGCAAGAGTCTTGTCCTTCCCAAAATGTCCTCCCAATCCTCCTCCTCCATGTAACTCCTATATGACGATGATGTAGGGACGAGTTTGGAATACATAGCCATGTGCCAAAAAATAAGTACCCATCATGAATGGAGTACTTTAAGTGTTGTCCATCCTATTGCAACTCAGCAAAGACAATGCTGAAATTAGGATTAGATGCATATTCCCCTCGTATCTAATCAATGCTAATAACATGTGCTGAAAATGTATTAAGTGTGAGCAGTTTCTGACTAAGTGCATCAGCCATTGTGTTCTCTTTTCCTGCCTCATACTTCATGACAAATATAAACTGCTGTAAGTAGGCTACCCATTTGGCATGTCGGTGACTAATCAACTTCTGAGAGTGAAAGTGCTTCAAGGCCTCATGATCAGTATACAAAATAAACTCCTTACCAATGTGATGCAGTACCAACAAGGGTTTACTCAAGGAGAACCAAGACCAAGGTCGACCCAAGTGGCTGACTAGGTCAACCTAGATCTGGTCCAAGTCAGCCCACGGTTTGGGCTGCTAATGGGGTTACTAATTAGTTATTTAGTTTCTATCTTGAAGTCCTAAATTAGTTTCTAATTTCAAGTCATTGTTAGTTTCTAATTTCTGTCAAGACTAGTTTCTATTTTCATTAGATTCTAATTTCCAGTTTTAGTAACTTCTTTAATCAGTTTTTAGTAAATCAGATTTAGTAACTCTGAGTTACTATTACTTGTAAAACCTCCCAATCATCATAAATAAAGATGATGGCTCTTTTAATTAAACATGATTTTGACTAATAAGAAAAAAAAGAAAAAAACGACTCTCTTGTTGCCACAGCTGGGTAACCCAGGCTGTTCCTTATGTTTGATCAAGGCCTAGAGATTGGTGTTTGATCCAATTGACACTCTGTGGCAAGAAGTCCGAGTGGTCTCTTCAAGTTTTATCTTTCTTCTTTCCAAATTTTATTTTCAAGCATCTGTTACTGTTCAGAATACCAGCATATCAGGTAACTAATCTGAACTTTCTATAATTTCTGGGTTTTAAGAGTTCCAGATTTTCTCCACCGACCTGTACTGTTCTAAGAGTTCTAAGAGACCAGCCATCTGATGGCTTTGAATTTTTGGTCGAGTGTTACCCTTGCTAATAGGAAGAATCGATTCCAATTTTAGAGTAATCAGGCCAGGGGATTGTCTGATATATTAAATCTCTCTAATCTGGTTGATCTCTCTTCTAACTCACTTCTGTCCAGAATTTTGGTTTGATTGTTCTAGCTGTTGATGCATTAAAATTGGTACCTGTTGTTCATGGTTCGGCCTCTGTTATTGGACCGCTAAGCCTCTGTTTTTCCTGATCTCTATTCAGGTACAGAAATTTTGAAACTCTGAGAACGATAGGGCTGATCTGTGTTTATTGATTTCTATCTTCTAGTGCACTGTAGTGACTAGAATGGTGGTCGACTAGTCTGGTTTATTTTCTGTTGATCTTTTGACACAAGGTTCATGTTTATAAGGTGGAGTGAACCTAGTTGATACCCTTGCTAAATCCCTGTGATTTGTTTATGTTGATCGGACCAATAGCATTGTCTTGTTGAGGTCGATACATCACTGTTCCAGATCTGAAGTAATTTTTTATTTGCTTGAATTGTTCTACTTCTGTCCTCTGATTTGTCCTACTGTTTATTGTAATTTGATTAGCTATATCAAGGTTTGGGTTGGTTATAGTTGTTCTTTAGTTTAAAAGTTCCTGCAGTTTTGGGTCTAGTTGGGTGTTCAATCTACTCCTACATTAAGTGGTATCAGAGCATGACTAGGAACAACACCCTCACACTAGCTTCTCTTATGGAGATGCTACAGACTATGAGGACTGAGATGAAGGTTGAACAGCAAGCCTTACAGACTGAATTGAAGATTGAATTGGATGCCAGGTTATTGAATGAAGAGACCCACCACAACAGCCTACTGGCGATTCACGTACAACACTCGAAGTAGAAACCCCATTGAATGTAGTTGCTAAGTTGACTAACATGAGAGCAAACCCTAATCTAAGAGCACCATAGAGGGTTCCGATAGCACAACCTACTGTTGAAGAGCATGTAAGAGGATATTTTGAGACTGAGCGTCCCGTGCAATAGAGGTATTCTGGAGATTCACAGAAGGTTAAGCTCGATCTGAAGGAGTTTGATAGGAGATATGAACTCCAATTGTTCTATGATTGGGTAGTGGCACTAGACGACTATTTTGACTATTATGAGTTACCTGAGGAACAGAAAATGAAACTAACTCGTGTTAAGCTAATTGGGGCTACTCGTGAGTGGTGGAGGACCTATGAGCTAGAGTTAGAAGACCGTGGTAGAGAACCTACTAGTTGGGAGGAGATAAAGCTTGACTTATCAGATAAATACTTGTCATACAACTTTAGAGCTCGCATACAAGACCAGCTGAACTCTCTTCGTCAAGGGTCTATGACTGTTGCCAAGTACATGAACAAGTTTGACGCACTTTATTCTCGTACAGGCATAAGGGAGAATGAAAGGCAACTGTTATCTCGGTTTCGACTGGGATTGCGAGTTGAAATCAATCGGGGTATCGGAGTTGTTGAAGTGCACTCAGTGAGGGATTATTTTGACAAGGCCCTGCGAGCAGAGGAGCTTCTAGCATAGCTAGTTAGAAGGTTTGAGTTCCAAGCTAGGGAGGTAAAGAAGAATTTTCCAGCTACTAAACCTAGTAGCTCAGCACCTCCAAAGTCCACTTTTCCTCCATGAGCTGATCATAAAGGAAAGGCACCCATGACCAGTGGTAATAAGGTACAGTGTTTCCATTGCCAAGAGGTAGGATATTTTGCTAACTCTTGTCCACATAAGCAGAGGGTTAATGCAGTAGCTGAGGTCGAGGACTCAAATGAGGAGGATGAGTCAGCTCTTTATCCCTATCCTTTAAAGGATGATGATGATGGTGGATATGACTATGATATGGAAAACACTAATGAGGATGATACTCAGGGAATAAATATTGTTACTCGCATATTGGTGGCAGAAACCAAAGGAGATGATTGGCGACGTAACTGCATATTCTACAGCCGTATGAAGTCAAGTGAGCATACTTGTCAGATTATCATTGATAGTGGCAGCTATGTCAACGTTATTTCTGAAGCCTTTGTGAAGAGAGAAACCTTGAAAGCTGACCCACATCCTCAGC
Source organism: Macadamia integrifolia (assembly GCF_013358625.1). Classification (NCBI taxonomy): domain Eukaryota; kingdom Viridiplantae; phylum Streptophyta; class Magnoliopsida; order Proteales; family Proteaceae; genus Macadamia; species Macadamia integrifolia. The sequence goes on along the minus strand of NC_056561.1, from coordinate 36,773,433 downwards.
CTTATAAGGTATCCTTGCTAAATGGTAATACTCTAGAGGTGAATAAGAGATGCTCAGTTCTTTTGAAACTTTACCGATATGAAGAGAAAGTTTAGTGTGATGTGATCCCAATGAAACTCAAAGATGTATTGTTTGGTCGTCCCTAGATGTATGACAATGATGCCATGGTTGGAGGGAAAAAGAATTTGTGTACTTTCATGTGGAAGGGTGTTCCTACAACTTTCTATCCAGTAAATGTGCCGGGTGAAATACGGCGAAAGAGATTCTTAAGGTCAAATCAGAAGGACATTGACAATAAGAAGAAGGTATTGGCTATGCCCACAAAGGAATTGCTAGCTACTCTCCACAAACAGTTCTTACGCACAAGTCATGAGACTGGAATGGTTGTGGCACTTGTTACTAGGGAAGTCACTCCCCAACCTGAAGTAACACATAGTGCACCTATCAGAGAGCTCCTATCTGATTTTTCTGACTTAGTCCCTGATGATCTCCTAGATGAGTTGCCTCCCATGAGAGACATACAATATGCTATTGACTTGGTATCTGGTTCGATTTTACCCAACCTTCCTACTTACAGACTTAGTCCTACTGAGCATGCCGAGCTGAAACGGAAAGTGGATGGATTACTACAGAAAGGCTTCATTGAGGAGAGCTTAAGTCCTTGTGCAGTATCAGCTTTACTCATGCCAAAGAAGGATGGTTTTTGGCATATGTGTGTGGACAGCCGTGCTATCAACAAGATAACAGTCAAGTATAGGTTTCCTATACCATGACTAGATGATACGTTGGATATGCTGTCTGGGGCAAAGGTCTTTTCCAAGTTAGATCTGCGGAGTGGCTATCATCAGATTCACATCCGTTCTGGAGATGAGTGGAAGACCTCCTTTAAGATTAAGGATGGCTTATATGAGTGGAAAGTCATGCCTTTCGGTCTGACAAAAGTACCTAGTACTTTTATGAGGGTGATGACACAGGTCCTTCGTCCCTTCATTGGTCACTTTTTGGTTGTTTATTTTGATGACATTCTGGTATACAGTAAGAACCAAGAAGAGCATAAGGATCACTTGAGGCAAGTCTTGAGAGTACTCCGTGCTGAGAAGTTATACATTAATCACAAGAAGTGTTCCTTCATGCTGCCCAAGGTTGTATTTCTTGGATTTATAGTGTCATCAAAGGGGGTTGAAGCTGATCCGGAGAAGATCAAGAGCATCACTAATTGGCCCACACCTAAGACTCTAACAGAAGTCCGTAGCTTCATGGGTTGGCTTCCTTCTACAGGAGATTTATTCGGAACTTCAATGCAGTTATGGCACCCATCACTGAATGTATGAAGTCGAGTAAAGGGAAGTTTGAATAGATAGCTATAGTGACCAAAGCCTTCGCTTTTGTGAAGAGGAAGATGACAGAGGCACCCATCCTACGCCTACCAGATTTTGACAAAGTATTTGAGGTAGCTACAGATGCTTCACATGTTGGGCTAGGAGGAGTGATAATGGAAGGAGGACACCTCATCGCCTTTTATAGCTAAAAATTGAATGAGGCCAAGAAGCGCTATTCGACTTATGATCTGGAGTTGTATGTAGTGGTCCAAGTGCTATGCCATTAGAGGCACTACCTCATTGGTAAGGAGTTCATTTTGTACACTGATCATGAGGCCTTGAAGCACCTTCACTCACAAAAGTCGATTAGCCACAGACATGCCAAATGGGTAGCCTACTTGCAGGAGTTTGTATTTGTTATGAAGTACAAGGCGGACAAAAGAGAATACAGTGGCTGATGCACTTAGTCGGAAAGTGCTCACACTTAATATATTTTCAGCACATGTTATTAACATAGATCAGATATGGGGTGAGTACACATCTGATTCTGATTTCAGCACTGTCTTTATGGAGTTACAACAAGGTGGGCAGTACCTAAAGTACTCTATTCATGATGGGTACTTGTTCTTTGGCACACGGCTTTGTATCCCAAACTCTTCCCTACGTCATCACATCATACAAGAGTTACATGGAGGAGAATTAGGAGGATATTTTGGGAAAGATAAGACTCTTGCACAGGTGACTGATCGATATTATTGGCCATGCATTGTAAAGGATGTCAATCATGTGATCAAGAGATGCCGTGTATGTCAGTTGGCAAAAGGGGAAAAACAGAACATAGGTTTATACTCTCCACTACATGTTCCTCATGCACCGTGGCTTGATGTTAGCATGGATTTTGTTCTTGGACTACCCCCTACTAGAGAACAATATGATTCCATTATGGTGGTTGTGGATCGTTTCTCTAAGATGACTCATTTTATACCTTATCGTAAAACTTTTGATGCTGATCAGGTTGTAAAGTTCTTCTTCAAGGAAGTAGTACGACTACATGGGCTGCCTACTAGTATTGTGTCTGACTGTGATGTTAAGTTCATGAGTTATTTTTAGAAGACATTGTGGTTGAAGACAAATACAAAGCTGAACTTTTCAATTGCATTTCATCCACAGACAGACAGACAGACAGACAGAGGTGATGAACCGTAGTTTGGGAAACTTGTTGAGGTGTTTGGTTCGAGACTATGAGAAGACATTATAGAATTTGCCTACAACAGCTCAGTGAATAGGACAACAGGTCGTACTCCTTTTGAGATCTTACTTGGAGTTCAACCTAAGCGGCCTATTGACCTTATGTCACTTCCACCCCAGGCTTGAGATAGTATTGAAGCTAATGAGTTCTTGCGTCATATCACTGAGGTGCATACCAATGTCCGACGATGTATTGCCTTGAACAATGAGGTGTATAAAGCTTCTGCTGATCGTCATCGGCGTTATGTGGAGTTCAAACCTGGGGATATGGTGATGATTCGAGTAAATCTTGAACGATTTCAGATGGATGTCAATACCAAGCTACATCCACGAAAGATGGATCCCTACAAAGTGTTGAAACGTATAGGACCTAATGCTTATGTGCTTGAGCTGCCGGATGACATGACCATAAGCAACGTGTTTAATGTGGCTGATCTTCACCTTTATGTTGGGCATCATTCGGATGATAGAGACATAGAGCAAATGCTAAGGTTGCCTCAACTGAAGCCACCGACTTCTGAAGTTATTGAAGACGTCTTGGATGATAATTACAAGACCTCCCGCCGTGGCATCGGTTATCACACTTTTCTTGTCAAGTGGAAAGGTCGTCCCCGTAGTGACTGTACTTGGATTCATGCTGATGATTTCAAGAGGCTTGATCCCGACTTGTATGAGTGCTACATGTCCCTTATCCATTCGTCAGAGTCGAATGTTTTCAAGCCGGGGAGAGCTGATGCAGTATCAACAAGGGTTTACACAAGGAGAACCAAGACCAAGGTTGACCCAAGTGGCTGACTGGGTCGACCCAGATCTGGTCCAAGTCAGCCCACGGTTTGGGCTGCTAATGGGGTTACTAATTAGTTATTTAGTTTCTATTTTGAAGTCCTAGATTTGTTTCTAATTTCAAGTCATTGTTAGTTTCTAATTTCTGTCAAGACTAGTTTCTATTTTCATTAGATTCTAATTTCCAGTTTTAGTAACTTCTTGTAATAAGTTTTTAGTAACTCAGATTTAGTAACTCTGAGTTACTATTACTTGTAAACCCTCCCCATCATTATAAATAAAGATGATGGCTCTTTTAATGAGCCACAATTTTGACTAATAAGAAAAAAACAACTCTCTTGTTGCTGCCGCTGGGTAACCCTGGTTGTTCCTTATGTTTGATCAAGGCCTAGAGATTGGTGTTTGATCCAATCGACACTCTGCAGCGAGAAGTTCGAGTGGTCTCTTCAAGTTTTATCTTTCTTCTTTCCAAATTTTATTTTCAAGCATCTATTACTGTTCAGAATACCAGCATATCAGGTAAGTAATCTGAACTTTCTGTAATTTTTGGGTTTTAAGAGTTCCAGATTTTCTCCACCGACCTGTACCGATCTAAGAGACCAGCCATCTGATGGCTTTGAATTTCTTGTCGAGTGTTACCCCTGCTGATAGGAAGAATCGATTCCAATTTTAGAGTAATCAGGCCAGGGGATTGTCTGATATATTAAATCTCTCTAATCTGGTCGATCTCTGTTCTAACTCACTTCTGTCCAGAATTCTGGTTCGATTGTTCCAGTTGTTGATGCATTAAAATTGGTAGCTGTTGTTCATGGTTCAACCTCTGTTATTGGACCACTAAGCCTCTGTTTTTCCTGATCTCTATTCAGCTACAGAAATTTTGAAACTCTAAGATCGATAGGGCTGATCTGTGTTAATTGATTTCTATCTTCTACTGCACTGTAGTGACCAGAATGGTGGTCGACTAGTCTGGTTTATTTTCTGTTGATCTTTTGACATGAGGTTCATGTTTATAAGGTGGAGTGAACCTAGTTGATACCCTTGCTAATCCCTGTGATTTGTTTATGCTGATCTAACCAATAGCACTATCTTGTTGAGGTTGATATATCACTGTTCCAGATCTGAAGTAATTTTTTATTTGCTTGAATTGTTCTATTTCTGTCCTCTGGTTTGTCCTGTTGTTTATTGTAATCTGATTAGCTATATCAAGGTTTGGGTTGGTTATGGTTGTTCTTTGGTTTAAAAGTTCCTGCAGTTTTGGGTCTAGTTGGGTGTTCAATCTAGTCCTACATTACAATGAGGTAGTGTCTCCAATGGCGTAGCACTTGGACGACTGCATACAACTCCAGATCATATGTCGAATAACGCTTTTTGGCTTAATTCAATTTCTCGCTATAGAAAGCAATGGGGTGTCCTTGCATCAACACTCCTCTTAGCCCGACATGTGAAGCATCAGTAGCTACCTCAAATACTCTGTCAAAATTCGGTAGGCGTAGAATTGGTGCCTCTGTCATCTTCCTCTTTACAAGAGCAAAGGCTTTGGTTGTTGTAGCTGTCGACTTAAATTTTTCTTTACTTGCCTTCATGCATTCAGTGATAAGTGCTATAACTGCACTAAAATTCCAAATGAATCTCCTGTAGAAGGAAGCCAAACCATAAAAGCTACGGACTTCTGTTAGTGTCTTAGGTATAGGCCAATCGGTGATGCTCTTGATCTTCTCCGGATGAGCTTCAACCCCTTTAGATGGCACTATAAATCCAAGGAATACAACACTGGGCAGCATAAATGAATACTTTTTGAGATTGATGTATAACTTGTCTGCACGGAGTACTCTCAAGACTTGCCTCAAGTGATCTATATGCTTTTTTTGGTTCTTACTATAAATCAAAATATCGTCAAAGTAAACAATCAAAAAATGACCAATAAAAGGACGAAGTACCTATGTTATAACTTGCATGAAGTTGCTCGGTGCATTCGTCAGACCGAAAGGCATGGATTTCCACTCGTCCAAGCCATCCTTGGTCTTGAAGGCGGTCTTCCACTCATTCCCAGAACGGATGTGAATCTGATGGTAGCCACTCCTCAAATCTAATTTGGAGAAGACCTTTGTGCTGGACAGCATATCCAACATATCATCTAGTCGTGGTATAAAGAATCTATACTTGAATGTTATCTTGTTAATAGCACGACTGTCCACACATATACGCCAAAAACCATCCTTCTTCGGTGTGAGTAAAGCTGGTACCGAACAAGGACTCAAACTCCCCTCAATGAAGCCCTTTTGTAGTAGACCATCCACTTGCTGCTTCAGCTTGACATGTTCAGTAGGACTGAGTCTATAAGTGGGTAGGTTGGGTAAAACCGAGTCAGGTACCAAATCAATAGCATGTTTTATGTCACTTATGGGAGGTAGCTCATCTAGAAGATCATCAGGGACTAAGTCAGCAAAATCAGATAAGAGCTCTTTGATAGGTGCATTATGAGTTACTTAGGTTGGGGAGTGACTTCCCGAGTAACAAGAGACATAACCATTTTAGTTTCATGAATTTTGCGTATGAATTGCTTACGGGGAATATCTAACTCTTTCATAGGTATAGCAACCACTTTCTTCTTAATGTCAATGTCCTTCTGATTTGCCCTTAGGGATCTTTGTCGCCATATTTCAACTGGCACATTTACCGGATAGAAAGTTGTAGGAACACCTTTCCATATGAATGTACACAGATTTTTCTTCCCTCCAACCATAGCATCATTGTCATACATCCAGGGACAACCAAACAATACATCTGTGAGTTTCATTGGAATCACATCACACCAAACTTTCTCTTCATACCGGTAAAGCTTCAAAGGAACTGAGCACCGTTTGTTCACCTCTAGGGTATTTCCATTCAGCAATGATACCTTATAAGGTTGTGGATGTGGGTTAGACTTCAAGGTTGCTCTCTTCACAAAGGCTTTTAAGATAACATTGACACAACAACCACTGTCAATTATCACCTGACAAGTATGCTCCCCAGACTTCATATGGCTATAGAAAATACAGTTATGCTGCCAATCCTCTCCTTTGGTTTTAGCCACCAAAATGCGAGTAAAAATATGTATGCCTTGAGTGCCATCGTCATTATTGTCTTTTAGGTTATAATCATACCCACCATCATCATCATCATCTTCCAAGGGGTAGGGATAAAAAGCTGATTCAACTTCCCCATTGGAGTCTTCAAGTTCAGCCACTGCATTAACCCTCTGCTTATATGGGCAAGACTTATCAAAGTGTCATACCTCTTGACAATGAGAACATTGTACCTTGTTGTTGCCTGTCATACGTGCCTTTCCCTTATAATCAGCCGATAGAAGAAAAGTGGCCTTTGAGGGGGGGTTAAACTACTAGGTTCAGTGGTTGAAAAATTTTTCTTGACCTCCCCAGCTTGAAAACCAAACCTTCTACCTGCCTGTGCTAGAAGCTTCTTTGCTCATAAGGCCTTGTCAAAGCAATCCCTCACTGAGTATACATCAACAACACAAATTCTCCTATTGATTTTAGCTCGCAATCCCAGTCGAAACCGAGATAGTAATTGCCTCTCATTCTCCCTTATGCATGTGCAAAAATAAAATGCATCAAATCTATTCATATACTCTGCAACAGTCATAGTCATTTGATGAAGAGAATTCAGCTGGTCTTGTATGTAACCTCTAAAGTTATGTGGCAACTATTTGTCAGATAGTTCAAGCTTCATCTCCTCCCAAGTAGTAGGTTCTCTACCACAGTTTTTCAACTCTTTTCGTGGTAGGTTCTCCACCAATCACGAGCAGCCTTAACTAGCTTAGCACGAGTTACTTTAATCTTCCGTTCCTCAAGTAGGTAATAATAGTCAAAATAGTCATCCAATGCATCTACCCAATCATAGAACAATTGGGGGTCATGTCTACCATCAAACTCCTTCAGATTGAGCTTAACCTTCTGTGAATCTCCTGAGTACCTCTGGTATGTGGGACGTTCAGTCTCAAAGTAACCCCTTGTGTTCTTTAAAAGTAGGTTGTACTATAGGATCTGTGGTGCTCTCAGATTAGGGTTAGGTCTCCTGTTAGCCAACTGAGCAACTGAGTTCGCAGGGGCTTCCACTTCAGGTGGTACATAGGTACCATGAGTAGGTGGCTGTTGTTGAGTCTCCACAACCAATACCCTTGCGCCAAGAGCCTGTTGCTCAGCCCTAATAGTCTGTAGTATTTTCATCATAGAAGCCACGGAAGTCTTCAACTCAGTAATATGGTTATCCTCTGCCATGCTCCGATACCACTTAATGTAGACTAGGATAGAGATCTAACCAAGTCTCAAACTATAAGAACTTTCAATCAAAGGACAACCAAGCAACCATAAATAACCCAACAGAAAATACCAACAAGGCAGAGTTAAACAAGCACAACTTAGCCCTCTCGATTTCAGTTAATTCAATAGTACAACAGCTGAATAGCAACAAAAAAATTAAGGACTAACACACCAATAACAGAGACTTAATCAAGGGAAACAATGGCCGAAACAATACTCAAACTTCAGAACAATCGACCCAAAATTTTTGGGCAGATCTGGGCAGAAGTCCCAATCGGCCAGAATAGGAAACTTCTCAAATCTGACAAATCCCTAGTCTAATTATGCTTAGATTAGGATCGAGTCTCCTTCTAGATGAGACTAACACTCGATCCAAAATTCAAGGCCATCAGATGGTTGTAACTCTCAGAACAGAGAAGGACGACAGGAGAGAAAACTGAAATCAGTCAGAACTCTTACTTGGATTGATGGACCTTATAAATAATCTTGAGAAGAAGAATAAGAAAGCTTGAAGAAGCCTCTTGGACTTTATGCCGCAAGGAGTCAATTGGATCGAACACCAATTCTAGCACTTTGACCAGACACAAAGCACACTCAAAGAGCAAAATGCAGAAGCATTGTTTAATTTTATAAATCGTGGGCTGTAGTGTATGTGACCTTCTTTATTTATAATGATGGGAGGGGGGTGCTTACAAATTAGAAACTCCACTAAAAAACTGACATAAAAATTACTAACATCTAGTTACCGAATCTGGAAAAGTAAACTAGGAAATAAAAGAGCTGGAATTAGAAACTAATTACTGATTGAAAATTAGAAACTAGTTAAAAACTAACAACCCCATCAATTGCCCAAACCGTGGACCAATGAACTAGACCTGGTCAACCCAATCAGCCACTAGGGTCGACCCTTTTTTCCTCCTTGAGTAGACCTTCATTGCTGCATCAATCATTCAATCTTAGGTTTGATATATGTAGTTTCTTAGAAACTTATTATAGTATCCCTGAGCAATATCAACAAGTTTCGGAAATAGTACATGTAATTTTAAGTAAACCAAATCATTCAGGAAGTCTTTTTTATGGTTACTGATGTCCTTTCTCATGTAAAAGTAATGTCTTTCTTTAATCCTTCATTTTAGTTATTTATTTGTTTTGGATTTCTTTTCTGATCCATTTGTTGTGGTTAATTAGAGATTTGTGGTTGAAGATACCAGAGAACTCGAATGCTTGAACTAATGTTAGATGGAAACAAATGTGGCCTCCGTCTTCAACGCCAAGTTCCAAGCACATCTTAATAGAAATTACACTTTTTTATATTTTAATTTCTGATTCTTTCTTCTTTTATCGATAAATCAGATCAGAGCCTGCTCTGTGTTTTAAGCTTTTGGCCATTCTGGTTTCTATTTTTCCGCAAGTTTTAATCTGCTACATCTCTTGAGAAACTGATCAGAATTGCTTCAAATTTGATATTTAAGCTTCTGGTTATCTATTATCCTGAATCCTGATCTGAATTCCTGAAGTTTAATAGCTAGAATAGTAGTTCTATTGCTACTGCCCTGTTTTCCTAATGATACAAAAATTGTCTTTGCACTCAAATTGTCTCAGATAGATCTCTGCGATATTCTGCATGATAATTGGATCTTTCAAGTTGAACATTAGACCTGATTTCACGTCATTCTGAGTTTTCTATCTGCTGTTAATACGATTTTCCTCTCTGAACTTCAAGTTATCTAGTTCTCTCTGCTATTCGAGATCCTGTGTTTGGAAATCAGTGTCTAGTTTCTAGATTGCAGTGTCTTTCAAGTATTGATTGGAGCATATAGATTTCATTGGTAGTCAGCTTCATGATCTATTAAGGTTTGCTATCAAGAACAGGCCTCTTGTTTATTTATTTACTCATGAAACTGTATATATCCTAGTGTCAGAAATTGAAGAGATAATAGAAGCCTCTGAAGTATTGTATTATGGCATTGTTCTCATCTATTTTCTTCTTTGGAGTATGAGTCCTAGTAGTCATTTCTGGTGTGTTTCACTCTTTTATTGATCAATTAGGAAAGATCCTCACAGATTTTGGGACTCCAAAGCGTTCGCGGTGGCTGACATTTTTTACTTCCTCCCATATTATGTAGATTTGTTCCTGCTTCTCCATTTTATTCATTTTTCCAATGGCAAGTGATGATGCTTTAATCTATTATCTTAGAATTTCAACTATGACCCAAAAGAAAGAAGTTCTGTGCAGTAGGCATAGAAGCACAGGTTTGTCTTTTGTGAGCATTGAAAAGGTGACAATTCTGGTTGACAATGTCTCATGCCTGTCTTCTCATTTAGCTATACTTCATCTTTACCTGTACCAACAGAAGAAACAGCTCCGATTCCCCGGCATGCCCCCGAGGGAGGGTCTAGGCCTTCATATTTTAATCCACAATTCATGATGGTGGTTCATCTCATTCACCTCTCAGAGAAGGAATGCAATTCCAGCCTCCGGGTGAGACCCAATAGTGAAAACTCTTTCAATGTTAGGGTCAAGAAATAAAGGGAAAAAAATTTCATGGATTATTAGACCATCCAAATAAATACTAAAGAAGTAGGATCTTCATGTTGCAGCAATCTTGTGCATAATCCATGATAAGTCATTGGTTTGACACTGAAGCAACACACAGATTGATTTTTCTTATGCATCAGTCTTCAGTAGAATGTTGCTTTGATATAATATAATGTATCCATATTGTTTTTTGACTCTTCTCATCCTGGCATTGCTAATAGAATGCATTTAATGAGAATTAGATCTTGCTTTCCTGCAGAATTGTACATTAGCTGATTCAGAACCAAGCTATTTAGCGGCTTATGTTTACATAATTTCATAATTTTGTCACAAGAAAAGGGATAAATTTCTTGTTTGGAGGCTGTAGTTTACTGTGATGAGTTGTTGCAGGCTTCTAAAACTGAAGATTTACCCCCCAATTTTTATGGGGCATTACTGGTAAACCAAAGTTTGGAAATGTATTTGTAAACTCAATATTTACTATTTTCGAAAAGCTTTTATTTGAGTTCTTTAATAATGCAACAGATGGATATATTAACCAGGCAACAGATCAATATTAGTAAGTTTCATGACGCAATGCATCCTTCAAGTTCTTGGAAATGGCTTTTTCATCTATTAATATCTCAAAATATACTAGGCTAGTATGTAAAAGCATTAGTCAGCAATTCAATTTAGCATTATTTTTCCAAAGTCCTGCATAGTACTTGGAAAGAACGATGACCTTCTGTTGCACACTACTGTGAAATTGCAAAATTAACAGGAAAGGAACCCCCTGGAGTGCTCTGGTTGTAGGACTACAGAGAATAGTGAGCTCAAACCAATATAAAATGTTGTACTATACTGAAAGGAAGAGTCATAATTGGAAAGCAAAACAGAACCCACATGATGCATCTAAAAGTTTACTTGAAAAGATAAGGTGTTTTGTATGAGTTCTTAATTTCAACTGAATTCCATAAGCTTTGTTCTCTGAAAAAAATTACCTGCCTTGTACTTTCTTCCCCCTCTATTGATCTTTAGGAACATCAGTTATTGACCAACAAATAAGAGGTAGAGCTTTGATCTCTTAATGCTCCCAACAACGTGAGGCACTTGGATTTGTTAAGATTATTCTAATACTTCTTTAGATATAAAGCATCAATAATTCAGCTTCCTGAAACCATATCCTTGGGGATCATGGAGTCAGAGACTCTGTCAGTAGCCTTTTTTGCCTGAAAAATAAGCATAGGGAAAAGGCAGTTAGATTAAAATATAAGCTGGGAATGAAATGAAGAAGAAATAATTCCTTACTTCCGCCCCCCAATTAGACCGGAAGGAGAGAGCGCACATATAATACCAAACCAGAGTCCATGTTAGCCACATTTCCAGTAGACAACAATATATGAGAACCAGTCCAATTTATCTCAACAGTTTTGACATGATTACTTCAAGCTAGTTAAATGGAAAAGAAGAATTCTCACCTTTCCTCCAATATGTAGGACAAAAGCTAATAAAATGGCAGAAGGAATGCCCACAGGGTAATAAGCTCCTAAATTGATGAAAGCACCAATGTTCTGCCAACCACATCCCCTTGCTGTGCCTAAATAATAAATCGATTTTTTTTTATTTTTTTTTTTTGTGAAACTATTAATGTTGATAAATGATAGTAGTAATCTATTAGAAATTAACAAACCTGAAAGCACAGATTGGATTCCATCCAAGAAGTTGGAAATTGCACGCACAGGCAGCATGTTTCCCACATATTTTGCTACCTCCTTTTCATTGCTATAAGCATATCCCCAAACTTTACGCAAAAAGATCAAGGTTATGCCTACTAGAATGCCTTCAGTAATGGCCATCATTAACACAACCAGTACTGCTAAACGTGCAGCTTGGGGATGCCCGGCACCCAATTCATTTGAAACTCATGTACTGAGAATGAAAAGATTCAATTTCGTAAAAATATTCAATGAATAGATGTCATTATTAAGGGACACTAATTTAGCTCAACTCACTGTACAGATCCACCAAGTCCAAAAGGGATCATCCAAACCAAAGCGGATGTGTTGAGGCTGGGGATAAGATTAGAAACAAACAACCAAAGATTAGTATCAAACAAAACTGATGATGGCAGGATTTGCTTATATTGAGAACACAAGCAGCTAGAGTGAAAACAGTTATCAGGCACACAGTCAAACACAATTACCATCCATATTTTGGACAACCAAGTAGCTATTGCAGGCATTGTTTTTAAAACAGATAAAGAGAAATTTTAAAGCAAAGCTTGCATGAACCTGGTTCTCACCTGATTGACAGAACTGATGTCTCTAGCTTTGGATTTGGAAGAAGACCAGATAGGAGAACCATCAGCTCAAACGACCACATTTGTTACAAATGATGATACAGTCAGGTTAAGGACCATCAGTATTAATATATACATATATTCGGACTTGATATACATGAGAATATGATTTTGCATTACCAAACCATAACAGCTGAGGGGATTGCAAGCCTTAAAAATTTGAGGACACCATGCAACGCTTCCTTTGAGAAACCGGTCCAAGTGGTCTTACAGGCAGGAGAGAACTTGACATAGAAAGCCAACAATATGACATTGATCCAATAAGAGATGGAATTTGCCAATGCAGCTCCTATGTTACCCAGGCCAGACTTAAACACCAAAATCCAACAGAGAAAGATATGAAGTAGAGCTGTTATTCCTGAGCTTATCACCATTGGAATGACAATGCTTTGTGTTTGTAAGAATCTGACATGACATTGCAGAAGACCATACGCGAAAAGGCTTGGGATCATTAAACGAGCATAAACTCCAGCTTCTGCTGCTATGTCCGGATCTTGTCCTACAGCCAAAAGAATTGGCCCTGTATTGGCCCTACATGACACTTGAAGTAGTTGTCATGGTGATTGCTATGGTTTATGTATTAGTATTGGATTGATCGTATCATATTAGTATCAGCTGAGATCAATACGAATATCTGACCGATTAAGATTGGAGATCATTATCGGATCAAGGGTAAAATAGTAAATTTCCTTTTTATTTTTGGTGAAATGTAGGGGCGAAATTGACTAATTCACACCGATCCAAGAACTAAATCCTTGGTGGTTATAGAGCAGCCCTCACTTGACAATATGGACTACTTTACATTTGTCACTAAGTAGTCCACTTGGCAATCAAATCTGCTGTACTAGTAATGGTTATTTTATTTGACATGTAAAATTTAGCTAATTTTAGCTAAGGGGAACAACTTTCCCACAATGTCAAATATGCAAGAAAATTAGTGCAAATCAAGTATTGACGCACTTGAGAGGAGTTGATCAAGTGACCAACCCTCAGGTAAGTACTCCACTAAGCAGTCTAAAAACCGCCAAGCCAAGGCCCATGTGTGAACAATGTGCAATTTGAGGGGTTTTTTTTTTTTTTTTCACTATAAGTATGTGGGTCCCATGTGAATCACAATTTTTTTTCCAGGACAGCTTTGGTGTGGCATGTAGATTCCTCCCCACTAGTGGCATAGGGAACCCTCTCCCATAATGTAGGTTGCATTTTATTATGATAAATGTGGTGAACACTCTCCCCGAGTGTCACACCCCGCCTCCACTCACCTGAAGGCTGGTGACATGGACAAGCACACGTGTCCACAATCCATCCAGGATCCACGATACAATACTTTAAGTGCATAAAATTATGAAATGATTCTACGATCACAAGATAATAATAATGGTTAAAAATACATAACTGGTGAAGTCTAATAATATTCACCATATTCACCAAAATGTTTTCGTGACAGAATATAAATTATAGTTATGCCCCTAGAGTTATATCTGATATGTAAACAAAATAATCAAAAAGGAAGATGATACTCTCATCCTCAGCGTGCTCCGAAAGCACAATCATCACATACACAACCATCCTCATGCATGACCAGTTCCTTGTCCCAGGGGTCACCTCCATAGAGGGCCAGCTCCTCAACCACAATCTCTGAATGTTTCCCAGAATCCACCTCTAAAAAGGGAGCAATAACGGGGGTGAGCTTTCACGAAGCCCAGTGAGGGGTACACATAAACAATCACAACATTATATAAAAACAGAGACAAGTATAAATGCTCAACAACAACAATATTAATGAAATTAGACAAATGCAATGACATGATCCGGTTATTAACAAACAATCCTAAGCAACAAATTCTAAGTCCAAAATAGGTATTAGTGCTATTGCTACATAGAAGATATCCCTGATTCACCGGTCCAAAGAACCCTTTCGGCTTTCCAGCGATATACGCCAGTTGCAAGTCAGGAGCCTACATGTATCGATTTGGAGAACCCCTTCGGCCACCGCAAACCCCCTTATTGATAATCCCACCGTACAACCATAGTCTTGGACTAGAGAACCCCTATGGTTGCCCGAGCTGTAGGACAGTCAAAGTCCCAGCCCAGAGAACCCCTTCGGTTGCCTGTGCTATGGGATAGCCAATACATAAACCCCTATTGGCAAGGGTTGTAGCACCTGGGTTATTTTCCTAGCCCAACGCATTCTAAGTCCATATTTGTATTGGTGCTACTATAAAATAGTTGTGAGATAGGAGCCTGCATGTGTCGGTCTGGAGAACCCCTTATCAATAATCCCATCCTATAGCCCTGGTCCGGTTCAGAGAACACCTTTGGTTGCCCGAGTTGTAGGATAGCTAATACCTTACCCCTTACTCGCAAGGGGTGTAGCACTAGGGTGGTTATTCTCCTAGCCCATTGCATTCTAATATGTCAATTTCATATCATAGTCATACTCATACACACACCATCATACCATTATGCAATATCACATTCACTAAATAGAACAAATGTATAATATGCAATCCATCAGGACCATGAGCATAAACATCATGTTTAAATAATAATATCATCAATATCCATGATTCATTATTCAATCAGAAAACTAATTTAACATACAATTACTATAAACACATGCATAAGTAATATGTTATAAACACTCCATAAATAACACAAAATCCCCTCACCTTGAGTCCTAAGTGATGATGGACAGCCGGTGGTCTTGCGCTGCATTGTCTCATCACTTCCTACTCCTAGGATACTTGAGATTTTTAAGAATTTAATCATCTATAGAGAAATGAGACCCTAAGCACATGTTCTAGCTTCATTTTCTATTTCCCTTTTCTTTGAAATTGTTCTTAATTTGGGGGGTTTTTATAACTATAGGGCTAATTTATATATGGAGGATGTTCACCCACCTTAATTAATTTAAATTAAGTGTAATCAATGGGTTGGTTAAGATAAGTTTATACAATGCACCTAATTTCCCAAAGTTCAAGTCACGACTAAGCTAAATTTGGGGATTTTGATTGAGGGTGTATGTGATGACCACCAATGGCTTATGTGGTCATCTCAATCCACTATACATATATTTAATTTCATTTTTCCCAACCTAATTTTGAGTTTGAATGGTGGGATATAGAGGGTTTGGGAAAAACCCACCATTTTTAGGGTTTAGTTACCCAAATTAGGGATTTCACTAGGGAGGGTTCGTGGACTTAAATTAATCCATCAATCTTGCTAGGATAAGTCTCCTACACTAAACCCCTCTCCTAATTTGTAGCATTGATAAGTGGAAAGGTGGGTTTTAGGAAATTTTCTCATTTCTAGGTTTTGTATTGTCCAAATTAGGATTTTAAGTGGGGATTTCCTAAAAGAAAGCTCATAGGTTGATCTTGCTAAATCAAGTCCCCAACATCAAATCCCCCTCCCAATTAGTAGTTTTATTGAGTGGGAAGGTAAGGATCGCCTGGGGTTTCTCTTACCTAGCTTAAGAAAGAGCTGAAATGAAAGAGAGAGAGAGAGAGAGAGATGGTTTACCTTAAATGGGTAGATGCTCCCTTTGCTGCCCTCTTCTTCCTCCTCCTTGCTCTTCCTTTTCTTCTCCTTCTTCTCCTTTTCCTCTTCTCATGCTTTTAACTTGGTAGGAATGAAAGAAATAGGAAAGAATCTTTATTTATAGTCACTTAAGTTAACTAAGGGCTATTTAGGAGAAAAAAAATGGGTTTTCACTTATTATCGGGTTAATTCGTCATTTGGCACTAATGGGTCCACCTCGGGGTGTCCAGATATATTAATCTATTCCCTAATATATTATCCCCACTATTGGGAGTGGTTTGAGGTGCATGGGTGCGAGGGCGAGGGCTCGACGGCCAAATAACCCAATTTTGGCCTATGTACTCATTGGAGGTGTTCACTGGTGAAGGCTGAATTGGTCCCTTTGTGTGGAAATAGATACTTAAGTTGAATGGAGACCTTCTAAGGTGTTTTCAATGTGTGGGCCCCACCTCTTGCCATATTTTACTATTTAAGCACGGCAAACCCACACATTATTTGTAATACCCTACTTCTTAAACCTGGTCTGATTACAAGGTTGACACAGTTTAACCATGCAGGACCCAAACCGGAGAGGGTTAAGGCGGGTTTCTTATGTCCATGATGGCAAGGGTGACTTTGAACACCGACTGGCCAGACAAGTCCGAGTCAGTGCCAGAGGAGATGGGTGTACCCAAGCCGTGTATATGTACATGTACATATCATAAGGCCATGTACGGATAAATTAGGTATGTAGCCGTATCTTAAAGCACATACGTATAATATACCTTATGCCGAGAGTCAAATTCCATCAAAATCCCACTTGTTGGCCAATTTTTGGCCCTTAGGTGGGCAGTCACAGGTGGACGCATCCGCCCACCTGAGTGACCCACCCATGAGGTTACAAGATGTCTTAAAAGGTATAAACAGCTATTATTATGCTTTTCCTTTTTTCTCATTTATGACACTCGGGCGTTTGGTGAGAAGAGTAAAGAGGAGAGAGAAAAGAAGGGAAAGAAGAGGAAAAGGGAAGGAAGAGGAAGAAGAAATGGATTTCAGCGGTGCCGAGGTTTGATCTTCCCATTCCGACGCCGGAAGAGTGATCTCCAATACGAGATCTACGTTTAGAGGTGAGCAAAGTTTAGGTTCCTTAAACTTTCACCATACCCAAATGAAACCCTTGATTTGGGTAGAGTTTCTTGAGGTCTCGTAAATCCCCCTTAAGATGATGAATCTAAGGTTTAATAGATGATTTATGTGTTGATTTTGAAGGATTTGAAGGAGTGTTTTCATGGTTGGAGGAGCCTTGGTGATTTGAAGTGATTTTGGGGTCTTTGAACGAGTTCTTGGGCAAAGAAGGTAAGATGGCTTCCATTCCTTAAATCTAACCTAGATCTAGGTTAGAACCATCTTATGAGACCTTGAATGTGTGGAGAATAGGTTTAGAAAAGCCCCATTTGACTCCCCAAAGGTTGGGAAAAGTTTGGGGAAAAATGGCATTTTCCCGCCAAGACCGGTGGGCTAAATGGCCCGCCTGAGGGCACCCGCTTGAGAGGACAAGCCCTCGGGGCCAATCGATGGGCCCAACCAGTGGGCCGACCTACCCTCCAGTCAGGGCTGGTGGGTCTGACTGGTGGTCAAGACAGGTGGGCTGTCCGACCCACCCGAGAGGCTCCCAACGTGATTTTTACATCCGAATGGACCCAAAACAGACGTGCGACTTTCTTTTAGGATTCTAAATATGATTTTGTAATCAAATCTTGTTAGTTTGGACCCCAAAGTGGTGAAATGCTAACCCCGCTCACTCATAATAGGTTCACCAAATCTTACGCTTCTCGCACCGGATCTCACCCGTACCAGGCGTGAGTCTTTGTACACTACAGGTAAGTGGGGAGAGGACGTTTGGCCTTGTTTGAAATTCATCTAATTGTATCTAGACTAGCCATGTCATCGTGCAAATGTTATATAGCTTAGCCATCCTCATATTTTATGCCATATGTGCTGTGTTTATTTCTTAATGCCAAATGATGATATGCTTATGTGATGAATGTTGACATCATTGTGCATGATGCATTTATAGACTAGATGCCGTAGTCGGCTTGGAAACAAGTGCATTGGTGGCCCGTGGAATGGGATGTGGTGGTACTATGCAATCGTACTATGTCATATAGGAGCATGCAGTTTAGGATTATCATCTTCTTGTGCTACAATCTTTCCCAACAGGGGTTGAGGTGTTGGGTTACCATTTGGGGGGGAAGCAGTGGTCGTGGTTGTTGGGTCACTGTGGCCGTTAGACAAACGCCCAGCTGGTCATTAAGACAGTCGACAACCTTAGTGGTATATTCAAAAGGGCCAATCGTACTGCTTTTAAATTGTTGGAGTCAGCACCTTTAATTTTTGTCATTTATTTTATGTTGAGAGCCGATGGTCGGCATGTTTTACTTTTTCGAGTACTCACGGTGGGCCTTCTCCGACAGCTCTATGGGCGTATCATGGGATGGAGTTCGCGGCTCATACCCGGAGTATACGCACACTGTGGTTGTAGTAGCACTAAACCAAAGACTTAGTAATGTTGTTTAGGTGAATGTGGTTAAAAATGAATTGCATAGCATATAGTGCATATGATTGTGATTTGTTGTGTGGACTGCTATGTGGTCCTTCTTTTCACTTACTAAGCTAGTGAGCTCATTCCATGTGTGCACCTCTTTTAGATGATTTTACAGGTCATCAACCTGAAGAGCACGGGTCGAGCCCCACAGTTGAATTCCCTGAAGAGAATTGGTGGGTCCTCGAGGAATTAGAGCACGGCACGGATTGCTCGTACGAGGGCTATGCTGCGGGACCACAGTTTTGATATCGAGCTGAGCTTTACTGTTGATACCGAGCTGAACTTTACTTTTGATACCGAGCTAAGCTTTACCTTTTGATACCGAGCTGAGCTTTACTTTTTGATACCGAGCTTAGCTCTACTTTTGATACTGAGTTGAGCTGTACCCTTTGTGTTTTTGATGATCCCTTTTGTGTACTTGATATCTAAATTGTATTCTTTTGTGTAAATATCATGCCTTCGGACCCACATGTACTTAACTATGTATTACAATTTGGGTATCAAGTATAATGGGAATATTTACAGGTAAATTAAGTCTTCCGCTGAACTGATGAACACTTTCTTAGTTGTGTGTATGCTGTGGTTGGATACTGTATCAGATGATCCTAGTAGGTTTGGGTTAATCGGTGTTAACCCGGTCATTGGCCCGGTTCTGTGTGAACGGGGTGTGACATTATTAGTGGTTGTCACCTGGGTTGCCTTACTTTTGTCCAAAAGTCGAAATTAGCCCTGGTTTTTGGGCATGGGAATAACACTGAGACCTCATGGTAGAATAGTCGTTCTTTGTAAGCATGAGATCTAGGGTTTGAGACTTAGTAGAGAGAGAGAGAGAGAGAGAGAGAGAGAGAGAGAGAATTGTATGCTGGAACCATGTCTCATCTTATTGTTAAAAATTCTTAGGAAAAAGATTTCCTTTGGTTGGGTGAAGGAAGAAAAATACACTTACCCCCTATGGTACCAAGTCGATAATATCCCTTGACTACAAGTGAAGGAGAACAACATCTTTTTTAAGTCTTAATGAAACGAATTTCAAAAATAATTTGAAAGTGACTTAATATTATCATTATGTCATTCTCAAAAGTTATCATTGTCCTGCTTGCTACTTTTAAAATACTTATGAAATGACAAGATTTTACCCTTATTGAAAGAAGAATTATGCTATAGTAAAGGGTAGAAAATTAAAATTATAAATTCATTTTCTTCAACTTAGATTATAATAAAATTTTCCCTCTACATTACGAGAAAAGGATGTAATGAAAAAAAAAAAAATCTGCTACTCTTCCTTTAAAAATTGTTTGGCAAGTTGGACTGATATTCATTTTTACAGATATATGGCTCGAAACAAACTCAAGGGGAGAGGATGTTGTTGCTGGGCACCCTAGCAGCGTGCCCAGCCTTTTCCCTTAAACTTATAGCAGCCTTATTGGGAAAAAGCATGCTCTAGTTGTAATATGAGAAACCTTAGATGTGCAAGTTATCAAATTGAAACCTATCTCCGATGTAGAATACTTAATTTAGCGAAAGAAAGAACAATCAAACAACCACAACATAAGGATGTTACATCGGGTGGTGATATGCTTACTAAGAAAGTACAATCAAACAATCACAACACAATCAATTGCCTATGGTTCAAAGGTGCCTACATCGATTCTGAGATAAGGTCAGTTTCTCAGGCATTGGAGAAAGGGTTGCAAGCTTACTTCCTCTAGCCTCTTTATTTTAGAAAGAATTCTCTCTCACCCAAATGACCTACCATCATTAAAGATTGAAAGGTAAAATATTAGAACGAAAAAGAATGCTACCTAGTTGCATTCCCCTAAGCCCTTGCAAGGGGTTGCGAAATGACCAAGTAGTCCCCATGTGGGATGCCCTAGCATGCTATCCCAATGGCTGAGGCGTTGGCTTAAGATGCTTGTGACCAAGTAGAGATTCTCAGCCCAACAAAAAGGTACAATTTCCCAAATTATTTGATTTGGCAATGTACTTAAGGGCCTTTAACGACCCTTTGAAGATGGCCCACAACCCAACAAATTGGAAGACATTAATGCTCAACACAAGCTTGTTTAATTAAGGCATCAATTTTCTTTTTGATTTTTATTCATAAAAATGGTTTTTGTTGCATTTGGTATTATTTATGGAGGTTATTTCTATTTAGAAAAAAATGATAAAACACAAAAACCATAAAGGGTCAAAACCCATTTATGACTTTTCATTGAAAAGTATTTTAGTTGTTTTTTGCATTGAACTTAATTTTTTTTTGGGTGGAATTGTGTTGAACTTTAATGAACATGTGCTCGTATGTCCCAAACTCAAAGTTAAAATGTCTTTCATTATCTATTATAAGGAAAGCAAAAAGGCATTCCTTACAAAAACCTTATTGATTACAACAACCAAAATTTGTTAGGATTTTTATATGGGCTTAACTGATACCGATTGATCCATTGGGCCCAAGCAATAATAGACCCACTCTAATTAGGAAACTTCTAGCTCTTTGTGAGAGTGGAATAAGGTTTTAGGGATTCTATTATAAATAGAATATTGACGGTCACTGCAGCCATTACTTAATGCCTTAATGGTTTTGGGAGCATGACTTTCTCACAAGAGCAAGTGCACAAAAAGAGAGGAA
Source organism: Macadamia integrifolia (assembly GCF_013358625.1). Taxonomy (NCBI): domain Eukaryota; kingdom Viridiplantae; phylum Streptophyta; class Magnoliopsida; order Proteales; family Proteaceae; genus Macadamia; species Macadamia integrifolia. The sequence goes on along the minus strand of NC_056561.1, from coordinate 36,752,131 downwards.
ACCCTAGAGTAAGAGGCTGTAGAAGATCTCAGTAGAAGGACTCCACTTGCGTAGTTCGTCATTGTCATCTTCATAGGAGTAATGTTTAATCACATGGGACAGAGGTTCATGATCTATGTTCATGGGGTTTCTAAATTTACATATGTACTTTTCTATTCCCATTTATGGTTCATGTCATGGATGTCCCATTGATTATTATAGATATAGTAAATCTATATGGTTATGTATTTTAAGATCTATGAAGGGAGTATTTTATTGATCTTGGTTTATGGACTATATTCATGGTTAAATATATTTTATGATTCTTGTATTCTAAATACTATAAGGTTATTCATATGTTTAATATGGTAAAAGATCCTCAACAATTAGTATCAGAGCCAAGCCTTATAGTGTTAGAATTAAGAAAAATCAAAGAAAAATTGATTTTGTATAAGATTTGGGTCCCAAATCATGGAAATCGTAATTTTACTATCACTTAAAGGTCTTGGATCAAAAAATTTTCTTCACGAACGCTATAGAGAACAAGAAGACGGTCACGGTGGTATACCGTACATCATCGAAACCTCTAGACGCATCGACACGAACTGTCAGAAACCAGCCACTAGAGGAGAGAGGATTTTTTTTTATTTAAAAAAAAAACCTGCGGTGGATGAGTCATCGCCGGGTCAATTCAATAGGTTTTTCGAGTTAACTCGGATGTGCAATGGGTCAACCCTTGGCCAACCCTATTTGACTCGGTCAAAGGTTGACCGGGTCGTTGACCACCCGACCCAAAGACCCCGAGTTTGACCCGGATTTCCAACCCGAAGACTCGAATTTTGACCCGAAACTAATATGTTTGAATCGGATTAGACCACTTGGCCGAACTGGTTGATTTGGGTAAACCAGATCGATTTTGATCCTTTTTTTGTTATTTTAAATGGCTCATACAGATAAACGGTGAAGAATTTTTCACCCTAATTTTTTACGTTAAGTCTAGTTTTTCGTGCTCTTCATTTTAATATATTATGAGCATAGGTTTGGTCAACTTTTATGGTCTGATTTGTATAAGTTACGAGTATGGGTGTTTTATAATTCTTTATGATTTTCCTATTAATTGGAAGAAATAAAAGAAAATCAACTCATACATTACTTGCATATCAGAATATAAATTTTTTTATTATTGGTAATAATAGTTCATGCTTTTGTTTATGAATATTTTTTTTTATTCATGCTTAAACAATCCCACTTTTAGCTGCCGGAATGAATTTGTAGATATTGCAGTAAGATTGGATGGAATCCACCAAAGTGGTAAAGTTCAACCTTATTGTAATATAATACAAATCAAAGGTCTTCTTTGTTTGAAAAGATAGGGAATAATGGTTGGTAGCAATGTTACTAATGTTCACCCAAAGGTGACATTATCAAAGAAAAGTTAAAGTTAAAGCAAGTGAAAAACAGAATAGGGATTTCTCAACCTAGAAGATGATGTCCATCCAAAGATGGTGATATTTTTTTGAAAATTAGAAGTAGGTCTCACAGTAATAGTGAAAACTTAAGTAGACCAGTATGTTTTAGACCCAAAGGTTAGGAATGTTGTAATACCCCGCTTCTTAAACCCGGTCTGATTTCGCGGTTGAACCGGTTTAACCATGCAGGAACCGAGCCAGAGGAAACTAGAGCAGGTTCCTTATGGGCTATGATGGCACGGGTGACCTTAAACACCGGCTGGCCCGACAAGTCCGAGCCAGTGCCAGAAGAGACGGGAGTGCCCAAACCGTGTACGTGCACCTACTATAAGGCTATGTACGGATAAAACAGGTATTATATCCGTATTTTAAGGTATATACGTATGCTACATCATATGCTTGGGGTGGGGTTCGCGTCGAGGTCCGAACCCGGTCAAAATCCCAAGTTTTGGCTCTCAAGTGGGTAGGACAGGTGGGTGCACCCACCTGAGTGACCCATCCAAGTGCACTATTCACTTAATTAGGAATGGTATATAAGGCTTTATGATTTTCTTTTCTTTCCATTTATTACCCTCGTACGTTGGTGAGAAAAGTAAAGAGGAGAGAGAAAAGAAAGGGAAGAAGATAGGAAGAGAAGGAAGAGGAAGAAAAGGGGGATTTCAGCGGCGCCGAAGCTCGGTCTTCCCATTCCGGTGCCGGGAGAGTGATCTTCAACTCTAGATCTACAGTTAGAGGTAAAAAAAGTTGGGTTTTGTGAACATTCACCATACCCAAGCTTTAAACCCTTGATTCGAGTATGGTTTCTTGAGATCTTGTAAAACCCCTTTGAAATGATGAATCTAAGGTTTAATAGATGATTTATGTGTTGATTTTGAAGGATTTGAAGGAGTGTTTTCATGGTTGGAGGAGTCTTAGTGATTTGAAGTGATTTTGGGGTCTTTGAACGAGTTCTTGGGCAAAGAAGGTAAGATGGCTTTCATTTCTTAAATCTAACCTAGATCTAGGTTAGAACCATCCTATAGGACCTTGAGGGTGTGAAGAATGGGTGGGGAAAAGCCCCATTTGATTCCACAAAGAATGGAGAAAATGGGGAAGAAAGTGTCTTTTCCGCCAAGACCGGTGCGTACAACCGGTGGGCTCCTACCCGCCTGTGGGTACCCACCTGAGAAGGGGGGGCCTTTGGGCCCAACCGGCGGGTACAACCGGCGGGAACCTACCCGCCGGTCCTAGCAAGGGGTCCCTGGCCCAACCGGCGGGTACAACCGGCGGGTACTACCAGCGGGCCCCTACCCGCTGGTCCCAAACCGGTGGGTAAAACCGGTGGGTAGACAGCCCACCTGTCTGACCCACCCATGTGGCCCCGAAGGTGATCCTTATGTCCGATCGAACCCAAATCGGACGTGTGACCTTCTTTTGACGTTCTAAACACGATTTTGACATCGGATTTCATTAATTTTGATTCTAAAATGGTGAAGTACTAACCCCGCTCAATTATGTTAGGTTCACCAAATCCTACCCGATTCGCTCCGGATCTCACCCGTACCGAGCGGGAATCCTTATACGCTACAGGTAAGTGGAGAGAGAGGACGTTTGGCCTATTTCAAGGCATTTGTT
>NC_056561.1:36736580-36749049 GCF_013358625.1 Macadamia integrifolia | reverse complement strand
AACCTCGGTGGTACATTCAAGAGGGCCAATCGTACTGCTTTTAAATTGCTGGAGTCAGCACCTTTATTTTCAGTCATTTACATTTCTGTTGAGAGCCGGTGGACGGCATTGTCTTTACTTTTCTGAGTACTCACGGTGGGCCTTCTCCGACAGCCCTATGGGCGTATCGTGGGAGGGAGTTCGCAGCTCGTACCCGGAGTATACGCGCACTGTGGTTGTAGTAGCACTAAAACCAAGGACTTAGTAATGTTGCTTAGGAGGATGTGATTTAAAATGTATAGCATGGCATGTAGTGTATATGATGTGTTTTGATGTGTGGACTGCTATGTGTGGTCCATCTTTCTACTTACTAAGCTAGTGAGCTCATCCCACGTGTACATCCCTTTTTAGATGATTTTGCAGGTCATGCATCTGAGGATTATGGGGTGGGTCCCACAGTCGAGTTTCCTGAAGAGGACTGGTGGACCCCTGAGGAGTTAGGGCAAGGCACCGACTGCTCGTGCGAGAGCTGTGCTGTGGGACAGCAGTTCTGAGGCCGAGCTGAGCTCCACCTTTGAGGCCGTGCTGAGCTCCACTTCTGAGGCCGAGCTGAGCTCTTCTACGTGATGCCGAGCTGGGCTCAACCCTTGATGCCGAGCTGAGCTCTAGCCTTGATACCGAGCCGAGCTGTGTACTCTGATTGTTTTGGTGGATTTCCTTATGTACTTGATATTTGAATTTTATTCTTTTTGTGTAATTATCATGCCTTCGGGCCCAAATGTATATAATTATTGTATCACCATCCGGGTATCAAGTATTATGGGGTTATTCACAGGTAAAACTTAGTCTTCCGCTGATCTAATGAGTATATATTAGTTGTGTGTATGCTGTGGTGGAATACAGTGTCTGATGATCCTAGCAGGTTTGGGTTAACCGGTGTTAACTCGGTCACTGGCCCGGTTCAGTGTGAACGGGGTGTGACAAACGGTGGTATCAGAGCTTGATGCTCTGCTCCACTCACAGCATACCATTAGAATCCCGTAGACTCTATAATAGGAAAATGGGGTTGGGCTAAAGATAAAAGCTTAAAGATTAAAAGTCAAAGAAAGAAAGTATAAAAAGGGATTGCATTATATGTTGCATTCATGGCATGCATGAGTATAGATAAAAGGAGATTAGGTTGGTGATGTAACCTATAGAGTACTATTTCGACGAAATTTCGGCAGCATAACGGCTTAAAATGGGATTTCCAAAAATTTTACACAAATACCTAATAAACAACAGATAATAAATATAACAAAGATCACAGATAGCAAAATACATCACAACCAAACCACACAAGTACTCCACATATGAATTCACCACAAAATTCACTATCCAAAAATATATCATTCCATAAATGAGACCAGTTACAGCGTAAATACAAGGAATGATAAGAAATAAAGTATACAATAAGGTCTACAAAAAGAGAAAATGAATAAACAACTGGTGTGGGTGAGCCAAGCCCTCACTGGTCATCGTCGTCATCATCGATGATCACCACGTTCGTCGGAGGCCTAGTGTTGACGTTGAGGCGGTGATCGTAATAATCGAAACTCGCGTTCACCAGCCGTACCTCCCTCTGAAGCCGGCCAAAATCTGTTGAGATAGCGTTGGCCGTGGTGTCTAAGTCCTGACCCAGCCGGAGGAAGGAATCCTCCAAGGTGGTCTGCCTCTCCATAATGCGTTCCTGCCTGGAGACAATCTCGTCCAGCCACCTCAGTAGCTGAACTTGGCCATCCTGCAAGGCCCGCATGGAGGCCGTCATACCCTCGAAGTCGTAGGCACCACTCCTAGGTGGTGGGGCTCCATATGGTGCGGCTGCAGCTCTGGAGGAACTAGGGCCAGGACCTCTCGACTCCTGAGGCGCCTCCTCAGGGATGCTGCCACCCATCAGATCCTCCTCCTCATCCGGAGGAACGTAGTCCTCATCCTCCTCACTGGACTCCTCTTCCATGGGGACATCCTCCATAGGGGCAGCCCTCCTACCCCTACCTCTCTGAGCTCCTGATCTAGGAGGTGAATCCATGAGGGTCTGAAGACCCATCCTCAGGAGGTTTCTCCGGTCGAACCTATTAGCCAGAGTCTTCCCCTCCTCACCGCTCAGATCCACCCTGAAGAACTCGAAGATCCTAGTGAGGATCTTGCCGTAAGGGAATCCTCCATCCTCAGGGTGGGAAGTATGGTGCTCCATCGTCCTGAGAATAATGTAGGGGAGGCACAAGTGCTTGCCGCCTCCCTCTGTGGCCGTGAAAATGCAGAATGCAATGAAAGCCGCCATAAAACCCACCTGGTTCCGATGACCTCCTCTGGGGAGCAGGTTGAACTGGACCAACCGGGCAAATAGACGAACCTCAGGGTAGAAGGACGTCTCGAACTCTGGATGGTTACTGCTGCCGCAGATGGTCTTGTAGATGAAGTCCGGCGTCACCAGGCTCATGAACGGTCCCTGAGGCTTACTCCTGGGAGGACTGTAGTATCGGTGTCTAGCCGCTGATATACCCAGGATGCTGGCCAAGGTGCCCACCGTCAACTGGATGTCCACCCCCTTCACCAAGCTGCTAATGGTGAACTCCCCGTACGGATACGACACCTCTAGGTTACAATAGAACTGACGGACGAGCTGCTCGTAGCATGGTCGGTCTACATAAAGAATAGAGTCCCAGCCCAATGCTGAGAACCTCTCCTAAAGCCTAGCCTTGTGGAAGTTCTCGACTACCACGGTCTTCTCCATCATCACTGACCCCTTCAGGAAGTTGGGCCAGTTGGCTGCTGCCTCTGCACTAAGGAAGTGCTCCTCATCATAGTCTGAAGGGTCAGACTGGGCAGGTACGGGTCTCCCTGTGCGAGGAGCTGAAGAGCTGGTCTCCGCACTCTTCCGCTTAGAAGTGGTAGTCTTACGTCGAGCGCCAGAGGAAGATGGTCCCTTGCCGGTACGAGATGACATCCTGGCAATAAGAGAAGAAAGCGGGGTTAGTAAGTAATGGAAAATGATAGCATTAGAAAGGGGAAACCCAAAACCCCGAATGCTTGTAAAGTGGAAACGGCGACAAGCTAGAAATGATAGGGAACCTACGGACATGATGCACGGTAAGCTACAAAGGAGAAACATGCCAAAACAGTAAAATGACGGCAAAGAGCATATTAACATGAGAGGATTCGATTTCAATGCACCAACTCATTCACAATGAAGTAAAAGCTTGAAGCCCTAGGCCTAGAACGAAATGCCATATTAGCGGGATCATGAAGGTGCAAGAACATACCCAAATAGACTATGGAGTTCCATGAATACAAGTATGGGATGAAAATCAAGGAAACCAATACAAAAAGAGGGATTTTCATAAAAATACATGGGGATTCCAAGTATAATGGAGGATTCATGAAATCTAAAGCATATCTAGCGTAAATCATATGGAATGCATCACAAAGGAGTCATCAATTGGAGAAAAAGAGTGAGAATTGAAGAAATCCCCAAATTTGGAAACCTAGGGCACGACTTGGGGTTTTCTCCAAATGAAGAGATAAAATTCCTATAAACTACAAATACCACAGTAGAAGCATCATAATCACATGGAAATACTATTCTATGGAGAAAAATATGGAAAGACTACCTAAAGTAAAGCCTACACATGCATTCTACCCCAAATGGAAATTCTGAGAAAAGAAGAAGGAGGAACTTACTTGAATGAGGGTGAGTTGACTCTTCTCTAAAGCGCCGAGTGGATGAGTACACTCGTGAGTAGAAGCGCCGAGGAGACCTCCAAGATCGCCCAAGGAAGAAAGGAAGAAAGAGAAAGGAGATGAGGAAAGAGACAAGACAGAACAGGGCCCTGTTCGTGTTTTTACACGGGCAAGACCGGCGGGTATAACCGGCGGGCCCCTACCCGCCGGTGCCACCCGCTGGTGTGAGGCACTAGGACCGGTGGGCTCAACCGACAGGCCCCTACCCGCCGGTGCAGCCCACCGGTTGTGAAAATTGGGAAATTTTGAAAATTTTTTTTTCCCTTCTCTCCTCCTAGCATGATTACATTGATTCTCATTATTGATTTTTATTCCTATGATTAATGTGCTATGGTCAAGTGGGACCATTGACATATCTGTTGGGGCCTTTGCCCTGTATCTTGGAATTAAGCTGCGGTTATTTACAGGCTATCATACACTATAACACCTTATGTGATGGCATAAACTTGTGTGCCAAAATCAATTCTATGGTGTTTAACCAGTATGGTGTGTGATATGTTCAAGGTACAGGAATACGATGGTACGTACTAGATCCGGTAGTAATGCCTGAGGTACCTCGTGGGGTCCTCGTCTGGTCGGTCGACCACAAAATCCCAGGAGGTCCCGCTCTGTGGGGCAAACCTCACCTCCACTACCTCCAGAGACCCTTGGTCAGGGTGGGGCACATGGGGACCCACCTATGACTGCACTCCCGGACCCTCCACCGGTCATTACACCGGGAGATGTTGCTACTATAATTCAGCAGTCCCAACAAGCTTTTCAACAACAAATGCTTCAGCAACAACAAGCATTTATGACTGCTATCCAGCAACAGTTGGACTTTTCTCAACCGGGTCAACCTCCCCGGGTACTCACTCCACAGGACCCGCCTGTAGGGTCGGGAACGGGACCACAAGTGGGAGTTACACCCCCAATCCCACCATTCGGTGTTCCTCAGTATGGGATGCCTCCTCCATACTCCTACTATCCTGCCTATGCTCCTAACTTCCCGACGACGAGTAATACGTCAAGGGTAGTGGAGTCGTTCAAGAGGAACTTACCACCTGTATTCTCTAAGGTGGGGAGTGATCCTCTGGAACCGGATCAATGGATCCAAGAATTAGAGAAGATATTTGAGGTGCTTGAGTGCACGGATGCCCAGAAACTCATTTGTGCTGGGTTGCAACTCAAGAAAGAGGCAAATTCTTGGTGGAAAGCCTCCAAGCCTATATTGATGGATGCTCATCCAGAACCTACTTGGGAGCAGTTCAAGGAGTTGGTCTTGGACAACCATTATCCGCGTAGCTTCAGAGACCGAAAGGAGACTGAGTTCATGGCCTTAACTCAAGGAGGTAAGACTGTCCTTGAGTACCAACAACAATTTGAGAGTTTGTTCCATTTTGCCCCAAGGCATATGAGGACAGCTGAAGAGAAGGCAGCAAGGTTCCTAAAAGGCCTAAAGGCATCTATTGGGTCTGTACTTGAGGTACTGGATTTGACCGAATATGGCCAGATTGTGCAGAAGGCCAAGACCATGGAAGATAAGCAAAAGGGTGAACAGTCCTTCACCCCTGGACTGTGGAAGAGAACAAATCCATTCCCAGATATGGGAAATTCCTCCAAGGCATACCGTGGATCATACAGTTCTGGGCCTATGTATAGGCAGCCCTATAGGCCATCTGGCTACCCTCCTAGGCCAGTTGGTGGTTCGGGTTCCACCTCAGTGGTGGTTCGTCCACCTCTTTTCGCCCGAACACTAGTGTGGCACCTACAGCTCCAAGGCCACTTCCGACATCTCAGATTCATTGCTTCAATTGCCATTCATATGGGCATTATGTGAAAGACTGTCGGGCTAGACCAGCCTTGCCCTCCAGTCAGCCCTTTGCGTACCGACCTCCCTTACCTCGAGGGAATCAACCGCAGGGAAGGATGTATGCTCTATCAGCCGAGGAAGCTGAGGCTAGTACAGAAGTAGTAGCAGGTACATTTTAAGTTAAGAAATTCATTATGATTAATATTGATGGCCTGCTGAAATTATATACATTGTTATACTAGGTATCCTACCCATATCAGGCATACCAGCCTATGTTTTATTCGATTCAGGAGCTACTCATTCATTCACATCTAAGAGATTTGTAGAGAAACTTGGGATGTCACCCAGGATCCTAGACCATGGAATGATTGTTAGTATGCCTACTGATAAATTTGCACAGTTGAAGGAAGTGTATGGGCCGTGCCCAGTGGAAATTAGTGGGAAGAATCTTGATGCGCAACTCATTAAGTTTAATATGCAGAATTTTGATGTTATATTGGGTATGGATTGGTTGTCGGCTCATCGACCTAATGTGATCTGTGCTAAAAAGCTAATAAGGGTGACAGATAACGAAGGGAAAGAATTGGTATACCGAGCAGATCCCATGAAAAGAGTGAAGAAGGTCCTTGTCTCTGCTCTTCAAGCGATAAAATTGTTAGAAAGTGGATGTCATGGTTACTTGGCATCGGTACTTGATGTTGATGCAAGGATTACACCTCTAGAGGAGGTAAAGGTGGTTAAAGAGTTTCCTGATGTTTTCCCAGATGATCTGATGCATTTACCACCTGATAGAGAGTTGGAGTTTGCCATAGACTTGACCCCTGGAGCAGCTCCGGTATCTAAGGCTCCATATAGGATGGCACCAGCTGAATTGAAGGAGTTGCAGATGCAGTTGCAGGAATTATTAGAAAAGGTTATTCGCCCAAGTGTTTCACCTTGGGGTGCCCCGGTGTTGTTTGTCAAGAAGAAGGATGGTAGTTTGCGTATGTGCATAGATTACCGGGAGTTGAATAAGCTAACCATTAAGAACCGGTATCCATTGCCACGCATTGATGATTTATTTGATCAGTTGCAGGGAGCCAGAGTATTTTCAAAGATAGACCTTCGGTCCGGCTATTATCGGCTCAAGATAAAGAGCAGTGATATACCCAAAACAGCATTTAGGACTCGATACGGTCACTATGAGTTCCTAGTGTTATCTTTCGGGTTAACCAATGCACCGGCAGTATTCATGGATCTAATGAATCGGGTATTTCAGGATGTTCTCGACAAATGGGTAATTATTTTTATTGACGACATCTTGATCTACTCCAAGACCGAAGAGGAGCACACTCAACACTTGAGAATGGTGTTACAGAGGTTGCGGGATCAACAGTTGTTTGCCAAGTACAGTAAGTGTGAATTCTGGCTTGAACAAGTTGGATTCCTGGGGCACGTAGTGTCTAAAGCCGGAATCGAAGTAGATCCTGCTAAAGTGAAAGCAGTAGTGGAATGGGAAAGCCCCAAGAATGTTACCGAAATTAGAAGTTTCTTGGGTTTGGCTGGATACTACCGGCGCTTTATTGAGAATTTTGCTCGGATCTCAGCGCCAATGACCAAGTTGACTAAAAAGGGTGTGAAATTCGACTGGGCAGAGGAATGTGAGAAGAGCTTCCAGGAATTGAAAGAAAGGTTGGTGACTGCCCCTGTGCTGACTATTCCTGAAGGCACAGGTGGAATGACAGTTTATACCGATGCTTCCAAAGTTGGTTTGGTTTGTGTTCTCATGCAACGCGGTAAGGTAATAGCGTATGCATCCCGACAACTAAAGGAGTATGAGAAGAATTACCCCACTCATGACTTGGAACTAGCTGCAGTCATTTTTGCCCTTAAGATCTGGCGACATTATTTGTATGGGGAGAAGTGTGAGATATACAGTGATCACAAAAGCCTGAAATACTTCTTCACCCAGAAGGATCTGAACATGAGACAGAGAAGATGGCTTGAACTCATGAAGGATTATGACTGCGATATTCAGTATCATCCCGGCAAGGCTAATGTAGTGGCAGATGCATTGAGTCGAAAGACACAGACTGTGTCGCTCTCATACTTAGCAGTCAGCTCACCATTCGTGCAAAAGGCGATGCTAATGGATGAAACCCTCTTGTATGAAGGGGCAACCTTAGAGCTTGAACCTCAACCAGAAAACCTTAAATGGTTGACTGTATCCTTGACGGCTCTACAGGTACATCCGGCAATTAGGTAAGAGGTGATAATGAAGCAACCTTTGGATCCTGAATTGCAGCGGATCAGAGTTAAGGTCCAAGACCAAACAATGAACGACCCAGATTTTACTTTAGCCAGTGATGGGGCATTGATGTTTCGAGACAGATTGTGTGTACCCGATGATTTGGATATACAAGATAAGATAGTGAGAGAAGCACATAGCTCCGAGTACTCACTCCACCCAGGAAGTACCAAAATGTACAAATACCTCAAACAAAGTTATTGGTGGCCAAGCATGAAAGTCACCATAGCTTTGTATGTGGTAACTTGTCTTACCTGCCAGAAGGTAAAAGCTGAGAGGCAGCCACTCCCAGTACCAGAATGGAAGTGGGAAAGGATTACAATGGACTTCGTCACCGGACTACCAAGTACACCTAAGGGAATGGACGCGATATGGGTGATCGTGGATCGGCTTACCAAGACTGCTCATTTTATTCCTATCAAGACCAAGTTCTCCATGACCAAACTAGCACAACTTTACATGGACAATGTAGTGCGCTTACATGGAGTGCCAGTGAGCATTGTTTCAGATAGGGACCCAAGGTTCACTTCCAGATTTTGGAAAAGCTTACAACGTGCCTTGGGGTCACAGCTGAACTTGAGTACTGCTTTTCACCCACAGACCGATGGTCAGTCGGAGCGAACCATACAGATATTAGAAGACATGCTCAGGGCATGTGCAATGGAGATGAGTGGTAGTTGGGAAGAATATATACCTCTTATGGAGTTTGCATATAATAACAGTTACCAAGCTACAATTGGGATGGCTCCGTATGAGGCATTATATGGCAGAAAGTGCAGGACTCCTTTGTATTGGGACGAGGTAAGTGAACGGCGAATGTTAGGACCTGAGATGATCCAAATGACTTGTGACAAAGTTGACGTTATTAGAGAACGGATTAAAGCAGCTCAGTCCCATCAAAAGAGCTATGCGGACACCTGCAGAAAAGATATTGAATTTCAGCCAGGAGAAAAGGTATTTCTCAAGATATCTCCTACTAAAGGTTTGCAAAGGTTTCAAAAAAAGGGGAAGTTGAGCCCAAGATACATTGGACCATTTGAGATCTTATCCCGGGTTGGCTCAGTAGCCTACATGCTTGCCCTGCCACCTTCACTTGGGGATGTTCACAATGTATTCCATGTATCCATGCTGAAGAGATACGTGCATGATCCATCTCATGTACTACCCGTGGAACCAGAGTACCTAGAAGCTGATATGACCCATACAGAACAGCCAGCAGAAATTTTGGACCGGAAGGTGAAAACCCTTCGCAACCGCTCCATTTCCTATGTAAAGGTGCGATGGGCTGATCATTCACTTGAAGAAGCATCTTGGGAGGTAGAGGATGAAATTAAGGCCAAATACCCTCATCTTTTTTATCAACCAGGTACGCAATTTCGAGGACGAAATTTTTCAGAAGGGGGGGTAATGTAATACCCCGCTTCTTAAACCCGGTCTGATTTCGCGGTTGAACCGGTTTAACCATGCAGGAACCGAGCCAAAGGAAATTAGAGCGGGTTCCTTATGGGCTATGATGGCATGGGTGACCTTAAACACCGGCTGGCCCGACAAGTCCGAGCCAGTGCCAGAAGAGACGGGAGTGCCCAAGCCGTGTACATGCACCTCCCATAAGGCTATGTACGGATAAAGCTAGTATTGTAGCTGTATTTTAAGGTATATATGTATACTACATCGTATGCCGAGGGTGGGGTCCGTGCCGTGGCCCGAACCCTGTCAAAATCCCAAGTGTTGGCCCTCAGGTGGGTAGGACAGGTGGGTGCACCCACCCACCTGAGTGACCCATCCATGTGCACTGTTCACTTATTAGGACTTATATATATATAGCTTTATGACGTCATTTTCTTTCTATTTATGTCACCCGTACGTTGGTGAGAAAAGTAAAAAGGAGAGAGAAAAGAAAGGGAAGAAGAAAGGAAGAGAAGGAAGAGGAAGAAAAGAGGGATTTCAGCGGCGCCGAAGCTCGATCTTCCCATTCCGGTGCCAGGAGAGTGATCTTCAACTCTAGATCTACAGTTAGAGGTAAGCAAAGTTGGGTTTTGTGAACATTCACCATACCCAAGCTTTAAACCCTTGATTCGAGTATGGTTTCTTGAGATCTTGTAAATCCCCTTTGGAATGATGAATCTAAGGTTTGATAGATGATTTATGTGTTGATCTTGAAGGATTTGAAGAGATATTGACAAGGTAGAAGAAGCATTGTGAGTTTGAAGTGATTTGGAGGGTTTGAAGTCGTTCTTGAGCGAAGAAGGTAAGATGGTTCCCATCACTTGAATCTAACCTAGATCTAGGTTAGAACCATCCTATGGGAACTTGAAGGTGTGAAGAATGGGTTGAGAAAAGCCCCATTTGAATCCCCAAAGAATGGAGAAAGTTGGGAAGAAACAGGGTGTTTCCCGCCAAGACCGGTGGGTACAACCGGTGGGCCCCTACCCGCCTGAGGGTACCCACCTGAGAAGGCAGGGGGCCTTCGGGCCCAACTGGCGGGCCCAACAGGTGGGCCATACCGGCGGGCCCCTACCCGCCGGTCCCAACCGGTGGGTAGGACCGGTGGGCCAGACTGCCCACCTGTCTGACCCACCCGTGTGGCCCCGAAGGTGATCCTTATGTCCGATCGAACCCAAATCGGACGTGTGACCTTCTTTTGACATTCTAAACACGATTTTGACATCAGATTTCATTAATTTTGATCCTAAAATGGTGAAGTACTAACCCCGCTCAATTATGTTAGGTTCACCAAATCCTACCCGATTCGCACCGGATCTCAACCGTACCGAGCGGGAATCCTTGTACGCTATAGGTAAGTGGGGAGAGGAAGTTTGGCCTTGTTTCAAGGCATTTTTTGGCATTCATTTAATTATATCTAGTCTAGTCATGCCATCATGAATATGCTATGTAGATTAGTCATTCCTCACATTGTGATGCATATGTGCTATGTTTACTTTCTAAATGCCAATTGAATGAGATGTTTATATGTTGAATGTGGACATCATGGTGCATGATGCATTGATAGATTAGATGCCATATTCGGCTTGGAAACGAGTGCATTGGTGGCCCGTGGAATGGGACACGGAGGCACTATGCAATCGTACTATTATCATATAGGAGCATGCGGTATTAGGACTCTCACCATCCCATGCTACGACCCTTCCCAATAGGGGTTAAGGTGTTGGGTTATCATTTGGGGGAAGCAGTGGTCGCGCTCGTCGGGTCACTGTGGCGGTTAGACATAACGCCCGACAAGTCATGTAGGACAGTCGGCAACCCCGGTGGTACATTCAAGAGGGCCAATCGTACTGCTTTTAAATTACTAGAGTCAGCACCTTTATTTTCAGTCATTTACATTTTTGTTGAGAGCCGGTGGACGGCATTGTCTTTACTTTTCTGAGTACTCACGGTGGGCCTTCTCCGACAGCCCTATGGGCGTATCGCGGGAGGGAGTTCGCGGCTCGTACCCGGAGTATACGCGCACTGTGGTTGTAGTAGCACTAAAACCAAGGACTTAGTAATGTTGCTTAGGAGAATGTGATTTAAAATGTATAGCATGACATGTAGTGCATATGATGTGTTTTGATGTGTGGACTGCTGTGTGTGGTCCATCTTTCTACTTACTGAGCTAGTGAGCTCATCCCATGTGTACACCCCTTTTTAGATGATTTGGCAGGTCATACATCTGAGGAGTATGGGGTGGGTCCCACGGTCGAGTTTCCTGAAGAGGACTGGTGGACCCCTGAGGAGTTAGGGCACGGCACCGACTGCTCATGCGAGAGCTGTGCTGCGGGACAATAGTTCTAAGGCCGAGCTGAGCTCCACCTTTGAGGCCGTGCTGAGCTCCACTTCTGAGGCCGAGCTGAGCTCTTCTACGTGATGCCGAGCTGGGCTCAACCCCTGGTGCCAAGCTGAGCTCTAGCCTTGATACCGAGCCGAGCTGTGTACTCTGATTGTTTTGGTGGATTTCCTTATGCACTTGATATTTGAATTTTATTCTTTTTGTGTAATTATCATGCCTTCGGGCCCAAATGTATATAATTATTGTATCACCATTCGGGTATCAAGTATTATGGGGTTATTCACAAGTAACACTTAGTCTTCCGCTGATCTAATGAGTATATATTAGTTGTGTGTATGCTGTGGTGGAATACAGTATCTGATGATCCTGGCAGGTTTGGGTTAACCGGTGTTAACTCGGTCACTGGCCCGGTTCAGTGTGAACGGGGTGTGACATGTCGAGTCCCTCGACCCTTGTTGATTGTTGATATTTTTGTGCTTAGCGAGGCTATTAATTTTTCTTCTACCAAATCCTTATTACGTTGTAGTTGGTTTGGTGGTGGATTGTGTCGGTAGTGGACGTAATGCACGTGAGTGGCTATTGTTTTTCTTATGGTTGTGGGCTCTTTTCTTGTGTATTGAACCACTATGCACAGATACCTCTATGGGTTGTGATGGGCCAAAAGTGTCTTTGTCATGAGCATGAAAATGGTTCCTATGTTGCTCACCTAGTTGGATGGAAAGATGATGCCCCTTCACTCTCATTTCATACCTCTTGCCTGCCCTTATGGTTAGTGTGAGGTGGCTAGGAATACGATGCATATGTCCACTTTCTTTGTGTCAGTGGTGCATGTGCACTGGTTGTG
>NC_056561.1:36686580-36731580 GCF_013358625.1 Macadamia integrifolia | reverse complement strand
GAGCTCAACGAGAATAGAAATCTCGTGTGGAACAAAACGGTAAAAGCTCTTTTGATTCTGATTTTCAGTATGAATATGTACCGTGAATGCATGGCCTATCGATCCTTTAGATCTTCAAAATTTGAAGCTAGAGGTGTCAGAAAAGTTACCACAGGGATAACTAGCTTGTGGCAACCAAACGTTTATAGCGACGTTGCTTTTTAGTCCTTCGATGTCAGCTGTTCCTATCACTGCAAAGCAGAATTTGCCAAGTGTTGGATTGTTCACCCATTGATAGGGAACATGAGCTGAGTTTAAACCATTGTGAGATAGGTTAGTTTTACCCTACTGATGATAGTATCACGATAGTAATTCAATCTAGTACGAGAGGAACCATTGATTCACATAATTGGTCATCACGCTTGGTTGAAAAGCCAGTGGTGTGAAGCTGCCATGTGCCGGATTATGATTGAACGCCTCTTAGTCAGAATCCAGGCTAAAGAAGCGATGCCTGTGCCCATCGCCCATTTGTCAACCTGGAGTAGGGGCCCTCTGGCCCCCAGAGGCACGTGTCGTTGGCCAAGCCCCCACAGTGGACGTGTTGTGTGGGCTGCCTTTGAAGCATAATTCGTATTGGGTGATGGGTAGAATCCTTTGCAGATGACTTAATTACGTGACAGGGTACTGTAAGTGGCAGAGTGGCCTTATAGCCATGATCCACTGAGATTCAGCCCCGTGTCTCATTGATTCATCCCTCCATCTTTTTCCCCTTTTCTTTCCCCCCAAAATATTTCAAATTCTACCCCCACACCCTCCTAAGGCTAGGATTGTCCACGCATGGCCCCAGGTATGCCCCTAAGTGTTAACTGCCCCAACGGTTGCTTGAGTATGGTTATGCGTGTTGCTCAAGTGAAGTGTGCCTATGTATGCACATTGAGTGCCACTAAGTGTACATGTTGTCACAACCTCCCCAACATAGGCCCATGGACTTAGGCCAATGGGCTAAGTAAGGTCTAAAGTTCCAGAGTTTTCTACAAAGGTGTAGTAAACTCTAGATATTTTATTGTAGATATTTGTAGAAGATATTTATAGGAGATATTTTGGGAGAGATTTCTAGAGTTTTGCTCTATGGAGGTGGGAAGCTTCTAGTTTCCTCCCCAACCGTTGGATGGAGGACATTTGTAAATATCTCAGCCATCCATTGTAACTTGGAGTGCCTATAAATAGGTGTTACCTCATTTGGCAAAGGCACTCACCAAGGACCAACCAAGAGTGTTCAACCAAGCAAGTGAATTCTCAAGCCTTGTACTCAATAGTTCACTAGTGCAATACAAGTTCAGTCTTCTCAAACTCACTCTTGTGTTCACTTCTTCTCTTCCCAAGTCCCTTAAGGAGGGTGGTTAGGTTGACTAAGTGCTGGTGGAAGTGCTAAGTGCCGGTACGATTGCTTAGAAAGGTCTAAAGCCGTGACAACGTGCTCCTGAATGGCCCAAGTGTGTGTCTACACGTGCCCCCAAGTGTTGACTACATGTGTACATTGAAGGGCCCAAGGGTTGCCTTACAATGCCCATGCATGCCCATAACTGTTGCCTAAGTGTGCACCCAAGTTCGCCTGTGTGTGCTCTTCAATGCCCCAAGTGTCGCCTTAAGTGTGCCTATACGTGCCCCCAAGTGTTGAATAAGTGTGTCTATGCGTGCACCCAAGTGTAGCCCAAGTGTCGCCTAATTGTGCTCTTGAATGCCCCAAATGTTGCCTAAGTGTGCTCTTGAATGCCACAAGTGTGCACATATACGTGCCCATGACTATGCCTATGCATGCCCCCTAAGTGTGCCTAAGTGCATATGAAGGCAGTGCACAAGGCAGCTGTACCGTACGCATGACCACACAAGGTGCATGAATGGTGGCAAGCTATAGCGCACTTGGCCACAATCAAGGCCTTACCGCACAGACATGGATGCAAGCTGTCGCGTGCACGAGCGCAAGCATGGCTGTGCTACCCAGCACAAGGTTGCAAGCCAGCGCATGCACGACTGAGGGTAAGGCTGCACTACCGAGTACGCATGATGGCGGGCTATCTTGCACAAGGCTGCACTATCGAGTGCGCATGTGGCTGGCATGGCCTCATAAGGTGCAGGCCGCTGCTTGTGTGGGCACAAGCAAAGCTGTACTGCTCGCATGTGGATGCTGGCTATCGTGCATAGGTGCAAGCATAGCTGCACTACCGCGTGAAAGACAACTGGCATAGCCACACAAGGTGTGCACTAGCGCGTGCAAGGCTGCTGGCATGGAGGCAGGCTACCACGCACATGGATGCGGGCGTGGTTTTAATACCGCACACATGGTTGCATGCCACCTCGTCCATGGATGCGGGCGTGGCTGTAATACCGCACACATGGGTGCAGGCTACCATGCGCACATGGCTGGGGGCAAGTGTGCACCACCACGCGTAAGGTGGCAGGCAACAATGCACATTGCTATGGGAAAGGGTGCACAACTGCACGTAAGGTGGCAGGCACGACCCCACATGGCAGCGGGCAATGGTGTTGGCTCACATGCTGGGCTGCTACCCCTGTCGCACTTCCACGCACATGGCTGTGACCACAGCTGCACATGCCCTGTACAAGGTTGCGCGTATGGCCGAACATGCCATGCGTAAGGTTGCAGGCATGGCCGTACATGACACGTAGATGGCTGCATAGCCGCGCCCAATGTTACGTTCCACCCCACACATGCCACGCTCTTGGCTACACTAACTTGCGTAAGGTTATGGGCTTGGCCGCACATTCTGCGCCCTTGGCTGCTCTGCCACTCGCCAGGTTGCATACGTTGCTGCACACCACCCTCCAGGTTGCATGCATGGCTGCATGTGCCACACCCATCGCTGCCTTGCTGCCATGAGGTTGCAGGCACTGCTACACTGCCACGCATAAGGTTGCATTGCATGGTCGCACATGCCGGGCGCTTGGTTGCACTACCATGCGTAAGTTCGTGGGAATAGATGCCCATGTGGCGATCATGATGGCTGGCATGGCCGCACATGCCACGGGCATTTCAGCACATGGCACGAGCAATGTTGCAGGCATTGCTGCACTTCCGTACCCATGTCTGCAGTCCACCGTGCACATAGCCACATGCACATGGGTGCTACCGTGGTCCCCATGGCCCATGCAACAGATACTCCTTTGCCACCTTCGGCTACACACGAGGCACCGACTGCTGCACACGTCAAGGCCATGCCTGCACAATATAGTTTGGGTCTTTAAATCATGTTGTGCAAAACATCCCTTTGGGTAAGAAAAGCCTTGCAATTGGCTATTTGGCACTCAAAGTACAATCATTTTCACTTAAACCCCACATTTCCATTTTTTTGGTTATTTTTCGTAATGTTTCAATCATAAAATAATAAAAAATATCAAAATATGTTGGAATTGTCCAATATCTTTTCAGAACATTCTATCAACCTTTGGAAGACATCCAAAATTTAGTTTTAAGAAAAATACATTAAAATGAATTTTTCATAGTTTTTTGAATTTAATATGTTTTTTAATATTAAACAATTAATAAAAAAATAAATATTTATCAGAAAACTATGATTTTGATATGAAAATAATCATTGGATTTTTCCTTAATTTCATACCAAGTTTCATTTGATTTGGATTTTTGAAGCTCAAAAAATAGTTTGGTTTATTTTTTTGGGGGGGTTATGTCTCCTTCTGGAAAGGGGCAAGGAGCATAAGAGCTACCTTGAGGGAGGGGGTTGCCACTCTCCTCGGGTGGTTTCTGAGGGTCCGTATAGCGGGGCACCAAACAATGAGCAGGCATGGTAGGCAAACCCAAAAGACCCATGGGATAGGAAAAAAAGTGAAATGGCACGTCAGTTTCGATGAGTTGGCCCTTGGTGTGTGCCAAGGCCTGCCACTACATGCGGCTGGATGCGCATGGCTGCCTACCTTGCATGCCATGGTCCCGCAGCTACTGTCACGTGTGCCAGTCATGGCACAGCATGCCCAACGAAGGTGCACGTCCTTGCAAATGGTCAGCCCTTCTGTCGCACAACACCACCCCCTTCTGCCGCACAGTGTTGCCTGCCACTGTGGACTGCTGGGTGCACTTGGCTACCTGCCATGCGCTGCCACGCCCCCACTTCTGCTACCACATCTGCCCGTCGATGCACAGCATGCCCAATGAAGACATGGCGTGTGAAAACAAGTACATGGCATGTCCTTCCCGATGGCCAGCCCCTCTGCCGCACACAGTTGCCTGCCATTGTGTGCTGGTGGGTGTGTATGGCTGCTTGCCTTACACTATCATGCCTCCATATCTTCGGCCACAAGCGTCTGTCACTGTACAACATGCCCAAGAGTGGCATGGCATGTGCAAAACACCTATATAGTACGTCGGTTAGGAAGATTTGGCCCTTGGTGTGCGTTGTGGCTTGCCACGGTGTGCTGCTCGACCCTTATGGTGTCCTACTATATACTGCTATTGCCACCTATGCTCGTAGCTCTACATAGAAAGCCCAACAAAAGCTTGGCATGTATGTGAAAACATGTATACATGGCTCGTCTGTCCAGATGATCAGCCCATTTGCCGCACACAATTGCCTCTAACCGTGTACTGTTGGGCACACATGGCTCCCTACCTTCCGCTGCTATGCCCCCACAGTTACTGCCACATGTGTCCGTAGTTGCACAGCATTTTCAAGAGGCATGGCATTTGAAAATAAGTAAATGGCCAATGCATCCCGATGTTCAGCCCCTCTGCTGCACACTGCTGCCTGCCACCCTAGGCTGTTGGGTGCACAAGGGTTTATGCCTTGTGTTGCCGTGCCCCCACAGCTGCTGCTAGATGCGCCCATAGCCGTATGGCACGCCCAAGATAGGCCATGGCGTGCTACTGGGCATGGATGGCTGCCTGCATAGCTGCTGCCACATACGCCGGTAGCCACACAACAAGCTCAAGAGTTACTGCATGACATGATGGTCTAGATGATTAGCCCCTTGTTTTACACCTTGGCCGGCCAATGCGTGCTGGTGGGTTTGCATGGCTACCTGCACACTGCACCTACACCCTCACCGTAGCCTATGACCACTTTTGCTAGTTTTTGTACAACATGCCCAAGAGAGTTATGGCATGTGAAAAACATGGAAATTACGTATTGGCCTCATTGATTAATCCCATCTAGGCACCATGGTAGTTTGATGTGCTCTGCTTCCTACCATGTGCAGTTGTGCTAGTGCCACTTTTCACAAGCGTGGCCGTAGTCACACATTTCTACCCCTCTGTGCTTTTTGGCTTGTCGTCATATGTAGGTCATGGTGCAAGGGGTGGGCTGTTGTCTACATTGACATGCCCAATGAATGGGTTTCACAGAATCATTGGTCAAGTCAATGTGCACAACAAATATTTGGTTGGTCCCTCCCCCCAATCCCATTGTTTTTTTTTTTTTAAATTACATTATCATGGGTTTGTTGCTTACAAGGATTTTTTCATACTCGGTTTTGTGGCCTATGCTATTTGGAGAAGTGCGTTTCTAAGTCATGCCTAGGTGTGGAGGTGTTTTCATGCCTTTTGCGGCCAGTGTTATAATACGACATTAACTTAGGTCTTTGGAGAACATAGGCTACAACCTTGCAGGTAGAGATAGATCACGAGTCCCTCCCCCCTCCTTGCTTTTTAAAAAAATTTCCATTCTCAGGTGTATGTTACTTGCAAGAGTTCTGTCATGCTCGGTTTTGTGGAGGTGTTTGCATGCCTTTTGCGGCCAGTGTTATAATACGACATTAACATGGGTCTTTGGAGAACATAGGTTGAAAGCTTGTAGGTGGAGATAGATCATGAGTCCCTCCCCCCTCCTTGCTTTTTAAAAAATTTCCATTCTCGTGGGTATGTTGCTTGCAAGAGTTCTGTCATGCTCGGTTTTGTGACCTTTGCTATTTGGAGGAATGCGTTTCTAAGTTGTGCCTAGGTGCGGAGGTGTTTGTATGCCTCCTACCACAAGTGTTATAATGTGATATTAACGTGGGTCTCTAGAGAACATAGGTTTGCAAGCTTGCAGGTGGAGATAGATCACGAGTCCCTCCCCCTGCCCCCCTTTTGTTTTTAAAAAGAAAATTGCATTCTCCTGGGTTTGTTGCTTGCAAGAGTTTTCTCATGCTCGGTTTTGTGGCCTTATGGCATTTGGAGAAATGCTTTTCTAAGTCACGCCTGGGTGCGGGGGTGTTTGCATGCCTCCTGCCGTGAGGGTTATAATAAGACATTAATGTGGGTCTCTGATGATCATAGGTAGTAAGCTTGCAAGTGGAGACAAAACACATATCCCTTACCCCCTCCCCTTGTTCTTTTAAAAATTTTGCATTATCGTGGGTTTGTTGCTTGCAAGAGCTTTCTCATACTCTGTCTTGTGGCCTTTACTATTTGGCGAAGTGCATTTCTAAGTCCTGCCTAGGTGTGGAGGTGTTTGCACGTCTCGTGCCGCAAGTGTTATAAAACGACATTAACGTGGGTCTCTGGAGAACGTAGGTTGCAAGCTTGTAGGTGGAGATAGATCTCGAGTCCCTCGACCCTTATTGATTGTTGAGATTTTCGTGCTTAGCGGGGCTATTGATTTTTCTTCTACCAAATCCTTATTACGTTGTAGTAGGTTTGGTGGTGGATTGTTTCAGTAGTGGATGCAATGAACGTGAGTGGCTATTGTTTTTCTTGTGGTTGTGGGCTCTTTGCTTGTGTATTGAACCACTATGCACAGTTACCTCTATGGGTTGCGATGGGCCAAAAGTGTCTGTGTCAAGAGCATGAAAATGTTTCTAGTGTTGCTAACCTAGTTGGATGGAAAGATGCTACCCCTTCACTCTCATTTCATCCCTCTTGCCTGCCCTTGTGGATGGTGTGAGGTGGCTTGGCATATGATTCATATGTCCACTTTCTTTGTGTCAGTGGTGCATGTGCACTGTTTGTGCTCTAGGATGCGAGACATTTTGTGGGGCAAGTTGGATGTGTGTGTGTGTGTCCTCTTGAATCCTTTGGTGGTGACTCGTTGCACAGGAATGATAGATCGCCATTAATGTATGGAGCAGCATCACCCAATGCACAATTGGGGATGTGGTTCACACAGTGCTTTGGCATCGAGAAGGAAAGTTACCTGGTTGATCCTGCCAGTAGTCATATGCTTATCTCAAATATTAAGCCATACATGTGTAAGTATGAACTAATTCAGACTGTGAAACTGCGAATGGCTCATTACATCGGTTATAGTTTATTTGATGGTATCTATTACTCGGATATCCGTAGTAATTCTAGAGCTAATACGTGCACCGAACCCCAAATTTTAGAAGGGATGCATTTATTAGATAAAAGGTTGACGTGAGCTCTACCCGTTGCTCTGATGATTCATGATAACTTGATGGATCACATGGCCTTTGTGCCGACGATGCATCATTCAAATTTCTGCTCTATCAACTTTCGATGGTAGGATAGTGGCCTACTATGGTGGTGACTGGTGACGGAGAATTAGGGTTTGATTCTGGAGAGGAAGCCTGAGAAATGGCTACCACATCCATGGAAGGCAGTAAGTGCTTAAATTACCCAATCCTAACACGGGGAGGTAGTGATAATAAATATCAATACCGGGCTCTTCGAGTCTAGTAATTGGAATGAGTACAATCTAAATCCCTTAACGAGGATCCATTGGTGGGCAAGTCTTATGCCAACAGCCACGGTAATTTCAGCTCCAATAGCATATATTTAAGTTGTTGCAGTTAAAAAGCTCATAGTTGGACTTTGGGATGGGTCGATCGGTCTGCCTCATGGTGTGTATTGGTCGTCTCATCCCTTTTGTCGAAGATGCACTCCTGGCCTTAATTGGTGGGTCGTGCCTCGGGCGCTGCTACTTTGAAGAAATTAGAGTGCTCAAAGTAAGTCTACGCTCTGGATACATTAGCATGGGATAACATCATAGGATTTTGGTCCTATTGCGTTGGCCTTCAGGATCGGAGCAATGATTAACAAGGACAGTTGGGGGCATTCGTATTTCATAGTCAAAGGTGAAATTCTTGGATTTATGAAAGCATTTACCAAGGATGTTTTCATTAATCAAGAACAAAAGTTGGGGGCTCGAAGACAATCAGATACTGTCCTAGTCTCAACCATAAACGATGCCGACCAGGGATCAACGGATGTTGCTTTTAGGACTCTGTCAACACCTTATGAGAAATCAAAGTTTTTGGGTTCTAGGGGGAGTATGGTCGCAAGGCTGAAACTTAAAGGAATTGACGAAAGCGCACCACTAGGAGTGGAGCTTGCGGCTTAATTTGACTCAACATGGGGAAACTTACAAGGTCCAGACATAGTATGGATTGACAAACTAAGAGCTCTTTCATTATTCTATGGGTGGTGGTGTATGGCCGTTGTTGGTGGAGCAATTTGTCTAGTTAATTCTGTTAACGAACGAGACAACAGCCTGCTAACTAGCTATATGGAGGTGACCCTCCATGGCCAGCTTCTTAGAGGGACTATGGCCATTTAGGCCACGAAAGTTTGAGGCAATAATAAGTCTATAATGCCCTTAGATGTTCTGGGCCGCACACGCGCTACACTGATGTATTCAACGAGTCTATAGCCTTGGCTGATAGGCCCAGGTAATCTTTGAAAATTTCATCGTGATGGGGATAGATCATTGCAATTGTTATTCTTCAATGAGGAATTCCTAGTAAGCGCAAGTCATCAGCTCACATTGACTACATTCCTGCCCTTTGTACACACAGCCCGTCGCTCCTACCGATTGAATGGTCCGGTGAAGTGTTTGGATCGTGGCAATGTGGGTGGTTCACCACCGTCGACGTCGCGAGAAGTCCACTCAACCTTATCATTTAGAGGAAGGAGAAGTCGTAACAAGATTTTCGTAGGTGAACCTATGAAAGGATCATTGTCGATACCTACCCAGCGAGACTTGTAAACATGTTGCGTTGCTTAATCAAGGTAGGGCGTGGGAGTGCGAGCTCCTTCCTTCCTGACCCTTATAAAAGGTTGGCCTGTGATCCTTCGTAGCATTCAACCCAAGCACAACCATCGGTGCAGTCGGTGCCAAGGAACTCGCAACGGAAAGGACATGACATCATTGTGCCTTTGGTGTGGTGTGGTCATCCTAGATCCGAATCTTATCTTAACGACTCTCAGCAATGGATATCTCGGCTCTTGCATCGATGAAGCATGTAGTAAAATACGATACTTGGTGTGAATTGCAGAATCCCGTGAACCATCAAGTCTTTGAACGCAAGTTGTGCCCTAGGCCATCGGGCTAAGGGCACGCTTGCCTGGGCATCACGCGTCATGTTACCCCACCTCCTTTGCCCCTTGTGGTGGTGGTGCTGCAGAGTGAAGATTGGCCCCTCGTGTCTCTGTTCGAGGTGTGGTTGGCCCAAAGTCAAGGGCCCCTTGTGTGGCAAGCGTCACGATGAGTGGTGGTTCGAGCCACTTTGCCATTGTTCAAACATCGTGTGCGTGTTCTGCTCCCATTGGGCTCTGGTGACCCTAATTGCCATTTGATGGCATTTCGACTGCGACCCTAGGTTAGGCAGGGCTACCCACTGAGTTTAAACATATCAATAAGCGGAGGACAAGAAACTTACAAGGATTCCCTTAGTAACGACGAGCGAATCGGGAAGAGCCCAACTTGAGAATCAGGCGGCTTTATCATTTGAATTGTAGTCAATAGAAGCATCCTCAGTGGTGGACCAGGACCAAGTCCCCTAGAAGGGGGCACTAGGGAGGGTGAGAGCCCCATCGTGTTTGGACCTTGTCGCACCACGAGGCACTATTAGCGAGTCAGGCTATTTGGGAATGCAACCCCAATTGGATGGTAAATTCCATCCAAGGCTAAATATGGGTGAGGGGGGTGCCACTCTCCCCGGGTGGTTTCCAAGGGGCCGTATAGTGGGACACCAGACATTAAACGGGCATGGTAGGAAAACCCAAAAGACCCATTGTAATACCCCGCTTCTTAAACCCGGTCTGATTTCGCGATTGAACCGGTTTAACCATGCAGGAACCGAGCCAGAGGATATTAGAGCGGGCTCCTTATGGGCTATGATGGCACGGGTGACCTTAAACACCGGCTGGCCCGACAAGTCCGAGCCAGTGCCAGAAGAGACGGGAGTGCCAAAACCGTGTACGTGCACCTACCATAAGGCTATGTACGGATAAAACAGGTATTATATCTGTATTTTAAGGTATATACGTATGCTACATCGTATGCCTGGGGTGGGGTTCGAGCCGAGGTCCGAACCCGGTCAAAATCCCAAGTTTTGGCTCTCAGGCGGGTAAAACAGGTGGGTACACCCACCCACCTGAGTGACCCATCCAACACTATTCACTTAAGTAGGAATACTATATAAAGCTTATGATTTCTTTTCTTTCCATTTATTACCCTCGTACGTTTGGTGCGAAAAGTAAAGAGGAGAGAGAAAAGAAAGGGAAGAAGAAGGAAGAGGAAGAAAGGAAGGATTTCAGTGGCGCCGAAGCTAGATCTTGCCATTCCGGTGCCGGGAGAGTAATCTTCAACTCTAGATCTACAGTTGGAGGTAAGAAAAGTTGGGTTTTATGAACATTCACCATACCCAAGCTTTAAACCCTTGATTCGAGTATGGTTTCTTGAGATCTTGTAAATACCCTTTGAAATGATGAATCTAAGGTCTACTAGATGGTTTATGTGTCGATCTTGAAGGATTCGAAGAGATATTGACAAGGTAGAAGGAGCATTGTGAGTTGGAAGTGATTTGAAGGGTTTGAAGTCATTTTTGGGCAAAGAAGGTAAGATGGTTTCCCTCACTTGAATCTAACCTAGATCTAGGTTAGAACCATCCTATAGGACTTCAAAGGTGTGAAGAATGGGTGGGGGAAAGCCCCATTTGATTCCCCAAAGGATGGAGAAAATGGAGAAGAGACAGAGTCATTCCCGCCAAAACCGGTGGGTACAACCGGCGGGTACCTACCCGCCTGAGAGTACCCACCTGAGAAGGCAGAGGTCCCTGGCCAAACCGGTGGGTACAACCGGCGGGTATAACCGGCTGGTACCTACCCGCCGGTCATAACCGGTGGGTATAACCGACGGGTAGACAGCCCACCTGTCTTACCCACCTGTTTGGCCCCGAAGGTGATCCGTAGGTCCGATCGAACCCAAATCGGACGTGTGACCTTCTTTTGACGTTCTAAACACGATTTTGACATCGGATTTCGTTAATTTTGATTCTAAAATGGTGAAATGCTAACCCCGCTCCATTATGTTAGGTTCACCAAATCCAACCCGATTCGCTCCGGATCTCACCCGTACCGAGCGGGAATCCTTGTACGCTACAAGTAAGTGGAGAGAGGACGTTTGGCCTTGTTTCAAGGCATTTGTTTGGCATTCATATAACTATATCTAATCTAGTCATGTCATCATGAATATGCTATATAGATTAGTCATTCCACTCATTGATGTGCATATATGCTATGTTTACTTTTCAAATGCCAATTGAATGAGATGTTTATATGTTGAATGTGGACATCATGGAGCATAATGCATTGATAGACTAGATGCCGTGGTCGGCTTGGAAACGAATGCATTGGTGGCCCGTGGTATGGGACACGGAGGCACTATGCAGTCGTACTACATATAGGAGCATGCGGTATTAGGATTCTCACCATCCCGTGCTACGACCCTTCCCAACAGGGGTTAAGGTGTTGGGTTGCCATTTGGGGGGAAGCAGGGGTCGCGGTTGTCGGACACTATGGCGGTTAGGCATTACGCCCGGTGAGTCATGTAGGACAGCCGGCAACCCGGGTGGTACATTCAAGAGGGCCAATCGTACTGCTTTTAAATTGCTGGAGTCAGCACTGTTATTTTATTTATTTACATTTCTGTTGAGAGCCGGTGGACGGCATTGTCTTTATTTTTCCGAGTACTCACGGTGGGCCTTCTCCAACAGCCCTATGGGCGTATCGCGGGAGGGAGTTCGTGGCTCGCACCCGGAGTATACGCGCACTGTGGTTGTAGTAGCACTAAAACCAAAGACTTAGTAATGTTGATTAGGTGTATGTGATTTAAAATGAATTGCATGGCATGTAGTGCATATGATGTGTTGTGATGTGTGGACTGTTGTGTATGGTCCACCTCTCTACTTATTGAGCTAGTGAGCTCATCCCACGTGTACACCCCTTTTTAGATGATTTTGCAGGTCATGCATCTGAGGAGCATGGGGTGGGTCCCACAGTCGAGTTTCCTGAAGAGGACTGGTGGACCCTTGAGGAGTTTGAGCACGGCATAGACTGCACATGTGAGAGCTGTGCTGCGGGACAGCAGTTCTGAGGCCGAGCTGAGCTCCACCTTGGAGGCCGTGCCGAGCTCCATTACCGAGGCCGAGCTGAGCTCTTCTATATGATGCCGAGCTGGGCACGACCCTTGATGCCGAGCTGAGCTCCAGCCTTGATACCGAGCCGAGCTGTGTACTCTGATGATTTTGATGAATTCTTGTATATACTTGATATTTGAATTTTATTCTTCTTGTGTATATATCATGCCTTCGGGCCCCAATGTATATAATTATGGTATCATCATTTGGGTATCAAGTATATGGGAATTATTTACAGGTAAAACTTAGTCTTTCGTTGATCTGATGAATTGATGTTAGTGTGTGTATGCTGTGGTGGAATACAGTATCTGATGATCCTGGCAGGTTTGGGTTAACCGGTGTTAACTCGATCACCGCTCCGGTTCAGGGTGAACGGGGTGTGACAAACGGTGGTATCAGAGCGTGATGCTCTGCTCCACTCACAGCATACCATTAGAATCCCGTAGACTCTATAATAGGAAAATGGGGTTGGGTAAAGATAAAAGCTTAAAGATTAAAAGTCAAAGAAAGAAAGTATAAAATGAGGTTATGTTATAAGTTGCATCCATGGCATGCGTGAGTGTAGATAAAAGGTAATTAGATTGGAACTATAGCCTATAAAGTACTATTTCGACGAGATTTCGGCAGCATAACGGCGTAAAATGGGATTTCCAAAAAATTTTACACAAAACCTGATAAACAACAGATAATAATATAACAAAGAGCACAGATAGGAAAAAATAAAAAAATCAATCACATCACAACAAAATCACATAAATACTCCACATATGAAAACCCCACAAAATAATCCACTATCGAAAGATATTTTATTCCATAAATGAATCCAGTTACATTGCAAATACAAGGAAGGGAGAATAAATGAATAAATATACAATGTTTACAAAAAGAGAAAATGGATGAACAGCTGGGTGGGGAAGCCAAGCCCTCACTGGTCGTCGTCATCGTCATCGATGATCACCACGTTCGTCGGAGGCCCGGAGTTGACGTCGAAGCGGTGATCGTAATAATCGAACCTCGCGTTCACCAGTCGTACCTCCCTCCGAAGTCGGCCATAGTCTGCTGAGATAGCGGTGGCCCTGGTGTTCAAGTCCTGACCCAGCCTAAGGAAGGAATCCTCCAAGGTGGCCTGCCTGGAGACAATCTCGTCCAGCCGCCTCAGTATCTGAACCTGGCCATCCTGCAAAGCCCGCATGGAGGCTGTCTGGCCCTCGTAGTCGTAGGCACCACTCCCAGGTGGTGGGGCTGTAGCTCTGGGAGAACTAGGGCCAGGACCTCTCGACTCCTGAGGCACCTCCTCAGGGATGCTGCCACCCATCAGATCCTCCTCCTCGTCCTGAGGAACGTAGTCCTCATCCTCCTCACTGGATTCCTCCTCCATGAGGACATCCTCCATAGGGGCAGCCCTCCTACCCCTACCTCTCTGAGCTCCTGATCTAGGAGGTGAATCCATGAGGGTCTGAAGACCCATCTTCAGGAGGTTTCTCCGGTCGAACCTATCAGCCGGAGTCTTCCCCTCCTCACCGCTCAGATCCACCCCGAAGAACTTGAAAATCCTAGTGAGAATCCTGCCGTAGGGAAATCCTCCATCCTCTGGATGGGAAGTATGGTGCTCCATCGTTCTGAGGATAATATAGGGAAGGCACAAGTGCTCGCCGCCTCCCTCTGCGGCCGTGAAGATGCAAAAGGTAATGAAAGCCGCCATGAAACCCACCTGGTTCCGATGACCTCCTCTGGGAAGCAGGTTGAACTGGATCAACCGGGCGAATAGACGAACCTCAGGATAGAAGGATGTCTCAGACTCCGGTCGACTGCTGCTGCCGTAGATGGTCTCATAGATGAAGTCCGGTGTCTCCATGCTTATGAACGGTCCCTGAGGCCTACCCCTGGGGGGACTGTAGTATCGGTGTCCCGCCGCTGATATACCCAAGATACTGGCCAAGGTGCCTACCGTCAGCTGGATGTCCACTCCCTTCACCAAGCTGCTGATGGTGAACTCCCCGTACGGATATGACACCTCCAGGTTACAATAGAACCGACGGACGAGCTGCTCGTAGCATGGTCGGTCCACATGAAGAATAGAGTCCCAGCCCAATGCTGAGAACCTCTCCTGAAGCCTGGCCTTGTGGAAGTCCTCTACTACCACGGTCTTCTCCATCAACACTGACCCCTTCAGGAAGTTGGGCCAGTTGGCTGCGGCCTCGGCACTGAGGAAGTGCTCCTCATCATAGTCTGTAGGGTCAGACTGAGCAGGTGCAGGTCTCCCTGTGCGAGGAGCTGAAGAGCTGGTCTCCGCACTCTTCCGCTTAGAAGCGGTAGTCTTGCGTCGAACGCCAGAGGAAGATGGTCCCTTGCCGGTGCGTGATGACATCCTGGCAATAAGAAAAAGAAGTAGGGATTAGTACAGCAAGAAAAGGACAGCAGCATTAAGAAGGGGAAATCCAAAACCAATTCATGCAAAACGGAAACGGCAACAATCTAAGGACGATAGGAAACCTATGACAGGATGAACGGTAGTTCACAATGCAAAGGAACATGCCAAAACAGTAAAAAGACAGCAAAAGCAAAGAGCATATCTAGCATGGGAGGATCCAACTTCAATGCACCAACTCATTAACAATGAAGTAGGAGCTTGAAACCCTAGGCCTAGAACGAAATGCCATAGTAGTGGGATGATGGAAATGCAAGAGCATACCCCAAATAGATTATGGAGTTCCATGAGTACATGTATGGATGAAAATCAAGGAAAACCAATGCAAAAATAGGGATTTTCATGGAAATCAATGGAGATTCAAGCACAAAGGATGATTCATGAAATCTAAAGCATATCAAGCACAAAACGAGTGAAATGCATCACAAGGGAATCATCAATTGGAGAAAAGGATCAACAATGTAAGAAATCCCCAAATTTGGAAACCTAGGGCACAAAATGGGGTTTCCTTCAAATGAAGAAACAAATTCCTATAAACTACGAATGACTACAGTAGAACCATCATGAACACATGGAAAGACTATTCTATGGTGAAAAATAGGGAAAAGAAGCCTAGAAAGTAAACCCTATTCATGCATTTAACCCAAATGGAAATTCTGGAAAAAAAGAGAAGAAGAGGAACTTACTTGAATGAAGATAAGTTGACTCTCCTCTAAGAGTGCCGAGTGGGTGAGTGAACTCGCGAGTAGAAGCGCCAAGAAGACCTCCAAGATCGGCCAAAAGAGAAAGGAAGAGAGAGAAAGGAGATGGGGAAAGAGACAAGACAGAACAGGGCCCTACTGGCCCTGTTCGTGTTTTAACTCGGGCAAGACCGGCGGGCTTCTACCCGCCGGTGCCACCCGCCGGTTAGGGCAGTGAAGACCGACGGGTATAACCGGCGGGCTCCTACCCGCCGGTTCATCCCACCGGTTATAGCAGTTGGGTAGAATTTTGAAAATTTGAAAATTTCCTTCTCTTCTTGTTTCCCTTCTCTCCTCCTAGAATGATTACATTGATTTTCACTATTGGATGTATTCCTATGATTAGTATGCTATGGTCAAGTGGGACCATTGGCATGTATGCTGTGGACCTTGCCTGTATCGTGGAATTGAACTAGGATTATTTACAGGCTATCATACACTACAACACCTCATGTAATGGCATATGATTGTGTGCCGAAATCAATTCTATGGTGTTTAATCAATATGGTGTGTGATGTGTTCCAGGTACAGGGATACGATGGTACGTACTAGATCCGGTAGTAATGCCCGAGGTACCTCACGGGGTCCTCGTCGGGTCGGTCGACCACAAAATCCTAGGGGGTCCCGTTCTGTGGGGCACACCTCACCTCCATTACCTCAAGAGACCCTTGGTCAGGGTGGGGCACATGGGAACCCACCTATGACTACCCTTCCGGACCCTCCTCCGGTCATTACACCGGGAGATGTTGCTACAATAATTCAGCAGTCGCAACAAGCTTTCCAACAGCAAATGCTTCAGCAACAGCAAGCATTTATGACTGCCATCCAGCAACAGTTGGATTTTTCTCAACCGGGTCAACCTCCCCGGGTACTCACTCCGCAGGACCCACCTGTAGGGTCGGGAACGGGACCACAAGTGGTGGGTACACCTCCAATCCCACCATTCGGTATTCCTCAGCATGGGATGCCTCCTCCATACCCCTACTATCCTATCTATGCTCCTAACTTCCCGGCGACGAGTAATACGTCAAGGGTAGTGGAGTCGTTCAAAAGGAACTTACCACCGGTATTCTCTAAGGTGGGGAGTGATCCTCTAGAACCGGATCAGTGGATCTAAGAATTAGAGAAGATATTTGAGGTGCTTGAGTGCACAGATGCCCAGAAACTTATCTGTGCTGGGTTGCAACTCAAGAAAGAGGCAAATTCTTGGTGGCAAGCCTCCAAGCCTATATTGATGGCTGCTCATCCAGAACCTACTTGGGAGCAGTTCAAGGAGTTGTTCTTGGACAACCACTATCCGCGCAGTTTCAGAGACCGAAAGGAGACTGAGTTCATGGCCTTAACTCAAGGAGGTAAGACTGTCCTTGAGTATCAACAACAATTCAAAAGTTTGTTCCATTTTGCTCCAAGGCATATGCGAACAGCTGAAGAGAAGGCAACAAGATTCCTAAAAGGCCTAAAAGCATCTATTGGGTCGGTGCTTGAAGTCTTGGATTTGACCGAATATGGCCAGATTGTACAGAAGGCCAAAACAATGGAAGATAAGCAGAAAGGTGAACAGTCCCTCACTCCTAGACTGTGGAAGAGAACAAATCCTTTCCCAAATGCGGGAAATTCCTCCAAAGCATACCGCGGATCATACAGTTCTGGGCCTATGTATAGGCAGCCCTATAGGCCATCTGGCTACCCTCCTAGGCCAGTTGGTGGTTCGGGTTCTACCTCTTTTCGCCCGAACACTAGTGTGGCACCTACAACTCCAAGGCCACCTCGACCTCCATCTGCAGCGGGTCAAGTGCAGAGGGGCCCCGCTCCAGTTCCGACGTCTCAGATTCGTTGCTTCAACTGCCATTCCTATGGGCATTATGCGAAAGACTGTCGGGCCCGACCAGCCTTGCCCTCCAGTCAGCCCTCTGCGTACCGACCTCCCTTACCTCGAGGCAATCAACCGCAAGGAAGGATGTATGCCCTATCAGCCGAGGAAGCTGAGGCTAGTACAGAAGTTGTAGCAGGTACATTTTAAATTAAGAAGTTCATTATGATTCATATTGATGACCTGCTGAAATTATATACATTGTTATACTAGGTATCCTACCCATATCGGGCATACCAGCCTATGTTTTATTTGATTCAGGAGCTACTCATTCATTCGCATCTAAGAGATTTGTAGGGAAACTTGGGATGTCACTCAGGATCCTGGATCATGGAATGATTGTTAGTATGCCTACTGGTAAAATTGCACAGTTGAAGGAAGTGTATGGGCCGTGCCCAGTGGAGATTAGTGGGAAGAACTTTGATGCACAACTTATTAAATTCAATATGCAGAATTTTGATGTTATATTGGGGATGGATTGGTTGTTGACTCATCAAGCTAATGTGATCTGTGCGGAAAGGCTGATTAAGGTAACAGATGACGAAGGGAAAGAGTGGGTATACCGAGCAGATACAAGGAAAAGGGTGAGGAAGGTCCTTGTCTCCGCTCTCCAAGCGGTAAAGTTGCTAGAAAGTGGATGTCAGGGTTTCATAGCCTCGGTACTCGATGTTGACGCAAAAGTCACACCTCTAGAAGAAGTAAAGGTGGTCAAAGAGTTTCCCGATGTTTTCCCAGATGATCTGATGCATTTACCACCTGATAGGGAGTTGGAGTTTGCCATAGACTTGACTCCTGGAGCAGCTCCAGTATCTAAGGCTCCATACAGGATGGCACCAGCTGAATTGAAGGAGTTGCAGATGCAGTTGCAGGAACTATTGGAAAAGGGGTTTATTCGCCCAAGTGTTTCACCTTAGGGTGCCCCGGTGTTGTTTGTCAAGAAGAAGGATGGTAGTTTGCGTATGTGCATAGATTACCGGGAGTTGAATAAGCTAACTATTAAGAACCGGTATCCATTGCCACGCATTGATGATTTATTTGATCAGTTGCAAGGGGCCAGGGTATTTTCGAAGATAGACCTTCGGTCCGGCTATTATCAGCTCAAGATAAAGAGTAGTGATATACCCAAAACAGCATTTAGGACTCGATACGGCCATTATGAATTCCTAGTGTTGTCCTTCGGGTTAACCAATGCACCTGCAGCATTTATGGATCTGATGAATCGAGTATTTCAGGATGTGCTCGACAAGTGGGTAATTGTTTTTATTGACGATATCTTGATCTACTCCAAGACCGAGGAGGAGCACACTCAACACTTGAGAATGGTGTTACAGAGGTTGAGAGATCAACAGTTTTTTGCCAAGTACAGCAAGTGTGAATTCTGGCTTGAACAAGTTGGATTCCTGGGGCACGTAGTGTCTAAAGCTAGAATCGAAGTAGATCCTGCTAAGGTGAAAGCAGTAGTGGAATGGGAAAGCCCCAAGAATGTTACTGAAATTAGAAGCTTCTTGGGTTTGGCTGGATATTACCGGCGTTTCATCGAGAATTTTGCTCGGATCTCAGCACCAATGACCAAGTTGACTAAAAAGGGGTGTGAAATTCGACTGGGCAGAGGAATGTGAGAAGAGCTTCCAGGAATTTGAAAGAAAAGTTGGTGACTGCCCCTGTGCTGACTATTCCTGAAGGCACAGGTGGAATGACAGTCTATACCGATGCTTCCAAAGTTGGTTTGGGTTGTGTTCTCATGCAACGCGGTAAGGTAATAGCGTATGCATCCCGACAACTAAAGGAATATGAGAAGAATTACCCCACTCATGACTTGGAACTAGCCGCAGTCATTTTTGCCCTTAAGATCTGGCGACATTATTTGTATGGGGAGAAGTGTGAGATATACAGTGACCACAAGAGCCTGAAATACTTCTTCACCCAGAAAGATTTGAATATGAGACAGAGAAGATGGCTTGAACTCATGAAGGATTATGACTGCGATATTCAGTATCATCCTGGCAAGGCTAATGTAGTGGCAGATGAATTGAGTCGGAAGACACAGACTGTGTCGCTCTCATACTTAGCAGTCAGCTCACCACTTGTGCAAGAGGCGATGCTAATGGACGAAACCCTCTTGTATGAAGGGGCAACCTTAGAGCTTGAACCTCAACCAGAAAACCTTAAATGGTTGACGGTATCCTTATCGGCTCTACAGGTGCATCCGGAAATTAGGCAAGAGGTGATAATGAAGCAACCTTTGGATCCTGAATTGCAGCGGATCAGAGTTAAGGTTCAAGACCAAACAATGAACGACCCAGATTTTACTTTAGCCAGTGATGGGGCATTGATGTTTCGAGACAGATTGTGTGTACCCGATGATTTGGACATACAGGATAAAATCGTGAGAGAAGCACATAGCTTCGAGTACTCACTCCACCCAGGAAGTACCAAAATGTACAAAGACCTCAAACAAAGTTACTGGTGGCCAAACATGAAAGTCACCATAGCTTTGTATGTGGCGACTTGTCTTACCTGCCAGAAAGTGAAAGCTGAGAGGCATCGACCTTATGGTACCCTTCAGCCACTCCCAGTACCAGAATGGAAGTGGGAGAGGATTACAATGGACTTCGTCACCGGACTACCAAGTACACCTAAGGGAATGGATGCGATATGGGTGATCGTGGATCGGCTTACCAAGACTGCTCATTTTATTCCTATCAAGACCAAGTTCTCCATGACCAAACTAGCACAACTTTACATAGACAACATAGTGCGCTTACATGGAGTGCCAGTGAGCATTGTTGCAGATAGGGACCCAAGGTTCACTTCTAGATTTTGGAAAAGCTTACAGCGTGCCTTGGGATCACAGCTGAATTTGAGTATTGCTTTTCACCCACAGACAGATGGTCAGTCGGAGCGAACCATACAGATATTAGAAGACATGCTCAGGGCATGTGCAATGGAGATGAGTGGCAGTTGGGAAGAATATATACCTCTTATGGAGTTTGCATATAATAACAGTTACCTAGTTACAATTGGAATGGCTCCGTATGAGGCATTATATGGCAGGAGGTGCAGAACTCCTTTGTATTGGGATGAGGTAGGTGAACGTCGAATGCTAGGACCCGAGATGATACAAATGACTTGTGACAAAGTCGACGTTATTAGAGAACGGATTAAAGCAGCTCAGTCCCGTCAAAAGAGCTATGCGGACACCCGCAGGAAGGAGATTGAATTTCAGCCAGGAGAAAAGGTATTTCTCAAGATCTCTCCTACTAAAGGTTGCAAAGGTTTCACAGAAAGGGGAAGTTGAGCCCAAGATACATGGGACCATTTGAGATCTTATCCCGGGTTGGCTCAGTAGCCTACATGCTTGCTCTGCCACCTTCGCTTGGGGATGTTCACAATGTATTCCACGTATCCATGCTGAAGAAGTACGTGCATGATCCATCTCATGTACTACCCGTGGAACTAGAGTACCTAGAAACTGATATGACCTACACAGAACAGCCAGCTGAAATCTTGGACCGGAAGGTGAAAACCCTTCGCAACCGCTCCATTTCCTATGTAAAGGTGCGATGGGCTGATCATTCACTTGAAGAAGCATCTTGGGAGGTAGAAGAAGAAATGCGAGCCAAGTACCCTCATCTTTTTGATCAAACAGGTACGCAATTTCGAGGACGAAATTTTTCAGAAGGGGGGGTAATGTAATACCCCGCTTCTTAAACCCGGTCTGATTTCGCGATTGAACCGGTTTAACCATGCAGGAACCGAGCCAGAGGATATTAGAGCGGGTTCCTTATGGGCTATGATGGCACGGGTGACCTTAAACACCGGCTGGCCCGACAAGTCCGAGCCAGTGCCAGAAGAGACGGGAGTGCCCAAACCGTGTACGTGCACCTACCATAAGGCTATGTACGGATAAAACAGGAATTATATCCGTATTTTAAGGTATATACGTATGCTACATCGTATGCCTGGGGTGGGGTTCGCGCCGAGGTCCGAACCCGGTCAAAATCCCAAGTTTTGGCTCTCAGGTGGGTATAACAGGTTGGTACACCCACCCACCTGAGTGACCCATCCAACACTATTCACTTAAGTAGGAATAGTATATAAGGCTTTATGATTTCTTTTCTTTCCATATATTACCCTCGTACGTTTGGTGAGAAAAGTAAAGAGGAGAGAGAAAAGAAAGGGAAGAAGAAAGGAAGAGGAAGAAAGGAAGGATTTCAGTGGCGCCGAAGCTAGATCTTGCCATTCCGGTGCTGGGAGAGTAATCTTCAACTGTAGATCTACAGTTGGAGGTAAGAAAAGTTGGGTTTTATGAACGTTCACCATACCCAAGCTTTAAACCCTTGATTCGAGTATGGTTTCTTGAGATCTTGTAAATACCCTTTGAAATGATGAATCTAAGGTTTAATAGATGATTTATGTGTTGATCTTGAAGGATTTGAAGAGATATTGACAAGGTAGAAGAAGCATTGTGAGTTGGAAGTGATTTGAAGGGTTTGAAGTCATTTTTGGGCAAAGAAGGTAAGATGGTTTCCCTCACTTGAATCTAACCTAGATCTAGGTTAGAACCATCCTATAGGACTTCAAAGGTGTGAAGAATGGGTGGGGGAAAGCCCCATTTGATTCCCCAAAGGATGGAGAAAATGGGAAAGAAACAGAGTCATTCCCGCCAAAACCGGTGGGTACAACCGGCGGGTACCTACCCGCCTGAGAGTACCCACCTGAGAAGGCAGGGGGGGTCCCTGGCCAAACCGGCAGGTACAACCGGCGGGTATAACCGGCGGGTACCTACCCGCCGGTCATAACCGGTGGGTATAACCGGTGGGTAGACAGCCCACCTGTCTTACCCACCTGTTTGGCCCCGAAGGTGATCCTTAGGTCTGATCGAACCCAAATTGGACGTGTGACCTTCTTTTGACGTTCTAAACACGATTTTGACATCGGATTTCGTTAATTTCGATTCTAAAATGGTGAAGTACTAATCCCTCTCAATTATGTTAGGTTCACCGAATCCTACCCGTTTCGCTCCGGATCTCACCCGTACCGAACGGGAGTCCTTGTACGCAACAAGTAAGTGGAGAGAGGACATTTGGCCTTATTGCAAGGCATTTGTTTGGCATTCATATAACTATATCTAATCTAGTCATGTCATCATGAATATGCTATATAGATTAGTCATTCCACACATTGATGCGCATATATGCTATGTTTACTTTCAATTGCCAATTAAATGAGATGTTATATGTTGAATGTGGACATCATGGAGCATAATGGATTGATAGATTAGATGCCATGGTCGGCTTGGAAACGAATGCATTGGTGGCCCGTGGTATGGGACACGGAGGCACTATGCAGTCGTACTATTGTCGTATAGGAGCATGCGGTATTAGGATTCTCACCATCCCGTGCTACGACCCTTCCCAACAGGGGTTAAGGTGTTGGGTTGCCATTTGGGGGGAAGCAGGGGTCACGGTTGTCAGACACTGTGGCGGTTAGGCATTACGCCCGGTGAGTCATGTAGGACAGTCGGCAACCCCGGTGGTACATTCAAGAGGGCCAATCGTACTGCTTTTAAATTGCTGGAGTCAGCACTGTTATTTCAGTTATTTACATTTCTGTTGAGAGCCGGTGGACGGCATTGTCTTTACTTTTCCGAGTACTCACGGTGGGCCTTCTCCAACAGCCCTATGGGCGTATCGCGGGAGGGAGTTCGCGGCTCGTACCCGGAGTATACACGCACTGTGGTTGTAGTAGCACTAAAAACCAAAGACTTAGTAATGTTGATTAGGTGTATGTGATTTAAAATGAATTGCATGGCATGTAGTGCATATGATGTGTTGTGATGTGTGGACTGTTGTGTATGGTCCACCTCTCTACTTACTGAGCTAGTGAGCTCATTCCACGTGTACACCCCTTTTTAGATGATTTTATAGGTCATGCATCTGAGGAGCATGGGGCGGGTCCCACAGTCGAGTTTCCTGAAGAGGACTGGTGGACCCCTGAGGAGTTTGAGCACGGTGTAGACTGCGCATGTGAGAGCTGTGCTGCGGGACAGCAGTTCTGAGGCCGAGCTGAGCTCCCCCTTGGAGGCCGTGCTGAGCTCCACTACCGAGGCTGAGTTGAGCTCTTCTATGTGATGCCGAGCTGAGCTCCAGCCTTGATACCGAGCCGAGCTGTGTACTCTGATAATTTTTGATGAATTCTTGTATATACTTGATATTTGAACTTTATTCTTTTTGTGTATATATCATGCCTTCGGGCCCAAATGTATATAATTATTGTATCACCATTTGGGTATCAAGTATATGGGAATTATTTACAGGTAAAACTTAGTCTTCCGCTGATCTGATGAATTGATGTTAGTGTGTGTATGCTGTGGTGGAATACAGTATCTGATGATCCTGGCAGGTTTGGGTTAACCGGTGTTAACTCGGTCACCGCTCTGGTTCAGGGTGAACGGGGTGTGACAGCAAGACTCAGCCGAAGTGCCCGAGGTATTATCAGTTCAGGTAAGTAATGCGGGCGATATCATAGGTGTGAGACGGATGGCACGTGGGTAATGGCCAAGGGGGTGTGGGTATGGGCAACAAGCGTGTGCATGTATGGGCAGTAGCCAGTGCGTAGATGTGTGCAGGTTGGCCTGCTGGCCAACGTGCACATGCGCATGGGCTGGCCTGCCAGCCATGCATTCATACAGCAAGGCAATTGGCAGGGTAGGTGTGGGCAACAGTGAACAGTAGTGGGTAGCAGTGGGCAGCAAGGCCTGTGCCCCCATGCCTACGGGGGCACTGGTCTGTGCCCATAAGGCTCAGGCCAGTACCCACGAGGGCATTGGTCTGTGCCTGTGAGGGCACAGGCCAATGCCTATAGGGGCACAGGCCAGTAGGCACAAAGGGTCAGGGGTTAGGCTATGTTGGCAAGGCCGTCGGCCTATGCCCACAAGGGCACAAGCCAATGGGCAGGGGCTGGGCTGTGTTGGCAAGGCCATGTGCAGCATGGTAGGGGGCTTGGCATGGCCAGGCTATGTGCACGTGCTGCAGTCCATGGACAATGAGCATGCACCACAGCCAAAGGCAACAAGCACGCATGTGGGCTGGCATACTGGCCAACATGCACATATATATGGGCTAGCCTACCAGCCATACATATATGTAGTAAGGCGGTGAGCAGGGTAGGTGTGGATAGCAGTGGGCAGTAGGTGTGGGCAATAGTGGGCAGCAGGGCCTATACCCATGGGGGCGCAGGCTAGTTCCTGCGGGGGTGTTGGTCTATGCCTGTAGGCACAAAGTGTCAAGGGTTGGGCTGTGTTGGCAAGACCGCTGGCCTGTGCCCCTAGGGACTGGGCTGTGTTGGTAAGGCCATGTGTATCATGGTAGGAGGCTTGGCATGGTTGGGCTATGAGCACGTGCTGCAGCCCATGGGTAGCGAGCACGTGCCGTAGCCAAAGGCAACAAGCACGAGCATGGGCTGGTTTGTTGGCTAGTGTGTGCAGTATGCACCAGATTAAGGGTTTTTTTGGTGACGATTACAGGAGATCCGTTAGTCTGATTTTGACATGCCATATATCGTCAAATCGTATTCTTAAGCACTATCCATCTGTATGGTCATCTTGACTAGATTCCTTCATATATAAAAAGCCAAATTGGACCCCTTCTCTCCCGAGCAGGGATTTCCAGGGTTTCAGGTCCAGGAGTGTTTCTAGGTTATCTGGGTAGGTAGGAGATGAATTTTAAGGTGTTTGTGATAAGTAGGGGACTTTTTCAGGTTTCCAGTGGGACTATCTATGTGTGCGACATATGTGCAGGAAAGCGTGATTTTCTAGGGATGATCGTGGGAGATCTGCTAGTCCAATTTTGACGTGTCATATATTGTCAGAATCATGTTCCGAGCACTATCCATCTATATGGTCATCTTGACCAAATTCCTTTATATATGAAAAGTCAAAATTAGACCTTCCTCTCTCCCATACAGGGATTTCCAAGGTTTAGGGTAGGGGAATGTTTCCATCAGCATCTCTATTGATCGAAAGCTGAAAGTCACGTCCAAGATCCATATTTAATCATAGCCGAAGGAGGGTGTCAAAATTGGGTGTCTATAGAATGCCCCTCTTTGGATGAGGCCTGTGCCAATGACCAAAGGGCAAAGAAAAGAACGACCACATTTTGTCACCCAGAGCTTGTACTACAGTCATCTTGCTCAGTTATGATGGAGTTGAAAAATGCAATAGATAATATCTCCTAATTACTTTGAAGTTGAGGACTTACCTAGGGCTGCCAATTATGGAAAGGAATTTACTACTCTTCTAATCTTGCAAAAAGGTGAGTACTTTGATCTTTGACTTTGCTTAGTTGGGCTTCACATGTGCTAGTTCAGGGAATATGGCCTCCATGCTGGGTCCTTTGACCCAATCTGGACTATCTGGGACCGATGGTTACAAGAGAGAAATCCACTATTCTTCCAATCTTGTAACAGGTAAAACAATTGATTCTTTAATTTTCCTTAGTTAGGCCTCACATGTGCCAGTTCAGGAAATTTTGGTCTCCAGGCTGGTTCTTTCGAACCAATTTGGACCATATAGTCTTCCAGATGAGTTTTTTTCGAACTGGGCTGGGCTATCTGGTTTTTCAGACGGGTTCTTTTGAACCAGACTGGGCTGTCTGGTCTTATCAATTACCGGAAAGAAATTTGTTACTCTTTCTACCATGTAAAGTCATTAACAATTGATTCTTGATTTTTGATCTTTGATCTAGAATTTTGTTCATTGATTTGGATTTTATTTGAATTTTGAATGCTTGATTTAGAATCTTTTGATTTGCTCTTGGATTGAATTTGGACTTTTGAACTGGAATCCCAAAATTTTTTTTTATTTTATTTTTATAAAATGGGTCTCCTCCCCTGTTCATTCTTCATTTTAGCTTTTCTAAGTGCAGTAATTTCCTAGAACTCTCTAGTTTTTCTTTGAATTTTCCTTCTTTGTTCTTGAAGTTTCTTCATTTTATTCTTGGAGTTCTTGAAGTTCTTGAGGATTCTTCATCTTGTTCTTGAAGGAGGATTCATTTGGAGAATTTAATATTCTTGTGGGCTTTTATGCAATATGGGAAACTTTCTTGGACTTGTTGTAATTTTGGACAGTTTTCGAGCTCTTTGTAATTTTGAAAAAATTTTGGGGCTTTTTGCAGTTTTTGAAAATATGGCTGAAAGGAGTAAGAGGAAGACTCTGGGAGAGGTCCAGCTCGAGAGTTGTAGTAGTCTTTCCCACAGGGATAAGGGACTGGCCAACTGGTATTCCGGACAGGCTCTTTACAATAGCCGGAATCACATCTGCAACTCCATATGAGGTTCATGGGTAAGTCTTTACATTGTGTTCATTTTTTGATTATTTTATATTTTTGTCTTGTTTTTCTTTTTTATTGCTTTTACTTTTTGTTTGTTTTTATGCATTCTTTATTTATTTTTTTATGCATTCTTTACTTCCATTAGCATGAGGGGAAGGAACCACCTACCGTGGCCTCATATGGCCGCCCGAACATGGTTCAGTCATGGCATAGGATGCTCCCTCATAGAGTGAAGGAGATGATTGATGCATGCTTCCTGTGTCGGCTAGCTGTTGTAGAGACCCAGAAGTTCAATCCGGCGCTAGTGGGGGCCCTGATGGAGAGGCGGTGGTCGAGTACTCATTCTTTCCAACTTCCTATTGGTGAGATGACCATCATGCCCCTATTCTTCTATGCCTTGACAGGAATTCCATTTGGGGGTAGATCCGTGACCCTACCCGTAGGACTTCTGACTGCCAATGAGTTTGCAGATCTGACTAGTATCACCATTAAAGCCAACCAAACATGTATCCGCCTAGGGGAGATTAGTGCCCAGTGGTGGAAATTCGGCCTGGGGGAGAATCCAGGAAACATGTCTTAGATAGTACGTTCCTTCCTACTATTTTTTGTGGGTTAGTGCCTCTTCAGTGACCTCCGAGGGGGAGTAGATATCTGCCTGGTGTACTTCCTCAGAGATCTTCCATAGTAGATTCCTGGGACTAGGGTGGGGCTGCCTATGCATACCTCCTACGGTCCCTGGATCTGCTGTCTTATGGAGATAAGGGCCTCAAGGGGGCAGGCTACATTATCCAGGTAACTTTCCTTCTCATATCTATTTCCTTTAGTCATTTGGTCTGCACTTTCTTACTTTGATTTCTTGAAATAGCACTGGTGTTTTGAGCACATGGGGACTATAGCCCCTAAAGTGGGGAGATAATCAAGTGGTCTGGGCCCGACGCCATCCTCCGGGAACCACTGCTCGTTCTCTTTTGAATGATCTCTCTGAGGTATGCCATGTCTGACACTGAAACTCCTTTTTCCTTATGCTTTTCCTTTACTTTTCCTTGGTTTTGTAGGTTACTTGGAGCCCGTTCCATGACATCATATTTCTGGATCCTGAAAGAGCCACCTTGGATCAACAATTATCCGAGAATCAAGTCCTCTTTCAAGGTATGTGGAGCCATGCTTGGTACTTGGGAGAGAGAGTAATACCTCAATGGTTGGACATCAACCCATGCCCCTCTCCCGGTCTTCCTCCACCTACCATGCACTGTCCAGAGATCATCCCAACAGACGAGCTAAGGCACTTGGCTAACGGAGTATGGGAGGACTCCTTTCTTAATCCGGATAGGGATTACGGAGCCTTCCTGGAGGAGGAGACAGTGTGCACCCCTCTCGATCCCGATGGTCCAGTGGTATGTTGCCCTTTCTTTAGTATTTCTTACAGATTCTTTCTTGCTTTGGTCTTAACTGATGTTCTTTCGGGGAGAGTGAGACGTGCAAATCCTTCTACTGTTCGGTCGCATGCCAGTGCTACCAATCCTTCACAAACAGGTCCCTCTACCAATGCTTGCGAGTCTCTCAGGGTTGCTAACATCCCCTTTCATGACTTCCCTTCCTGGACCTATCCCAACGCAGCCAACCCCAATCTCCCTCATCTTCTGGAGCCGAACATTGATGTAGATGCTTCCCTTGGGCTGCCTATTCCTTATGATTATGTGAGTATCTGATCATTTTCCAATTAACTCTTGATTCCTCTAACTCATATGCTCTTTCTCAGGTGTCCTCGAAAGTCTATGTTGTGATTAGGAGGATGCACTATGGCCTATGCGAGATAATAGTTGCCAAGGATTGGGAGACTGCACAATAGGGCACACTGATTCAGGACCTGACCCAGAGGTTGGGACAGGTTGAACTAGCATCTGTGGATTCCCTGATGCTTCATGAGGATGGTTCAGAGTACGGCTCAGATGATGGCTTTTGACTTATAGGGATTTGTTCCTACATTTACTGAAAACACAAACACATGGATATTTTCTTTTTCCCTCCCCTTATTTGTTCATCATTTTATTTCAGCATCTTATGAAAACTTACTTTTGGCACAAAGAAAATCTTTCTTTTTTCCTTTTTTTTTTTTTTTTTTTTTGTTTTCTTGCATTGCTTAGGCACAATCAATTCCATAACTCAAGTCATAATTAGAATAATCGGGATAACACGAAAATCCAAAGACTTTCTCATTCCATTACCAAGTGCATTACATGAAAAGGGGGACAATTTTCCTACC
The DNA here is from genome assembly GCF_013358625.1 of Macadamia integrifolia. Taxonomy (NCBI): domain Eukaryota; kingdom Viridiplantae; phylum Streptophyta; class Magnoliopsida; order Proteales; family Proteaceae; genus Macadamia; species Macadamia integrifolia. Next base: position 36,702,581 of record NC_056561.1, on the reverse strand, counting down.
ACAGATGGGATAGGTGAAAAACAAGATGGGGAGACAATTCTTGAGGTGGGTGAAAGCTCACTAACTCTTCTGGGTTCGTCTTCTCGAGCTCGTATTGTCAGCTGATGTACATAGGAAAATAGAAAGATGTGTGAGTCAATCCCATCAATTTGACATAGTTGTGGCTAGGGGTCTTCATAAAAAACTCTTCTTGTGGCTTCCCTAGGCACCTACATGCGATATCCTGCACAGTCCTTTCCTGTAGGTACTTTTCCTAATCGGTGATAAGGTCAAATTCTGGAACTTCTCTCTTATCCCGGTAGCAAAAAACACTGAGTGGGCTCCCCCTTAATGGCTTGGCGAGCTTCAATTTCTCGAGGAGCCAAATCTAAAAAATAGCAGGACTCCCCTGATAATGATCTAGTCCAAATCTATGACCATAGCTCATGTCATCAATTCCCTTGAACGTTTCTACAAGAACCTTAGGGACGATGTGACCTCCCTTTTTCACCTGTTTTACTACCTCAATCAGAACAAATGGTGCACCATGCCTGAGAGTGTGGAGAACATAACAAGCTATCATGCAAAGGAAATAAGCATCCTGGGATCTCTAGTAATGGATTCCTCCCATTGGTAGATATTGGATGAAGATCTGAGCCACCTTTAGAATGTCGATCTTCCCATACCTGAAAAACTGCATCACTTCTTCTTTCCATCTGAAGAAATCCTGAATTTCCTCTAAGCAATCTTTCTTTAAAGAATATTGGAACAAACTACCTTTGAGTGGAGATAAGATACAAACCTGGAATTCTTTAAGAGTTGGGAAAATCTTTATCAACCCAAACCGAAAGACATGCAGGTTGGCATCCAAGTGTTGAGGCAACTGCCGGAGTAATTGGTGATGTAGCTTCACACATCCAATCCAGCCCAGAAATGACACATTCATGGATTCCAACAATCCTAATGCCCACATATTTATGTCTAAGGTCCATTTCCTCAACGTCTTATCCAATGAGCCCATGAGTTTTCCTAAAACCAACACAAACAATGAGATATGATGATTTATCAAAGCATTACTCATTAGCTAATGATTCAAACAAACCTTTACCACTGTTGCATCAAGCTCTCCTTTTTTTTTTTTTTTTTTTTTTTTTTACTTTGACTGGTCGAAGGTGGAGAACAAACTAGCCTTGACAAACTAATGCTGGGTGGTGATTTTCTTTTAAGGGATAGAATCCCGGATAAGAATGGACAGACCATAGGTGAATGACAGATACCTAATGGCCTTGCATGCCAAATAGTGATTCTTAGGGGATAGAATCCTGGATAAGAAGTGACGGACCAATGGGTGGATGACAGATACCTAATTGCCTTCATGCCAAATGGCGATTCTTGAGGGACAAACTATGATGATCTTTTAAGATACTTTGTTTATTAATCAAGGAACCGATTTATTGCCTTTATATAGTTGAGACCGCACTTGCATATTTCAAGTTACCTACGTATCCCTCGAAAGGAATCAGGTCAAACGTAGTTCAGGCTATTCACCCTATTAGACATAATATTTCTTGAGTTGATCCATGTTAACCAGTCCAGGTATTTCTTCGCCGTTGTGGTCTACGAGTTTCATAGCTTTGCCTAGTAGAATTCTTAGACAGTGAATGGGTTGCTCCAGTTCGGCCTGAACTTTCCCCAAGGATCATGAATTTGGTCTCTCTGTTCTCAAAGAACAAGTTTTCTCACCTCTATATGATAGGGCTTCACATTCTTGTTAAAGGCCCTAGCCATTCTCAGTTGATATTTCTTTAGATTATCCATAGCTTTTATGTGCCTTTCATCGAGAAAATTGAGCTCATCATGTCTAGACTTCACCCATTCTCCTTCAGGTAGCTAACTATCGAGTACCCTTAAGGACAGTATCAGGATTTCCACAGGTAGAACCACCTCAACTCCATATATCAAAGAGAAAGGCATTGCCCCTATCGAGGATCGTACATAAGTCTAGTATGCCCATAAGGCATGGGGTAACTTATCAACCCAATCCTTATGTGTTTTAGCCATTTTCAGTAGGATGACTTTGATGTTCTTGTTGGCTGCTTTCACTGCCCCATTGGTCTATGGCCTGTAAAGTGGTAGAGCGATGCCTTTTGATACCGAACTTTGTGTAGATTTTTTGGTCTTACCCCAGAAATGGGATCCCTGATCTAATATCAATTCTTGAGGTACTCCATATCGAGAAATGATATTTTCCTGGATGAACTTAGCCACCTTAGCAGATGTGAGGATCGCATAGGTCTGAGCTTCTACCCACTTGGTGAAATAATCAATAGCTACCAAGATGAACTCGTAGCCATTGGATACTTTAGGGTTGACTTTCCCAATGATGTCGATGCCCCAAGTATAGAATGGCCAAGGTGAACTGAGTGAATGTAGCTCTGTTGGCGGAATATGTATGATGTTAGTAAATATCTGACACATGTGGTATTTCTTGACAAAGTCCACGCAATCTGCTTCCATTGTGTTCTAGTAATATCCTAGCCTGAGGATCTTCTTAGATAACATCTTGGCATTCATGTGGGGTCCACAGAGACCTTGATGAGTTTCTTCCATGATAGTTGCAGCTTGTTCCTCATCTACACACAACAACTGTATTTCATCATAGGATCTCTTGTATAACAGATCTTCTAGGAGAATAAACCGGGTGGCATATCTCCTCAGAAAATTCTTCTCTCTGTCAGTTGCTTCAACTGGGTACTTTCTTTCCCTGATGAAATCCACTATGTGAACGAACCAAGACCGACCATCCACAGTGAGAGAGTTTACAAAATTCTGATAAATGGGCCTACTTCTTTGTTCTACCAAGACTGGTCGGACTCTAGCCATAGGGTTGCACTCTACCATGGAAGCCAAGGTTACAAGGGCATCAGCAAACCTATTGTTATCCCTCTGGAAGTATTCAAACAAGATCTTCTCAAAGTGTTCAATCACCTCTTCCAGATGTTCTTGATATGGCTTCAACTTTTCATCTCTAGTTTTCCACTTTCCTTGCGTCTGACAAATGACAATGGATGAATTTCCATACACCTTGATCCTTTTAACTCCAATGGTTAGGGCCGTTTCTAGTCCCAAAGCACAAGCTTCATATTCAACAATGTTGTTGGTACAGGGGAAGTCGAGGTAGAATGATGAAGGCAAATAAAGACCGTCAAGAGTGACAAGCAATATTCCTGCACCACATCCCTTCTTATTGGCTGCTCCATCAAAGAATAATTGTCATTCATTAACTGTGTCTTCTTCATCTATTGTGGCAATTCTTCATCAGGAAAGGCATCATCCAAGGATCTTCCATCTTCTATGGGGTGGGTAGCCAAATGATTAGCTATGGCCTACCCCTTGATAGATTTCTGAGTAACATAGGTGATGTCAAACTCCGATAGAAAAAGTAACCAATGGGTCATCCTTCCAGTTAAGACCAATTTCTCAAAGAGATATTTGATGGGATCCATCTTTGAGATCAAGTGCACTGGATAGGAAAACATGTAGTGTCGCAACCTTTTAGTTGCCAAAATCAACACAGCACAAGTTCTTTCCAAAGATGTGTATCGGGTCTCATATTCCAGAAATTTCTTGCTGAGGTAATATATGGCATGCTCTACCCCCTTTTCTGTCTCCTTCTATTCTAACAAAGAGCCCATAGAGTATTCTCCCACGAATAGATACAACAAAAGTGGTTCTCCTTCTACTGGCGGTGTCAATACTGGTGGGTTCATGAGGTATCCCTTCATCTTGTCAAAAGCTTGTTGGCATTAGTCATTCCATTCCATTGGCTGATCCTTCTTCAATAGCTTAAAAATTGGTTCACAGATTGTAGTCAACTGAGCTATGAATCTGCTAATATATTGGATGTAACCCAAAATTCCTTGTATTTACGTCTAAGTCCGAGGTGTGGGCATTTCTTGAATTGCCTTGATTTTGATAGGGTCAACTTCAATGCCTCTTTCACTTAGCAAGAAACCTAACAACTTTCATGCTATCGCCCCAAACACAATTCTGAGGGTTCAACTTCAGCTGATACTTCTTGATACTTTCAAAGAAACGTCTTAGCATGGAAAGATGCCCCTGCCAATCTTTTGACTTTACTATCATGTAGTCCACATAGACTTCCACATCTTTGTTCATCATGTTGTGCAATATGGCCATGGCTACTCTTTGATAAGTTACCTTAATATGGCTATGGCTACTCTTTGATAAGTTACCTTGGCATTCTTCATTCCAATAGGAATCACCTTGTAACAATAGGTTCCCCACGGAGTGGTGAAGGCTCTTCTCACAGTCGTCTAGGTGCACACTTATTTGGTTTTATCCCGAGAATCCATCCATAAATTATAATAAAGCATTCCTTACTGTATTATCCATAAATACATCAATGTGAGGTAATGGGAAGTCATCTTTAGGGCTCACTTTGTTAAGATCTCAGAAGTCCATGCACATCTGTACCTTCCCATCTTTCTTTGGTACTGGGACAATATTGGCCAATCAATGGGGGTACTTCACCACCTGTAGGAACCCCGCATTCCATTGCTTCAAAACTTCTTCTCTGATCTTTTCACTCCATTCTGGTCACATCCTTCAGAGCTTCTATTTTATCGGCTTTGCCCTAAGTAAGTCAACAATCGATGCTGCATGTTGTTGGGGGCGATACCAGGCATATCCTCATAAGACCAAGCAAAGACCTCGGTGAACTCCTTCAGAAGACTAATCATCTGTTCTTCTTCTTCCCCGTCAAGGGTAGTGCCAATTTTTACCTCTCGAAGGCATTGATCAGTTCCCAAATTAATAACCCGAGTATCCTCATGGATGGGTTAGCTTTCTTTGGTTTGCATTTTTTTATTAATTCTTGATATTTATTAAGATCATCATTGGAAAAAGGAGGCAACTCATAATCGGAATCAAAAATTTTATTCATGAAAGAAGGAGTAACAGACTCGACATACAAGGACTTTGGACTGTCCTCAAGAGAGGATACTGACACGAAATCATAAACAACAGATTTGACTACAGACTTGATAACTGGCTTGATGCTTTCGTTAGGGGTATTCAGGCTGGTTGACTCAAAAGCATGAGCAAACTTGAAGTTTTCTCCAATGTTTGTCAAGTGCAGGAGTGGTTCAGTGGCTTGATGGGTGAGAAGGTGTGGCAAAGGGCCTTCCTCTCCTTCTGAGAAAGTTTCTGCTACTTCTTTAGTGGCAAAACAGCTCTCTTGGATGGGTGCTTGCTTCTTCACGAATACCATTTGGTCAATCTCGTGCTCTCGAAAGCCGAACTTTCTAAGGGGTGAAGATTGGTGGAGATTGTTCAATCCTTTTTCTATGAAGTTCATATTTTTGAGCCTATTGAAGGAAGCCATCCCTTTGCCTCGGTCACATCTTTGACCACCTTCACGAGCCTTCCCGTTGCAATTGGTTCGGGCACAGTACATACAAACCATCATCCTCTGTGCTCTCTTCTATTTTGCATACGTGCTTCTTCCTCCAAAAGGATGGGGCTTAAGCTCATGTAACTCTCAGGCTCTTGGCTCTTGTAGGAGGGAGAAAATGAAGCCTTTCACATCAAGGGAAAGTGGTAGACTCCAGGTGAGTCTTATCTTCTTTTTCCACTCCCTTTTTAGGAGGACTCGAGGACTTGGCAATTCTTTAGATTGGATTAGTGTTGTCGGGTTGCCAGAGGTGAGCCCATCTTCAATCATTGCAACTTCCGCTATCCTAGTAATGCAGTTGTCTTGGTCACTTTCCTTAACCTGCATTTGTTGTTGCTCCACTTTATGAGTCACCCAATCGAATTCGTCTTGGAAGAACACTTCAAGTCTTGGTTGCATCTTGGCGATGGCTTCATCAAACCAGAATTGTCTCTCCTTCTTTCACGAAGTACCCATTGAGAGTAGGGTAGTAAGTGATGGAGATCTTCCTAGTTATCCGCAGCACTTTCTACCCTTTGACAGTTGGGGGAGTGTACCCGAGACCATTCTTTCATTTGTTCACTAGAGACCATTCTTTCCCAGCCCTATGCCAGGGAAATACTGCATGTTCTTCATCATCTGATTTATTGGCGGACCCTAGATGGCTTCATAGTTAGCTGGGATTTCCTCCTTTGGAACTTCTTTAGCAATGGCTACGCAAGTTGTGTCTAATTTAAAACCACTCAGTTGAACTTCCTGGTCTTGTTCTTCCCTATTTTCAATGTTGGCCAAAGTGTTAACCACTTCAGGATCTCCGGCCACTATAACCACCTTTCCCTCATGAATGAACTTCATTTTTTGGTGAAGACAAGAGGATACTGCCCTTGCAAGATGCAGCCAAGGCCTTCCCAAGAGCATGTTAAAAGCTGCCAGTATATCAATGACTTGAAAATCAACATCAAACTTCACTAGGCCAATCTTTACAGCAAGGGTGATGATGCCAAGAATCTTCCTCTTGGTATTGTGCCAATCTTTACAGCAAGGGAGATGATGCCAAGAATCTTCCTGTTGGTATTATCATATACCCTTATGGTTTGGGTGGTCGGCCTCATTTCCTCTAAGTTGATGCCAATACTCTTTTCTGATCTCAATGGTAGAACATTCAAAGAGGACCCATTGTCAACAAGAACCTAGGGAACTACTTTGTCAAGGCTTAACTATAATTTGGAGAGCCTGATTGTATTGGGTTTTCTTGGGAAGCTCAAAATCTGAGAACATTAGAGACTACACTGCATAAGTTGCTCCTATTACATGTGCGAGGTGTGTCAGATGTATCTCAAGCAGCACTTGCACATTAACGAGAGACTTCAAGACTGCTTCACAATGCGAAGGGGATGCCATCGACAATCCCCAAATGGAGGTATTTGCCTGGGACTTCTTAAGTTGAGCCAAGACTGGGTTCTCTGGATCTTTCTTCACGCTGCTAGTTCCGGCCTCATTAGCCTGTTCTACTGCTAGAGCCTTGCCCTTGTAGTCTTTTCCACTTCTAGTTTTCATCACGTTGATTGGTTTCTTCACAATAATCTATGTGGGATAACTATCTTCATCATCACTATTGGTTAGGGTGATTATCCCTACCATGGTGTCATCCTCTTCTTCTGATTCCCCCTCCTTGCTTGGGGTGGGAAGTCGAGGCCCTCCACAAATATCCACAACTCAGGCTCGCAGTTTTGTGACTGCATTAGAAAGCTATTGGAATGCAGCGTCTACTGCCTTTATGATTGTGTCATCTGGTCCTATTTCCTCCAGATCATCCAATTGCTCCCAATAGTAAAGATCACTGATGGTTACTTCCCCCAACATATTATCAATTTCTTCTATCCTTTTCTGTATTTTTAATGCAGTGGAGTATACTTCACACAGCTTTTGTTCTTGCTCGACTAAGGAATCTGGTTTGTCCAAATAAACTTGTAACGACTCTCTAGATCCTTCATCACTGTCTGAGTCTGAAGTGGAATCATCTCCTTCCATGCAAAGGGAAGGGTAAATACCACTTGTTGGATTAGCTATCAAATCATCACCACCAATAGCATAAACTGGGAAACATATCGGATGTTCTGACAAATAGTATTCTGACTCATCATCATCATCAATGTATCCAGGCCCAAGGTAGTCATCCTAGTCCAGATACTCATCATCTTCCTAAGACTTGGAGTCATCCCCGTCATTCTCATCCTCGTGCCCATCATCTTTGCCATCATCCTCTTCTTCGTTGATTTCACTCTCACTTGATTCTTCATCAAATTCCTTAGGACCATCAAATTCTTTGGCATCTAAATGCTCATAGTATTCAGAGCGTACGGACCGAAAGATTTCTATAAGGTTGGTCCTATCATTACTAGCTCGAAGTTGGACTAGTCCCGACTCATCATCCTCAGTGTCAGTTCCTATGTGGATTAAGGAAGTGTATTCTTTTATCTGCACCCCTATGGCCAATGTGGTTACCGCTCTGAGAAGATCTGTTGTAATCTCTTCAATTACTTCTAGATTGTCTTCTGAAGATACAATAGGTTGAATTAAAGAAGTAGGATCACTTTCCTATTCTTCTCCTAGAGCATTCACTGATCCTATTGATGAGGTCATCTTCCGGGAATCTAGTAGTATATCCTTCCATTCATACCCATCCATCCATCCTTCTCTTGGATTATACACCGAACCTTAAGAATGGGATTGGTATGAGGAAGATGAGGGATAAGAAGCGGGATGGTATGAGGATGATGTAATGTGAGAAGTAGGATATGAGGATTGGGGGTGACAGGATGAGGAGGTTCCTTCACTTTAATGGTGGGGGAAAAGTTGATGATCTTCCAAAGGCGATAATATGGTGGAGGTTGATAATATGGTGGGGGTTAGTAATGTGGTGCAGTGGATTCTTCTGATGAGGAAGGATGAACAGGGGGCATCCGATCTTCTGACTCTGCCTCTGATGATTCTCTTCTTCAGGGGGTTCTTATGACTCCAGCCCTTTGACTCATGACTCTCCTATAAGCACAGGCATTCATATGATTCTTCCGAGTTCTAGGTACAATGAGTTGAGTAGGGTCACTCTCTATGTCTTCTTCCTCCAGATTGTTCACATGATCAGGGAGTGGATTGGTGTTGACATTGGAAGATTACTTAATCCTCACTTTAATAGTCTCGTTGTCTACCAAGTCCTGAATTGCATGTTGTAAACCCAAACATCTTTCAAAGTTATGCCCCTTTTGAGTGTGGTAAGCACAATATTCATGATCCCTATACCATGTTGGAGGAGGGTTGCTAATTACTCTTGGAGCCACTCTCCCTAGCAATCTTTGCTTCTTTAACTTTTCATATGCGGCCGTTACGAGTATTCCCAAATCAAAAAACTGCCTTCTTGGGCGAGGGGCCTTTTGGGCGGGTGCATCTACTTGTATTATGAAGGGCTATGAGAAGTGGTTGGTGAGACTGACTACTGAACGGCACTCACTATATTAGTTTCTAGACCCTTTCCTCGTCCGACTCGGGTGTTCTTACTTGCATCTTGGGAGGAACCTTGATACTGGGCCTCTCTCAAAATTCTATTCTCCATCCATGTGCCAGTGGCTATCAAGGCATCAAACGTTTGGAGATGTTGATACTAAAGAATATCACAACAGGCCTTGACAAGTTCTCTATTAACATCTCCACCTACTCTACCTCTGAAGGCCTATCTGCCATCTTGGTTGCCTTGTCTTTGAATCTCATCAAGAAGATGGTGAATCCTTCTTTTGGTTGCTGCCTCAACGTCTCTAGCTCCCAATGATTCACATCCACCTCAGTATTGTAGGAGTACTGGTTGGTGAAGGCTTTCACTATCATTGCCCAATTCTGAGTTTGTGATGACTCCAACTGTGTGAGCCACCTTAGTGCTGGCCCTGATAGGGTTTACATAAAGGCTAGCCCCATCTAGTTATCTGCAAGCTCCCACAACTTGGCAATGCTCAGGAAGACTTTGAGATGAGCCTTGGGATCCCCTGACCCATCAAATCTATCAGTCTGCCACTTGAATTTCTCAGGAATCCTTACCCCAGAAAAGAAACTCATTTCATGTGAAGCTACTGTTTGGCTTTCCGAACCCTTCCCTGCTCGAAAAATATTCTCCAGCTTTTCTAGTTGCTCTCTAACTTTCTTTTCTCTGTCTATTTCTAGAGGCTCTATCTACACATGTGCTACAAACTTCTCTTCCTCATCTTCTAATGCTACCCTGGGAGGAGGGACCCTTGCATAGGCCCCTCGTTGACCATTAAGATGGGTAGGTGAGGATCCTCTTTGGCCAGTTGGCCGGACATGCTCTGGTTCTCCTGAGTTAACTTGAGAAGAATTCCCACAATGACCTGTAGCTCTATTCGGGTCTACATCTCTTGTAACCGGTGCCGACTCATTCCTGGGATCAGTTCTAAGAGGACTCTGAAGTGTATGCAGTATCTAAGCTATCCCTCTTTTAACTTCAGCCATTTTTGTCTGCAAGGTCTCCACAGAATGGGCCCAGGGCTGTTCGGCTGTTTCCATGTTGGGTGGATCCATGCTTACTGGGCTGTAATCACCTGGTAGTAGACAATCTCGAAGAGATGACAGAGATGATTCTAGACTTAGGCGAGTCAACCGATTACCCTGACGCATCCAAAGGGACCACGGAGAATACTTGGGGTGTGGAATTGTGCCTGAACCAAAAGTGGTTTATTTTAGGATTCTTGAATTCCCAACCCCCTGTTCACACATTCACTAGATTAATCAACTAATGATCCATCCAAAGTTAATTCGTTTAATGATAGGGGGTGGGTAGGGTTCGATTCCACTAGTCCACCTAATGTCATAAGCGGGAGATTCATATAAATGTTTTGTAGAGAATATTCCCACAAAACATTCCATGTAGTAAAGTCATGCTTACCTTACTCTTTTTCCCACTAGGTGTCCTTCCTCCTGATTTTCTCGGGACTTCTCGGGACTTGACGTGACTCTGATGGGATTGCCCCTGAATCACGTATCTGGACTTTTTCCTTAACGAGGAGGGACACCTTCTATCCACAACCCACTTTAGGAAATAAATTCTTTATGATGGGAATATAGTGTAGGAACATTCCTTTTCAAGACCGCAAACAAGTTCTACAGTTAGCTTGTGGCGCTCCTAGCTTCTTCCTCTATTTCTACATGATGCGAGCATGCGGTGGATGCAATAGGACCGACAAGGCTTCCTTGACAGGATCTATATACGCAAGGTACGTGATCCTTTTGATATACCCATAGGTACGAGATCAAGGGGATGACTTCCGTGCCCATTACTCGTGACTACACATGAGGTTAAGCAACTGGCCACAGGGTGGTGGAACCGTGAGTGATTGTGTGCAAAAGTGTAATGCGGGAATATCATTATTTGATCTCAGAATATCATAAAGTGCACAGACCTCCCCGAGGGTGCTGGCACAATTACAAATATCCTCGACATTTAACAATACCCCACACCCTTGTATAGGAAGTGGCTACCATTTGCTCTCAGAGTACTCTCCATGACATACACTATCATCCCCGAGGGTATGGGCATGATAGGAAATTCCTTGCCAAATGATTTCACTTCAAGCATGATGCATGATGCGGTTAGCGAATGCAATTACAAACATGAGGTTAGCCAAACATGTTTTCAAATAAATATGGTGGAAAATGTTCTTGCATTTAATGGTAGCATCTAATGTTGGAAGCTTGACATTTATCCCCAGTGGAGTCGCCACTGTGAGGGTAGCGGCCGGAGATGTATATGTGTTCCTCCCCTGTGGGGAGGGAAAAGGCTTGCATTGATTCCATCCTCTCTCCTCCCTTTCTCTTCCATGAGGGAGGGGTGTGTTGTGTGTGCTTACCCTATGGGCCCCGCACCACCGTATAACGGTTCAAAGATACATGGAGGCCTATATCGCAAGAGTGTAAAATTCATCATTTGAGACGGGGTTTGATGATGGTCCAATACAGGGATCGGGATCGTGCAAATGGGGTTTGGAGTCACTAGCTAGGGTTATGGGCCTAGGACCCTGGGGTGGGCCTGATTCCTAAAAAAAGGGCTTGATAATTGGTCTGGTCCAGAGATTTAGGGTAAGTGTCAGGTTACAAAGTTGGGAAGGTGTTAGGCACCCAATCTGCCCGATTCAACTGGTCTTCCTACTAGATGCTTAAGAACGAACATTTTCCACAATTATTCCTATTCCGCATGCATGGCTAAGTTATCACACATATATACATTGACTGAATTTAAATAACTATGTACACTAAAACAAGGTCAATATAAAGTCTACAAAATGACAATTCGGTTGAGAAACTATACCTGAACTTAACCCCTGTATCGGGTCGAAAGGGGTGGGCCCCTGATTAGTACCGGCTTAGACTGTCTTTCAAATTCTCCTGGCTCAGGGGAAGATGGTCTTGACCTCCAACTTCCTTTCTCAAGAGATGTTGATTGCGATGATATTTGGACAAAGTTCCGGCTAGGAATGGTTACTTTCGGATTTGGATTCGGACAGAGCTTCGGCTAGGGGAGGCTATTTCCAGATTTGGATTCGGATAGGGCTTCGGCTAGGGAAGGATATTTCTTGGCTAAAGATGAGGTGGCACTCCAATAGAGCTTTTGCTAGGGATAGGCTATGGGAGGGCTAGGCTGAGGTGGCACTCTGGCATAGCTTCCGCTGGGAATGGCTATTTTTGGAAAGATTGCAGGGGCACTTGGGTAGAGCTTCTGCTAGGAACGACTATTTTTGGAAAGAAATGGATTGACCTAAAAATGGATTGAAGATCCCCAAAGCCCCGAAGAACACTTTGAAGATCCGAATAGAACTTTAGATGTTGACAAAGATCTCTTCATAGACCCGAAGAACCTTAAAAGGGGAGGGATTTCTACTTCTGGTAAAAATCAACACTCAAAGGAGGGAGGCTAAAAACATACTATTTTTGAAAAAAAAATGGATTGAACTAAAAACTTGGATTGAAGATCTTCAAAATCCCAAAGAACACTTCGAAGATCCAAACAAGATTTTTAATCTTGATGAAGATCACTCCGAAGACCCGAAGAAACTCAAAGGGGGAGGGGAGGAGGAGAGGGCAGAGCTTCTCTCTCTAAGGGTGGTTGTGGGGTTGTGATGTTGGTGTATCAAATCCAAAGGAGGGGGTTATTTATAGGATTTCTGGACCAATAGGGAGGAGAGAATTTTTTAACCAATAGGCAAAAAGTGGATTTTTGGTCTAATGAGAGGAGAGAGAATTTTTAACCAATGGGCAAAAAGTGGATTTTTGGACTAATGGGAGGAGAGAGAATTTTTTAACCAATGGGTAAAAAGTTGATTTTTGGACAAATAGAAGGTTACAGTGTAGGGTACGCTAGCAGAGTAGTGCATATGCATAAGTGGATGAAGAGAAAATATCTTCACCCATCGGGCCAATGTAACACAAATCCCAGCCATTGACGGTGGCACACAAGGTTAAGTCGAGATACACGGGGCATGACAGGCACGGTTGGGCAAGCATGGTGCAAGGGTTAAGCAAGCAAGGTGCAAGGGTGGGAAGGCATGGTGCAAGGGGTGGGCAGGTATGGTGCAAGGGCTGGGCGGGCATGGTGCAAGGGCTAGCCTGCAACTACATGCGGGTTGGCCTCCACGTGTGTGAGGTGTGCAGCAAGGGGTGCACAGGGTAGCATGCGAGGGTGCGTGAGGCAGCATGCAGGGGCACACACGGTAGCACGTGAGGGCAGGCGTGAGGCTATGTGTGGGGCTAGTAGCTGGCTGGCCAGCCTGCGCAGCATGCGTGCGGGCTGTCCTGCTGGCTAGCTGGCCAGTGCGTACAAAAAATGTGACTTTCCGATGATGATTACGGGAGATCTGATGGTCTGATTTTGACGTGCCATAAATCGTTGGAATTGTATTTTCGAGTACTATCCATCTGTATGGTCATCTTGACTAGATTCCTTCGTATATAAAAAGTCAAAATTGGATCATCTTCTTTCTCACACGAGGTTTCAAAGGTTTTCGGGTAGAGAATGAATTTGAGGTATTTGGGTAGGTGGGGAATTTTTCCAGGTTTCAGCAGGCTTTCCAGTGTGCGTGGTATGCATATGGGAACATGTGATTTTCTGGGGACGATTGCAGGGGATCCGACAGTCTGATTTTGATGTACCATATATCGTCGGAATCATCTTTTCAAGTACTATCCATTCGTACAGTCATCTTGACTGGATTCCTTCGTATATAAAAAGCCAAAATTGTACCATTTTTTTTCCGTGTGGGGTTTTTGGGGTTTTTTAGGTAGGAGATGTTTTTGGGATTTCTTAGTCAATCATCATCTTTATTGATCGGAAGTCAAAAATCACATCCAAGATCTGCATCTCATCATAGCCAGAGGAGGTTGACAAAATTGGGTGTCTACACCTAACAAGAGTGAACTACATGCCAAAATAGGACTCTCCCCAACCGCCTCTCTTCATTCACTGCCTATAAATATCAAGGTAAGCCCCCCAAAAAGGGGATGGATCATTTTTATAATAAACTCTCTTGAGTAATTTTTGTGGAAGAAATCTAACTTAGGCATCGGAGGGTCCCCCATCGGGTCAGCCAGGCTCTCCTTTGTCTACTCTTCTATGCAGGTCTAGCATGGAGTACCAACTCTTGCAAGGAAGATCACCTGGTCAATTTTTATCGCATTAGATTGGTGCCATCTGTGGAAAATAAGAAAAGCCAATGTTTTGAACCTTCAACTATATTCATCTCCTCACCGAAGATATCCAAAGAAATATGGGATCCATCATCAGATCCATCTCTAACCGGACATGGCCGTAATGTTTTTTTGGAAGATATCATCGACATTCTCTTCCCCAAATTAAAGATAAACCATCACTACCTCTCGTCGCGGCCAAATCAAGTGATCAAAATCAGGTTTCCTGTACAATAAAAAAAAATATATCCCCTACAACTGTGGCCATCTCAGATCTTCCTCTCATAGACGATGGTCACTACATCTATGTTTGAAACCTCTTTCTTCCTCATTCAAGCCGCGAAGGAGCTGGTCACTTATCTCTATTTCCTCAATGGCCGAACCTTCTCATAGGGGTTTGGTAGAGTGGTTTACAAGAGAGGTTTACAAAAGTAGTCTACAAAGTGGTTTGTAAAAGTGATTTGCAAAAGTCGTAAGAAAGTGCCAAAGTGGTTTACAAGGCAATGGTGAGTGACCGGAACCCTCATCGAATAGACAGATTATTGTTTCTGAGCTCTGAGGGATAAAAGGTTCTCTGATGGAAGAACCCCATCTTCTCTGATTTAAGAAACCCCGTCTCTAGGGACAGAAATCGAAAGGAGCAGCCCTCTATTAACACCAGCGTACACGGTGCTGACCATTTGGCGTTTTCTCAAACTGGGTTTTCAAAATCTTTGTCGCCATCATGTTATCGCATCCGACTTAGTTGCAAGAAATAGAGAACATTGCATGTTGTCCTTGCTAACGTCACCGGTAAACTTGGAGCTCGACCCTTCAACCTTCTCAATTACAAATTACAAGACTGAAATTGGGGGCTCTCGATCAGGGAAGTATATCTCAATCCCTCTCTGCTCTGCTTTCATCTTTAACTATTAATTACTTTGTATTTAGAGTGGTTAGTACATTCTCTATTTTACCACTCTTTGATTGTCTCCTCAGCGGTGTTGTCTTGGAAAACCAGGATTTCTCTCAAGCAACTAACCTGTTGTCTATCGATTTAGAACCAGAAAGCCCCAGGAACCTTTCAATGGCCGTACCGACAACACCCCACTTTCCTTAACCCCTTCGAAGGCATGAAATGGGCAGCTACAGCAAGCGAAAAACAAGTGCTTTAGAACCAAGCACCGAGCACAAAGCCTGGTCGGTTATCTCCAAGCCGGGCATATCCACTCACCAAGCAAACCATCCACGGCCGACCAATATATTTAGGTCATCAAAGAGGTTGCATGGAAGGCCCAGCTCACGAGCCATTTTTTGGCGAGCACCAACTCTCCACCTCGGCTTGTCGTAGTTGACCCCTCTTTCAACAAAGCACTCAGCGAAGCAAGCCCAATAGATCCAGACCAGCGGCCTCCATGCAACCACAAAACTTATTGAGCATTGCATAGCCCATCCCCATTAGCATTGCAACGATCAACCCATTGGGGCGCCATCCATGTTGGTTGTCTCTAAGGCTCTACCTTTGCGTAGCCCGACATACTTGGCAGAGAAGCTTTTTTATCTGGACAGATGAGTCATTTACTAATTTCTATTCAATCTACACTATGATTCCATTTATACTTGAGCATGGCTTTGAAAAATTCATTTTGCATGCCAAGAGCTTGGTTGCATGCTTCTCATATATTGGCAGAAAAATCCAACAAGCTTTCCCTTGTCTGTAAAAATCAATATTACAATAAACCAAAGGAGAAATTACTAGCAAAAGAAAATAAGTTTTGGGAGTTCTATGGTGAATAAGCCCATTCGAAAAAGAAAATTTGGAAACCAATCTCCCCTTCCTTATTGCTCA
>NC_056561.1:36676580-36679080 GCF_013358625.1 Macadamia integrifolia | reverse complement strand
TGGCCCAAGTGTTGCCTAGATGTGCCCATGCTGCCCACAACTGTTGCCCAAGTGTGCAACCAAGTGTGCCTGTGCATGCTCTCGAATGCCCCAAGTGTCGCCTTAAATGTGCCTATACGTGCCCGCAAGTGTTGAATAAGTGTGTCTAAGCGTGCACCCAAGTGTAGCCCAAGTGTCGCTTAATTGTGCTCTTGAATGCCGCAAGTGTGCACATATACGTGCCCATGACAATGCCAACGCGTGCCCCCCTAAGGGTGCCTAAGTGCATATGAAGGCAGTGCACGAGGCGGCAGTACCGCACGCAGGGCCGCACAATGTGCGTGCATGGTGGCAGGCATGGCTGCACTACCGCGCGGAAGGCAGCTGGCATGGACGCAAAAGGCGTAGGCATCGCCGAGGGCAAGGTTGCACTAGCGCGCTAAGTCTGCTGGCGTCGAGGCAGGCTACCGCGCACATGGATGCGGGCGTTGCTGCAATACCGCACACACGGTTACACGCAACCTCGGGCACGGTTGGGGGTAAGGTTCCACTATCGCGCGCAGGGGTGCAGGCTACCGCGCGCACATGGCTGGGGGCAAAGGTGCACACCGCGCGTAAGGCGGCAGGCAACAACGCACATTGCTGCTGGAAAGGCTGCTCAACCGCACGAAAGGTGGTAGGCCCGGGTGCACATGGCGGATGGCAATGGTGCGGACAACGCTTCCACGCACATGGCTGCGACCACGGCTGCACAAGCCCCGCACATGGTTTGGCGCGTGGCAACACACGCCGCGCGGATGATTGCGCGCATGGCGCACATGACACGCAGATGGCTGCACAGTCGCGCCCAAGGTTACGTTCCACGCCGCACATTCCGCGCTTCTGGCCGCACTAACCCGCGCAATGTTGCTTGCATGGCCGCACATGCCGCGCCCCTTGCTGCCCTACGGCTCGCAAGATTGCGTGCATTGCTTCACACCGCCTCCCAGGTCGCATGCATGGCTGCATGTGCCACGCCCATCGCTTTGTCGTCGCGCGCTAGGTTTCGGGATTTACCGGAAGTGCCACGCAAGAGGTTGCAGGCACGGCTGCACCGCCGCGCGCAAGGTTGCGTTGCGTGGTCCACATGCACCGCCCATGAGTGCACTACCGCGAGCAAGTTTGCTGGCACGGCCTCCCATGCATCGATATTGGTGGCTGGCATGGCCGCACATGCCACGGGCTTTTCGGCACATGGCTCGCGTAAGGTTGCACGCATTGCCGCACCATCGATCCCAGGTCTAGTCCGCCGTGCGCATAGCCACACACACATGGCTCACACATGGGTGCTTCCGTGGCCCCCATGGCCCATGCAATAGAGGCTCCTTTGCGGCCTTTGGCTGCACACGAGGCACCGACTGCTGCACACGCCAAGGCCATGCCAGCACAACATTGTTTGGGTCTTTAAATCATATTGTGCGAAACATCCCTTTGGGTTAGAAAAGCCATGCAATTGGCTATTTGGCACCCAAAGTACAATCATTTTCACTTAAACCCCGCATTTCCATTTTTTTGGGTATTTCTCGTTATGTTTCAATCATAAAATAATAAAAAATATCAAAATATGTTGGAATGGTCCAATATTTTTTCAGAACATTCTATCAACCTTTGGAAGACATCCGAAATTTAGTTTTCAGAAAAATACATTAAAATGGATTTTTCATAGTTTTTTGAATTTAATATGTTTTTTAATATTAAAAAATTAATAAAAAAATAAATATTTATCCGAAGATGGTGATTTTTATATGAAAATAATCTTTGGATTGTTCCTTAATTTCTTACCAAGTTTCATTTGATTTGGATATTTGTAGCTCAAAAAATAGAATGGTATATTTTTGGGGGGTGGTCATGTCTCCTTCTGGAAATGGGCAAAGAATATAAGAGCTACCTTGAGGGAGGGGAGTGTCACTCCCAGGGTGGTTTTTGAGGGACCGCACTGAGGGGCAGCAGACAATGAGGGGGCATGGTAGGCAATCCGAAAAGAACCCATGGCATGGTAAAAGAAGTGAAATGGCACGTGGGTTTCGATGAGTTGGCCCTCGGTGTGCGCTGAGGCCTGCCACTGCGTGCGGCTGGACGCGCATGGCCGCCTGCCTTCCGTGCCATGTGCCCGCAGCTGCTGTAACGTGTGCCAGTGGTGGGAGAGCGTGCTCTACGAAGGTGGACGTGCTTGCGAATGGTGAGCCCTTCTATTATGCAACGCCGCCCCCTTCTTCCGCATGGCCTTGCCCGCCACCATAGGCTGCTGGGTGCACATGGATGGGTACCATGCACTGTCACGCCCCAACTTTTGATGCCACATGTGCCCCTCGACGCATAGCATTTCCAAGGAAGGTGTGGTTTGTGAGAACATGTACATGGCGCGTCCGTCCCGACAATCTTCCCCTCTGCTGCACACAGTTGCTTGCCAGTGTGTGCTGCTGGGCGCGAATGGCTGCCTGCCTTGCGCTGCAGTGCCTCCACATCTTGCGCCGCATGTGTC
>NC_056561.1:36661580-36666580 GCF_013358625.1 Macadamia integrifolia | reverse complement strand
TAGGCCGTTGGGCTAAGTAAGGTCCAAGTTCTAGTGCTTTCTACAAAGGTGTAGTAACAATGGATATCTTATTGTAGATATTTGTAGAAGATATTCACAGGAGATATTCTGGGAGAGATTTCTAGAGCTCCGCTAAGGAGGTGGGAAGCTTCTAGTTTCCTCCCCAACCGTTGGATGGAGGACATCTGTAAATATCTTAGCCATCCATTGTAACTTGGGGTAGGTGTTGCCTCATTTGGCAAAGGCACTCACCAAGGACCAACCAAGAGTGTTCAACCAAGCAAGTGAGTTCTCAAGCCTTGTACTCAAGAGTTCTCTAGTGCTATACAGGTTCATTCTTCTCAAACTCACTCTTGTGTTCACTTCTTCTCTTCCCTAGTCCCTTAAGGAGGGTGGTTAGGCTGACTTAGCGCTAGTGAAAGTGCTAAGTGCCGGTGCGGTTGCTTAGAAAGGTCTAAAGCATCGACAACGTGCTCTTGAATGGCCCAAGTGTGTGCCTACGCATGCCCCCAAGTGTTGGCTACGTGTGCCCACGTGTAAACAGCGAATGGCCGCACAACACCCCAAGTGTTGACTACAAGTGCACAATGAATGGCCCAAGTGTTGCCTAGATGTGCCCATGCTGCCCACAACTGTTGCCCAAGTGTGCAACCAAGTGTGCCCGTGCATGCTCTCGAATGCCCCAAGTGTCGCCTTAAATGTGCCTACACGTGCCCGCAAGTGTTGAATAAGTGTGTCTAAGCGTGCACCCAAGTGTAGCCCAAGTGTCGCTTAATTGTGCTCTTGAATGCCGCAAGTGTGCACATATACGTGCCCATGACAATGCCAACGCGTGCCCCCCTAAGGGTTCCTAAGCCCATATGAAGGCAGTGCACGAAGCGGCAGTACCGCACGCAGGGCCGCACAATGTGCGTGCATGGTGGTAGGCATGGCTGCACTACCGCGCGGAAGGCAGCTGGCATGGACGCAAAAGGCGTAGGCATCGCCGAGGGCAAGGTTGCACTAGCGCGCTAAGTCTGCTGGCGTCGAGGCAGGCTGCCGCGCGCATGGATGCGGGCATTGCTGCAATACCACACACATGGTTGCACGCAACCTCGGGCACGGTTGGGGGTAAGGTTCCACTATCGCGCACAGGGGTGCAGGCTACCGCTCGCACATGGCTGGGGGAAAAGGTGCACACCGCGCATAAGGTGGTAGGCAACAACGGACATTGCTGCTGGAAAGGCTGCTCAACCGCCCGAAAGGTGGTAGGCCCGGGTGCACATGGCGGATGGCAATGGTGCGGGTAGCGCGCGCAGGGCTGCCTCCCGTGCAGCACTTCCACGCACATGGCTGCGACCACGGCTGCACAAGCCTCGCACATGGTTTGGCGCGTGGCAACACATGGATGATTGCACGCATGGCGCACATGACATGCAGATGGCTGCACAGTCGCACCCAAGGTTACGTTCCACGCCGCACATGCCGTGCTTTTGGCCGCACTAATTCGCGCAAGGTTGCTTGCATGGTTGCACATGCCGCGCCCCTTGCTGCCCTACCGCTCGCAAGATTGCGTGCATTTCTTCACACCGCCCCCCAGGTCGCATGCATGGCTGCATGTGCCACGCCCATCGCTTCGTCGTCGCGCGCTAGGTTTCGGGATTTGCTGGAAGTGCCACGCAAGAGGTTGCAGGCACGGCTGCACCGGCGCGCACAAGGTTGCATTGCGTGGTCCACATGCACCGCCCATGAGTGCACTACCGCGAGCAAGTTCGCTGGCACGGCCTCCCATGCGTCGATATTGGTGGCTGGCATCGCCGCACATGCCACGGGCTTTTCGGCACATGGCTCGCGTAAGGTTGCACGCATTGCCGCACCATCGATCCCAGGTCTAGTCCGCCGTGCACATAGCCGCACGCACGTGGCTCACACATGGGTGCTTTCGTGGCCCCCATGGTCCATGCAACAGAGGCTCCTTTGCGGCCTTCGGCTGCACACGAGGCACCGACTGCTACACACGCCAAGTCCATGCCCGCACAACATAGTTTGGGTCTTTAAATCATGTTGTGCAAAACATCCCTTTGGGTTAGAAAAGCCATGCAATTGGCTATTTGGCACCCAAAGTACAATCATTTTCACTTAAACCCGCATTTCCATTTTTTTGGGTATTTTTCGTAATGTTTCAATCATAAAATATTAAAAAATATCAAAATATGTTGGAATGGTCCAATATTTTTTCAGAACATTCTATCAACCTTTGGAAGACATCCGAAATTTAGTTTTCAGAAAAATACATTAAAATGGATTTTTCATAGTTTTTTGAATTTAATATGTTTTTTAATATTAAAAAATTAATAAAAAAATAAATATTTATCCGAAGACGGCGATTTTTATATGAAAATAATCTTTGGATTTTTCCTTAATTTCTTACCAAGTTTCATTTGATTTGGATATTTGTAGCTCAAAAAATAGAACGGTATATTTTTGGGGGGTGGTCATGTCTCCTTCTGGAAATGGGCAAAGAGTATAAGAGCTACCTTGAGGGAGGGGGGTGTCACTCCCAGGGTGGTTTTTGAGGGGCCGCACCGAGGGGCAGCAGACGATGAGGGGGCAAGGTAGGCAATCCGAAAAGACCCATGGCATGGTAAAAGAAGTGAAATGGCACGTGGGTTTCGATGAGTTGGCCCTCGGTGTGCGCTGAGGCCTGCCACTGCGTGCGGCTGGACGCGCATGGCCGCCTGCCTTCCGCACCATGTGCCCGCAGCTGCTGTAACGTGTGCCAGTCGCGGCAGAGCATGCTCTACGAAGGTGGACGTGCTTGCGAATGGTGAGCCCTTCTGTCATGCAACGCCGCCCCCTTCTTCCGCATGGCCTTACCCGCCACCGTGGGCTGCTGGGTGCATATGGACGGGTAACATACGCTGTCATGCCCCAACTTCTGATGCCACATGTGCCCCTCGACGCATAGCATTTCCAAGGAAGGTGTGGTTTGTGAGAACATGTACATGGCGCGTCCGTCCCGACAGTCTTCCCCTCTGCCGCACACAGTTGCTTGCCAGTGTGTGCTGCTGGGCGCGCAGGGCTGCCTGCCTTGCGCTGCAGTGCCTCCACATCTTGCGCCGCATGTGTCAAACGCCGTATAGCATGACCAAGAGTGGCATCGCCTGTGCAAGACGCATTCACGGTATGTTGGTTTCGAAGATTTTGCCCTTGGTGTGCGTTGCGCCTGCCACGGCGCGCTGCTTTGCCCTCGTGGTTGCCAAATATATACCGCTATGTCGCGAAAGCTATTGCCTCCTGCGGTCGTAGCCGCAACGAAAGCCCAACAAAGGCTTGGCATGTATGTGAAAACAAGTACATGGCTCGTTTGTCCAGGTGGTCAGCCTATCTGTCGCACACCAATGCCAGCAACTGTGTGCTGCTGGGTGCCCTTCGCTCCCTACCTACCGCTGCCATGCCCCCACAGTTGCTGACACGTGTCCGTGGCTGCACAGCAGTTTCCAGAGAGGCATGGCATTTGAAAACAAGGAAATGGCCAATGCGTCCCGATGTTCAGCCCCTCTTCCGCACACCGTTGCCTGCCACCCCGGTCTGATTGGTGCGCAAGGGTTCCTGCCTTGTGCTGCCGTGCCCCCACAGCTACTGCCAGATGCGCCCACAGCCGCATGGCATGTCCGAGATAGGCTTGGCATGTGAAAATCACCATCAAGGCACGTTGGTTCCAATGATTGCCTTCGATGTGCGCTGTGGCCTGCCATGGAGTGCTGCTGGGTGTGCATGGCTCCTTGCATATCTGCTGCCACATATGCCAGTAGCTACACAGCATTTCCAAGAGTTGCATGGCATGTGAAGGACAGCAACATGGCATGAGGGTCAGGATGATTAGCCCCTTGTTTTGCACCTTGGCCGGCCAATGCGTGCTGGTGGGTTTGCATGGCTGCCTGCACACTGTAGTTACACCCTCATTGCAGCCTACTGCAACTTTTGCTAGATTTGTACAGCATGCCCAAGGAGTCATGGCATGTGAAAAACGTACAAATGAAGCATTGGCCCCGTCGATTAATCCCATCTAGGCACCGTGGTAGTTTGACGTGCTTTGCTTCCTTCCATGTGTAGTTGTGCTAGTGCCACTGTTTACGAGCGTGGTCGAAGTCACACATTTGCACCCTTCTTTGCTCTATGGCTTGTTGTCATATGTAGGTCATGGTGCAAGGGGTGGGGTGTTATCTACATTTGACGGAATCATTGGTCAAGTCAATGTGCACAGTAAATATTTGGTTGGTCCCTCCCCACCGTCCCATTGTTTTTTGTTTTCTTAAATTGCACTATCGTGGGTTTGTTGCTTGCAAGGGTTTTTTCATGGTCGGTTTTGTGGCCTATGCTATTTGGAGAAGTGCATTTCTAAGTCGGGCCTGGGTGTGGAGGTGCTTGCATGCCTTTTTGCGTCAAGTGTTGTATTACAACAATGACGTGTGGGTCTCTGGAGAACATAGGTTGCAAGCTTGTAGGTGGTGGTAGATCATGATTCCCTCCCCCCTCCTTGCTTTTAAAAAAATCTCCATTCTCGTGGGAATGTTGCTTGCAAGAGTTTTGTCATGCTCGGTTTTGTGGCCTTTTGGTATTGGGAAGAATGCATTTCTAAGTCGTGCCTAGGTGCGGAGGTGTTTGCGTGCCTCATGCCGCAAGTGTTATAATGCGACATTAACGTGGGTCTCTGGAGAACATAGGTTTGCAAGCTTGTAGGTGGAGACAGATCACGAGTCCCTCCCCCTCCCCTGCCCCCTCTTTTGTTTTTAAAAAGAAAATTGCATTCTCGTGGGTTTGTTGCTTGCAAGAGTTTTTTCCCATGCTCGATTTTGTGGCCTTTATGGTATTTGGAGAAATACGTTTCTAAGTCGTGCCTAGGTGCAGAGGTATTTGCATGCCTCCTTCCGCAAGTGTTATAATGCGACATTAACGTGGGTCTCTGGAGAAGATAGGTTTGCAAGTTTGCAGGTGGAGACAGATCACGAGTGCCCCCA
>NC_056561.1:36651580-36654080 GCF_013358625.1 Macadamia integrifolia | reverse complement strand
AGTAACCAAGAGGAGATGGTTGCCACCTTCAAGGCTCAAGTATGCAAAGGAGTTGGATAAGGTGGAAGCTCGTACTGGAGAAGAAGTATGGGAAGAGTAGGAGGACAACGGCGAGGGAAGCCACTACCTCTCATGACATGTCTAAAGGAGAGGCACTAAGGCACAAGCGTGATAAGAGGAATCGGTTCAAGCCTAGAGACAAGTGCCAACACCATCCAGGGGCTAGGTGCGTACTTGCCCTTGGACGGGAGGGCAAGACAAGGAGAATTTGGGAGCAAGCCATCCATGCCAATAAAGAGGAAGATGCAAACGAGAGAACGGAGACAACCAGACGACGTTGTAGGAGGCTCAAGTTATGTGACTACAACAAGGACCCCAATAGGCGTTACTCCTTGCGAGGGGGAGGCTAATTTGGATGCTGATCCAATCATCCAGAGACACAAACTATCTCCTCACGTGGAGTATTTAGTCAAGTGGAAGGGGCGACCAGAGAGCGAGACGAGATGGGAGACGACTCGTGAATAAAAGTACCACAAGGAGGTTGCAATGAGGGCGTCGCAGATTTAGGTGGGGGAGAGTGTCACGACCTGGCCATCATAGGCCCACGGGCCTAGCTCACCAAGCCCATGGACTTAGGCCGTTGGGCTAAGTAAGGTCCAAGTTCTAGTGTTTTCTACAAAGGTGTAGTAACAATAGATATCTTATTGTAGATATTTGTGGAAGATATTCACAGGAGATATTCTGGGAGAGATTTCTAGAGCTCCGCTAAGGAGGTGGGAAGCTTCTAGTTTCCTCCCCAACCGTTGGATGGAGGACATTTGTAAATATCTTAGCCATCCATTGTAACTTGGGGTAGGTGTTGCCTTATTTGGCAAAGGCACTCACCTAGGACCAACCAAGAGTGTTCAACCAAGCAAGTGAGTTCTCAAGCCTTGTACTCAAGAGTTCTCTAGTGCTATACAGGTTTATTCTTCTCAAACTCACTCTTGTGTTCACTTCTTCTCTTCCCTAGTCCCTTAAGGAGGGTGGTTAGGCTGACTTAGCGCTAGTGAAAGTGCTAAGTGCCGGTGCGGTTGCTTAGAAAGATCTAAAGCATCGACAACGTGCTCTTGAATGGCCCAAGTGTGTGCCTACGCATGCCCCCAAGTGTTGGCTACTTGTGCCCACGTGTACACAGCGAATGGCCACACAACACCCCAAGTGTTGACTACAAGTGCATAATGAATGGCCCAAGTGTTGCCTAGATGTGCCCATGCTGCCCACAACTGTTGCCCAAGTGTGCAACCAAGTGTGCCTGTGCATGCTCTTGAATGCCCCAAGCGTCGCCTTAAATGTGCCTATACGTGCCCGCAAGTGTTGAATAAGTGTGTCTAAGCGTGCACCCAAGTGTAGCCCAAGTGTCGCTTAATTGTGCTCTTGAATGCCGCAAGTGTGCACATATACGTGCCCATGACAATGCCAACGCGTGCGCCCCTAAGGGTGTCAAGTGCATATGAAGGCAGTGCACGAGGCGGCTGTACCGCACGTAGGGCCGCACAATGTGCGTGCATGGTGGCAGGCATGGCTGCACTACCACGCGGAAGGCAGCTGGCATGGACGCACAAGGTGTAGGCATCGTTGAGGGCAAGGTTGCACTAGCGCGCTAAGTCTGCTGGCATCGAGGCAGGCTGCCGCGCACATGGATGCGGGCGTTGCTGCAATACCGCACACAAGGTTGCATGCAACCTCGGGCACGGTTGGGGGTAAGGTTCCACTATCGCGCGCAGGGGTGCAGGCTACCGCGCGCACATGGCTGGGGGCAAAGGTGCACACCGCGCGTAAGGTGGCAGGAAACAACGCACATTGCTGCTGGAAAGGCTGCTCAACCGCACGGAAGGTGGTAGGCCCAGGTGCACATGGCGGATGGTGCGGGTAGCGTGACCAGGGCTGCCGCCCGTGCCGCACTTCCACGCACATGGCTGCGACCACGGCTGCACAAGCCTCGCACATGGTTTGGCGCGTGGCAACACATGCTGCGCGGATGATTGCGCGCATGGCGCATATGACACGCAGATGGCTGCACAGTCGTGCCCAAGGTTACGTTCCACGCCGCACAAATGCCGCGCTTCTGGCCGCACTAATTCGCGCAAGGTTGCTTGCATGGCCGCACATGCCGCGCCCCTTGCTGCCCTAGCGCTCGCAAGATTGCGTGCATTGCTTCACACCGCCCCCCAGGTAGCATGCATGGCTGCATGTGCCACGCCCATCGCTTCGTCGTCGCGCGTTAGGTTTCGAGATTTGCCGGAAGTGCCACGCAAGAGGTTGCAGGCACGGCTGCACCGCCGCGCGTAAGGTTGCATTGCGTGGTCCACATGCACCGCCCATGAGTGCACTACCGCGAGCAAGTTCGCTGGCATGGCCTCCCATGCGTTGATATTGGTGGCTGGCATGGCCGCACATGCCACGGGCTTTTCGGCACATGGCTCGCGTAAGGTTGCACGCATTGCCGCACCATCGATCC
>NC_056561.1:36644080-36646580 GCF_013358625.1 Macadamia integrifolia | reverse complement strand
CCATGCCAAGAAAGAGGAAGATGCACACGAGAGAACGGAGACAACCAGACGACGTTGTAGGAGGCTCAAGTTATGTGACTACAACAAGGACCCCAATAGGCGTTACTCCTTGCGATGGGGAGGCTAATTTGGATGCTGATCCAATCCTCCAGAGACACAAACTATCTCCTCACGTGGAGTATTTAGTCAAGTGGAAGGGGCGACCAGAGGGCGAGACGAGATGGGAGACGACTCGTGAATAAAAGTACCACAAGGAGGTTGCGACGAGGGCGTCGCAGATATAGGTGGGGGAGAGTGTCACGACCTGCCCATCATAGGCCCATGGGCCTAGCTCACCAAGCCCATGGACTTAGGCCGTTGGGCTAAGTAAGGTCCAAGTTCTAGTGCTTTCTACAAAGGTGTAGTAACAATAGATATCTTATTGTAGATATTTGTAGAAGATATTCACAGGAGATATTCTGGGAGAGATTTCTAGATCTCTGCTAAGGAGGTGGGAAGCTTCTAGTTTCCTCCCCAACCGTTGGATGGAGGACATTTGTAAATATCTTAGCCATCCATTGTAAACTTGGGGTGCCTACAAATAGGTGCTGCCTCATTTGGCAAAGGCACTCACCAAGGACCAACCAAGAGTGTTCAACCAAGCAAGTGAGTTCTCAAGCCTTGTACTCAAGAGATCTCTAGTGCTATACAGGTTCATTCTTCTCAAACTCACTCTTGTGTTCACTTCTTCTCTTCCCTAGTCCCTTAAGGAGGGTGGTTAGGCTGACTTAGCGCTAGTGAAAGTGCTAAGTGCCGGTGCGGTTGCTTAGAAAGGTCTAAAGCATCGACAACGTGCTCTTGAATGGCCCAAGTGTGTGCCTACGCATGCCCCCAAGTGTTGGCTACGTGTGCCCACGTGTACACAGCGAATGGCCGCACAACACCCCAAGTGTTGACTACAAGTGCACAATGAATGGCCCAAGTGTTGCCTAGATGTGCCCATGCTGCCCACAACTGTTGCCCAAGTGTGCAACCAAGTGTGCCTGTGCATGCACTTGAATGCCCCAAGCGTCGCCTTAAATGTGCCTATACGTGCCCGCAAGTGTTGAATAAGTGTGTCTAAGCGTGCACCCAAGTGTAGCCCAAGTGTCGCTTAATTGTGCTCTTGAATGCCGCAAGTGTGGACATATACGTGCCCATGACAATGCCAACGCGTGCCCCCCTAAGGGTGCCTAAGTGCATATGAAGGCAGTGCACGAGGTGACAGTATCGCACGCAGGGCCACACAATGTGCGTGCATGGTGGCAGGCATGGCTGTGCTACTGCGCGGAAGGCAGCTGGCATGGACGCACAAGGTGTAGGCATTGCCGAGGGAAAGGTTGCACTAGTGCGCTAAGTCTGCTGGCGTCGAGGCAGGCTACCGCGCACATGGATGCGGGCGTTGCTGCAATACCGCACACATGGTTGCACGCAACCTCGGGCACGGTTGGGGGTAAGGTTCCACTATCGCGCGCAGGGGTGCAGGCTACTGCGCACACATGGCTGGGGGCAAAGGTGCACAACGCGCGTAAGGCGGCAGGCAACAACGCACATTGCTGCTGGAAAGGCTGCTCAACCGCACGAAAGGTGGTAGGCCTGGGTGCACATGGCGAATGGCAATGGTGCGGGCAGCGCGCGCAGGGCTGCCGCCCGAGCTGCACTTCCACGCACATGGCTGCGACCACGGCTGCACAAGCCTCGCACATGGTTTGGCGCGTGGCAACACATGCTGCGCAGATGATTGCGCGCATGGCGCACATGACACGCAGATGGTTGCACAGTCGCGCCCAAGGTTACGTTCCACGCCGCACATGCCGCGCTTCTGGCCGCACTAATTCGCGCAAGGTTGCTTGCATGGCCGCACATGCCGCGCCCGTTGCTGCCCTACCGCTCGCCCCCCAGGTCGCATGCATGGCTGCATGTGCCACGCCCATCACTTCGTCGTCACGCGCTAGGTTCCGGGATTTGCCGGAAGTGCCACGCAAGAGGTTGCAGGCACGGCTGCACCGCCGCGCGCAAGGTTGCATTGCCGGGTCCACATGCACTGCCCATGAGTGCACTACCACGAGCAAGTTCGCTGGCACGGCCTCCCATGCGTCGATATTGGTGGCTGGCGTGGCCGCACATGCCACGGGCTTTTCGGCACATGGCTCGTGTAAGGTTGCACGCATTGCCGCACCATCGATCCCAGGTCTAGTCCGCCCTGCACCTAGCCGCACGCACATGGCTCACACGTGGGTGCTTCCGTGGCCCCCGTGGCCCATGCAACAGAGGCTCCTTTGCAGCCTTCGGCTGCACACGAGGCACCGACTGCTGCACACGCCAAGGCCATGCCCACACAACATAGTTTTGGTCTTTAAATCATGTTGTGCGAAACATCCCTTTGGGTTAGAAAAGCCATGCAATTGGCTATTTGGCACCCAAAGTACAATCATTTTCACTTAAACCTCGCATTTCCATTTTTTTGGGTATTTTTTGTAAT
>NC_056561.1:36634080-36639080 GCF_013358625.1 Macadamia integrifolia | reverse complement strand
CTAGCTCACCAAGCCATGGACTTAGGCCGTTGGGCTAAGTAAGGTCCAAGTTCTAGTGTTTTCTACAAAGGTGTAGTAACAATAGATATCTTATTGTAGATATTTGTAGAAGATATTCACAGGAGATATTCTGGGAGAGATTTCTAGAGCTCCGCTAAGGAGGTGGGAAGCTTCTAGTTTCCTCCCCAACCGTTGGATGGAGGACATTTGTAAATATCTTAGCCATCCATTGTAACTTGGGGTAGGTGTTGCCTCATTTGGCAAAGGCACTCACCAAGGACAAACCAAGAGTGTTCAACCAAGCAAGTGAGTTCTCAAGCCTTGTACTCAAGAGTTCTCTAGTGCTATACAGGTTCATTCGTCTCAAACTCACTCTTGTGTTCACTTCTTCTCTTCCCTAGTCCCTTAAGGAGGGTGGTTAGGCTGACTTAGCGCTAGTGAAAGTGCTAAGTGCCGGTGCGGTTGCTTAGAAAGGTCTAAAGCATCGACAACGTGCTCTTGAATGGCCCAAGTGTGTGCCTACGCATGCCCCCAAGTGTTGGCTACGTGTGCCCACGTGTACACAGCGAATGGCCGCACAACACCCCAAGTGTTGACTACAAGTGCACAATGAATGGCCCAAGTGTTTCCTAGATGTGCCCATGCTGCCCACAACTGTTGCCCAAGTGTGCAACCAAGTGTGCCTGTGCATGCTCTTGAATGCCCCAAGCGTCGCCTTAAATGTGCCTATACGCGCCCGCAAGTGTTGAATAAGTGTGTCTAAGCGTGCACCCAAGTGTAGCCCAAGTGTCGCTTAATTGTGCTCTTGAATGCCGCAAGTATGCACATATACGTGCCCATGACAATGCCAACGCGTGCCCCCCTAAGGGTGCCTAAGTGCATATGAAGGCAGTGCACGAGTCGGCAGTACCGCACGCAGGGCCGCACAATGTGCGTGCATGGTGGCAGGCGTGGCTGCACTACCGCACGGAAGGCAGCTGGCATGGACGCACAAGGTGTAGGCATCGCCGAGGGCAAGGTTGCACTAGCGCGCTAAGTCTGCTGGCATCGAGGAAGGCTGCCGCGCACATGGATGCGGGCGTTGCTGCAATACCGCACACATGGTTGCACGCAACCTCGGGCACGGTTGGGGGTAAGGTTCCACTATCGCGCGCAGGGGTGCAGGCTACCGCACGAACATGGCTGGGGGCAAAGGTGCACACCGCGCGTAAGGCGACAGGCAACAACGCACATTGCTGCTGGAAAGGCTGCTCAACCGCACGAAAGGTGGTAGGCCCGGGTGCACATGGCGGATGGCAATGTTGCGGGCAGCGCGCGCAGGGCTGCCGCCCGTGCCGCACTTCCACGCACATGGCTACGACCACGGCTGCACAAGCCTCGCACATGGTTTGGCACGTGGCAACACATGCCGCGCGGATGGTTGTGCGCATGGCGCACATGACACACAGATGGCTGCACAGTCGCGCCCAAGGTTACGTTCCACGCCGCAGATGCCGCGCTTCTGGCCGCACTAATTCGAGCAAAGTTGCTTGCATGGCCGCACATGCCGCGCCCCTTGCTTCCCTACCGCTCGCAAGATTGCGTGCATTGCTTCACACCGCCCCCCAGGTCGCATGCATGGCTGCATGTGCCACGCCCATCGCTTCGTCGTCGCGCGCTAGGTTTCGGGATTTTCCGGAAGGGCCACGCAAGAGGTTGCAGGCACGGCTGCACCGCCGCGCGCAAGGTTGCGTTGCGTGGTCCACATGCACCGCCCATGAGTGCACTACCGCGACCAAGTTCGCTGGCCCGGCCTCCCATGCGTCGATATTGGTGGCTGGCATGGCCGCACATGCCACGGGCTTTTCGGCACATGGCTCGCGTAAGGTTGCACGCATTGCCGCACCATTGAGATCCCAGGTCTAGTCCACCGTGCACATAGCCGCACGAACGTGGCTCACACATGGGTGCTTCCATGGCCCCCATGGTCCATGCAACAGAGGCTCGTTTGCTACCTTCGGCTGCACACGAGGCACCGACTGCTGCACACGCCAAGGCCATGCCCGCACAACGTAGTTTGGGTCTTTAAATAATGTTGTGCGAAACATCCCTTTGGGTTAGAAAAGCCATGCAATTGGCTATTTGGCACCCAAAGTACAATCATTTTCAATTAAACCCCGCATTTCCATTTTTTTGGGTATTTTTCGTAATGTTTCAATCATAAAATATTAAAAAATATCAAAATATGTTGGAATGGTCCAATATTTTTTCAGAACATTCTATCAACCTTTGGAAGACATCCGAAATTTAGTTTTCAGAAAAATACTTTAAAATTGATTTTTCATAGTTTTTTGAATTTAATATGTGTTTTAATATTAAAAAATTAATAAAAAAATAAATATTTATCCGAAGACGATGATTTTTATATGAAAATAATCTTTGGATTTTTCCTTAATTTCTTACCAAGTTTCATTTGATTTGGATATTTGTAGCTCAAAAAATAGAACGATATATTTTTGGGGGGTGGTCATGTCTCCTTCTGGAAATGGGCAAAGAGTATAAGAGCTACCTTGAGGGAGGGGCGTGTCACTCCCAGGGTGGTTTTTGAGGGGCCGCACCGAGGGGCAGCAGACGATGAGGGGGCATGGTAGGCAATCCGAAAAGACCCATGGCATGGTAAAAGAAGTGAAATGGCACGTGGGTTTCGATGAGTTGGCCCTTGGTGTGCGCTGAGGCCTGCCACTGCGTGCGGCTGGACGCGCATGGCCGCCTGTCTTTCGTGCCATGTGCCCGCAGCTGCTGTAACGTGTGCCAATCGCGGTAGAGCATGCTCTACGAAGGTGGACGTGCTTGCGAATGGTGAGCCCTTCTGTCATGCAACGCCGCCCCCTTCTTCCGCATGGCCTTGCCCGCCACCGTGGGCTGCTGGGCGCACATGGACGAGTACCATGCGCTGTCACGCCCCAACTTGTGATGCCACATGTGCCCCTCGACGCATAGCATTTCCAAGGAAGGTGTGGTTTGTGAGAACATGTACATGGCGCGTCCGTCCCGACAGTCTTCCCCTCTGCCGCACGTAGTTGCTTGCCAGTGTGTGCTGCTGGGCGCGCATGGCTGCCTGCCTTGCGCTGCAGTGCCTCCACATCTTGCGCCGCATGTGTCAAACTCCGTATAGCATGACCAAGAGTGGCATCGCCTGTACAAGACGCCTTCACGGTATGTTGGTTTCGAAGATTTTACCCTTGGTGTGCGTTGCGCCTGCCATGGCGTGCTACTTTGCCCTCGTGGTTGCCTAATATATACTGCTATGTGGTGACAACTGTTGCCTTCGGCGGTCGTAGCCGCAACGAAAGCCCAACAAAGGCTTGGTATGTATGTGAAAACAAGTACATGGCTCGTTTGTCCAGGTGGTCAGCCTATCTGCCGCATGCCAATGCCAGCAACCGTGTGCTGCTGGGTGCCCTTCGCTCCCTACCTACCGCTTCCATGCCCCCACAGTTGCTGGCACGTGTCCGTGGCTGCACAGCAGTTTCCAGAGAGGCATGGCATTTGAAAACAAGGAAATGGCCAATGTGTCTCGATGTTCAGCCCCTCTTCCGCACACCGTTGCCTGCCACCCCGGGCTGATTGGTGCGCAAGGGTTCCTGCCTTGTGCTGCCATGCCCCCACAGCTACTGCCAGATGCGCCCGCAGCCGCATGGCATGTCCGAGATAGGCTTGGCATCTGAAAATCACCATCAAGGCACGTTGGTTCCGATGATTGCCTTCGATGTGCGCTGTAGCCTGCCATGGAGTGCTGCTGGGTGTGCATGGCTCCTTGCATATCTGCTGCCACATATGCCAGTAGCCACACAGCATTTCCAAGAGTTGCATGACATGTGAAGGACAACAACATGGCATGAGGGTCAGGATGATTAGCCCCTTGTTTTGCACCTTGGCCGGCCAATGCGTGCTGGTGGGTTTGCATGGCTGCCTGCACACTGTAGTTACACCCTCATTGCAGCCTATTGCAACTTTTGCTAGTTTTGTACAGCATGCCCAAGGGAGTCATGGCATGTGAAAAACGTGCAAATGAAGCATTGGCCCCGTTGATTAATCCCATCTAGTCCCATCTAGGCACCGTGGTAGTTTGACGTGCTTTGCTTCCTTCCATGTGTAGTTGTGCTAGTGCCAATGTTTACAAGTGTGGTCGAAGTCACACATTTGCACCCTTCTTTGCTCTATGGCTTGTTGTCATATGTAGGTCATGGTGCAAGGGGTGGGGTGTTACGTACATTTGACGGAATCATTGGTCAAGTCAATGTGCACAATAAATATTTGGTTGGTCCCTCCCCCCCATCCCATTGTTTTTTGTTTTTTTAAATTGCACTATCGTGGGTTTGTTGCTTGCAAGGGTTTTTTCATGGTCGGTTTTTTGGCCTATGCTATTTGGAGAAGTGCATTTCTAAGTCGGGCCTAGGTGTGGAGGTGCTTGCATGCCTTTTTGCGTCCAGTGTTGTAATACAACAATGACGTGTGGGTCTCTGGAGAACATAGGTTGCAAGCTTGTAGGTGGTGGCAGATCATGATTCCCTCCCCCCCTCCTTGCTTTTAAAAAAATCTCCATTCTCGTGGGTATGTTGCCTGCAAGAGTTTTGTCATGCTCGGTTTTGTGGCCTGATGGTAGTGGGAGGAATGCATTTCTAAGTCGTGCCTAGGTGCAGAGGTGTTTGCGTGCCTCATGCCGCAAGTGTTATAATGCGACATTAACGTGGGTCTCTGGAGAACATAGGTTTGCAAGCTTGTAGGTGGAGACAGATCACGAGTCCCTCCCCCTCCCCTGCCCCCTCTTTTGTTTTTAAAAAGGAAATTACATTCTCGTGGGTTTGTTGCTTGCAAGAGTTTTTTCCGAATGCTCGATTTTGTGGCCTTTATGGTATTTGGAGAAATACGTTTCTAAGTCGTGCCTGGGTGCGGAGGTATTTGCATGCCTCCTGCCGCAAGTGTTATGATGCGACATTAACGTGGGTCTCTGGAGAACA
>NC_056561.1:36594080-36621580 GCF_013358625.1 Macadamia integrifolia | reverse complement strand
GGGGGAAGCAGGGGTCGCGGTTATCGGACACTGTGGCGGTTAGGCATTACGCCCGACGAGTCATGTAGGACAGTCGGCAACCCCGGTGGTACATTCAAGAGGGCCAATCGTACTGCTTTTAAATTGCTGGAGTCAGCACCTTTATTTTCAGTCATTTACATTTCTGTTGAGAGCCAGTGGACGGAATTGTCTTTACTTTTCCGAGTAATCACGGTGGGCCTTCTCTGACAGCCCTATGGGTGTATCGTGGGAGGGAGTTCGCGGCTCGTACCCGGAGTATACGCGCACTGTGGTTGTAGTAGCACTAAAACCAAAGACTTAGTAATGTTGCTTAGGTGGATGTGATTTAAAATGTATAGCATGGCATGTAGTGCATATGATGTGTTGTGATGTGTGGACTGCTGTGTGGTCCATCTTTCTACTTACTGAGCTAGTGAGCTCATCCCACGTGTACACCCCTTTTTAGATGATTTTGCAGGTCAAACATCTGAGGAGCATGGGGTGGGTCCCACAGTCGAGTTTCTTAAAGAGGACTGGTGGACCCCTGAGGAGTTTGAGCACGGCGTAGACTGCTCGTGCGAGAGCTGTGCTGCAGGACAGCAGTTCTGAGGCCGAGCTGAGCTCCACCCTGGAGGCCGTGCTGAGCTCCACTTCCGAGGCCGAGCTGAGCTCTTCTATATGATGCCGAGCTGGGCACAACCCCTGATGCCGAGTTGAGCTCCAGCCTTGAAACCGAGCCGAGCTATGTACTCTGATGGTTTTTTGATGATTTCCTGTATATACTTGATATTTGAATTTTATTCTTTTTGTGTATATATCATGCCTTCGGGCCCAAATGTATATATTTATTGTATCACAATTCGGGTATCAAGTATATGAGATTTATTCACAGGAAAAACTTAGTCTTCCGCTGATCTGATGAACTTGTGTTAGTGTGTGTATGCTGTGGTGGAATACAGTATCTGATGATCCTGGCAGGTTTGGGTTAACCGGTGTTAACTCGGTCACCGCTCCGGTTCAGTGTGAACGGGGTGTGACAGTACAGCTCAGCTCCGATGCACAATTTGACATGGCTCCACCTATCTTGTCAGTACAACCTGCTTCGAGAGATCACTGCCACTTATCAAATCCAAAGCTAAATTCACCTGCTTCTTTTCAAACTTACACTTGTTCATCACCTAAACCACCTGCCGTCTTTGTTGTCCATCTGTACTCCATGCACGAGTTCCAACAGGAGCACCACTTGTTTCTACAGTTCCTACAAGGTTGTATAAATTCTCATTCATCGAATGTATCGGACCTATGCCTTCCATGCCATCATTAGCCTCAACAAACTTGATTATCATTGATTTGGAATGAACTTGCACAAATTATACATACCAACAGAGTGGAATTCGTCTTGTTTGTCCAATCCACTGTGATGTCGAAAAAGCTTAGGAACACCTAATCTTTGTACCACACCCTCTGTAAGAAATCAAACTTTTCGTACAAAGCAAACTGATATGGTTTTGGCTTCAGAGCATAAACTTTTCTTTTTCTTTTCCCACGATGAATCAAGCACCCAGCTTCCCACCCCCGCACCCTTCTTATTTTTTTTTCACTTTCTTCAAACCATACCACCGCACTTGAGAGTAAGGAACAAGGAAAAAAAAACCAATCAAAAGAAAATCACATTTTAAATCCGTACGATTTTGTTTAGCTGTAACACCAACTTGCAACCAAAGAAATGGAATAATTCACTTCCCCTTATGGCTCATAAATATCTCCTGAGTTTTTGTATTTTTCAAAATATCCTTTCAGATTCTATTTCTTTAGCTGCGAGCAAAGGTTGTAGCTGCAACAAAGGTAGCAGCCAAATTTCGTTCAACGAAACCAACATGGCAGCATCCGCAGTACAAAACTCAATGTCCAAAAATCCCAAGCTCTTAGCATAGCTCACAATTTCCTTCACAACCTGCAACACGCCCTCCATCGTCTTCCTCAATTTATACTTCATATGTATCTCACTCGTTACTATAAACATCAAAATTCTCAACCACCTCGCTCATTTTATCGCCTCCCAAGCTATAATCAATATCACCACAAGTGCACCTTGCCATGCCACTTGAGAAAATTCGGATATAGTTTGGGTCAGAGATTTGGTTTGGAATGTAATTGGGACGGTATGGAGAAGTGCATGTCATTTTGAAGCTGAAAGGGGGGGGTGTTTAGAAATGAAGAACTGAAGTGATTAAGGGGAGAAAGGGGGAATACAAGTGGAAATGTGGAGACCGATGCCAATAGAAGACAAGTGGCAACTCACTCATCTGATAGAGAGTCAGGCTCAGAATTAACTCCCTAGCGGCATCCGCTTGTCTTCTTCACAAGCGACGACTTTCTCCTAGCAGTGGTCATTGTGCACACTGCCCAAGTGCCATACATTAACAAGTGGCATCAAAAGCATTAATCAAACAAGAGGAATAATCAAGGGATCATTTCAAAGGGGACAAGAGAGATAGACACGATGGACCTAGTTTTTTTGTTCGTAATCTAGTTTATGGTTTAATAGTATGCCTAGCCTTTTCTTATTAAAACAATGAAAAAATGGTTTTTTCGGGGAGAGGGAATGTGGCCCCAGTTCATTTTCATGAAATGGATAATGATGTATTTGTTGATACCTTTTTAGTGTGCTCCCCTTACCCTCGTGTATATGTATGAACTAAATTCCTTCACAGGAAACATTTTCCTTAAAAATAATTCTTTTTTTTTTTTTTCTAAATGTGTTTGTGTGATTCTAACCAAGGTAAATCACACCACCTATAAATTAATAGGAAAATGGTTTTTTTTTTTTAGGGGGAGTGGTTTGGGGAGACTACTTCCCCTTCACCCCCAATGAAAAGCAATAATGTTTGCTTTGTTGATGTTTCTAGCTAGGTGTGTTTCCATTGGCCCATGTGTTGATGAAGGTCATGCTCCCGAACAAAGCTCTCTTTTCCCCATAATTTATTTTCCAATGCTACTCTATCACTGTTGCTATTCAATGACGTAAAGCCATATAGGTTAACCTATCAAAAAAAAAAAGGCATATAAGCTATGTTTGGTTGCAAGATAATTAAAAGAAGGGGAAATTTTTAGACTTAAAAAATGAAATCTTTGTAATCATGACCCTATATGATTATATCACTAACTTCAAATCATTTCATATTTAACTAACAAATTTTACTTTACTTTACATCCAAACCTTTTTACTGTAAAATGTAAAATAAAAATTACATGTAAAATATATCATTGATAAAGATGATAAAATTTTTAAATAGTTAAAACAATCACTTAGAGTAATGATTATAAAAAAATTCTTTTTATAGTTAAAATTGTACTTTCCTTCCATTCAAATTTCCCTTCAATCAAACATAACCATAAATCATTTCACATACAGGCTGCATCATGAATGAAAGAGATAGAATGAATATCGACACGGAGCAGATTTAAAAATAATTCTCTCTCTCTCTCTCTCTCTCTCTCTCTCTCTCTCTCTCTCTCTCCAATTTGTCAGCCATAGACGAAGGCATGTGGTCCGTTTCTATCACTCACGTGGTGTCATATGGAGAAGACTAAGCTTTTGATGCACAAGGCTACCAATGTCATCAAGCTCAATCCACTCAAGTTGTTGGATTGGCATTTGTTGCCAACACGTCAACACATATCATAAATGACTAAAAATTTAATTATTATTATTTTTTTTTTAAAGATTTTTCTTATATAAGCATGGTCTTAAGTTTCAGTCTCGATCGATATTGATACCATTATAGATTGATTCTATTAGGTTTGATCAAAATATTAATACAACATTCAAAATTAACCTTAACTCAACTTAATAGGGTCAACTATATGGAGATTTCAAGTCAGAACAAATACGAGAATTTATACAAAAAAAATTGACAAGTTATGACTACTAATAATAAATATCTGTCGTCAATTTGATCCATCACTACAAATCAATCATATGCTTATAACAACAGATTAATTATAATAAATGCCGATTATCAAAATATTAATACCTTAGTTTTTTTTTTTTTTTTCCTGAATCATTGTTCCACATCAGCTCATCCACTTTTAATGTGGGATTATTACTTCCATCTTCTACCAAACGTTGATATATTTATCATTAATTAAATTAAACAGAAAATTAAGCATCTATTTGGACTCTTTGCAGAGCTCTTATTCTACATAATGCAAACTTAAAAGTCTTAAACATGAGTTTCCATTTCCAAAAAAAAAAAAAAAAAAAGAACTTGCCTTGCCTCTTAAAATTGTATGCAGTGCACACACCTACTAGCCAACAATGTTCAACTTCCCTTACACAGAGACACTAATACGGTTCTTGGTGGCTTCCCAGGTCGCCTAGCTTGTTGAACAGTGAAGTTATCAAGTAGTAACACATCTCCTTTTGATCACTTGAGATCTACACAATTCTCATCCAAAATCTCTTTGAATGCCTAAAAGGCCTCAGAAGGAAGAGCACTTCCATCCCCAAAGGTTTCTTTCATGTTTTTTTCATTACTAGTGTAACCTAAGATGGTATTGAACCAAACCCTCTTTCCTTCAAGTTTCTGAATTGGATTTAGGGGCCCAAATACAAGGTCAGCACTCCCATTGTCACACCCTTTTCACACAGAACAGGACCGGTGACCGAGTTAACTCCGATTAACCCAAACCTGCCAGGATCATCTGATACAGTACCCCACAACAGTATACCCACATCTAAGATAAGTATTCAAAAGTTTAGTGGAAGACTTAAATTACCTGTAAATATCTCCAATATACTTGATACCCAAATTGCAGTATATTGCTAAGTACATGTGGGCCCGCAAGCATGATATTTACACAAAAAGAATGACAATTTGCGTATCAAGTACACAAAAGGGGAGGTCATAAAAAAATCAAAAAGTGAAATCCTGTACGGTATCATTACTGCAGTCCCACAGCATAGCCTTCGCACTTGCAATCAGCACCATGCTAATACTCCTCAGGGACCCACCAATCCTCAATAGGAAACTCGACTGTAGGGCCCGACTCCTGATCTTCAGGCGAGTGACCTGTAAAATCATCTAAAAGAAGTGTACATGTGGGATGAGCTCACTAACTCAGTAAGTGAAAAGAAAGACATCACAAACATTCACATCCATATGTACTATATGCTATGCAATTCATTTTAAATCTTATCCACATAGACAACATTGCTAAGTCTTAGGTTATGTGCTACTGACAACCACAGTGCGCGTATACCCCTGGTACGAGTCGCGAACTCTATCCCGTGATACACCCATAGGGTTGTCGGAGAAGGCCCAACGTGAGTACTTAGAAAAGTAAAGCATGCTGACTACCGGCTCTCAACATAAAAGTAAATGACAGAAAAGTAAAGGTGCCGACCCCGGTAATTTAAAAGCAGTACGATTGACCCTCTTGAATATACCACTGAGGTTGCCGACGGTCCTAATGACCCACCGGGCATATGTCTAACCACCACAGAGACCCGACAACCGTGATCACTGCTTCCCCCCAAGTGATAACCCAACACCTCAACCCCTATTGGAAAGGGTCGTAGCACAGGGAATGATAATCCTAAACTGCATGCTCTTATATGACAAAGTACGATTGCATAGTGCCACAACGTCCCATACCACGGGCCACCAATGCACTCGTTTTTAAATCGACTACGACGTCTACTCTAATAATGCATCATGCATAGTAATCTAATTATTCATCACATAAGCACATCAATCATTTAGCATTGAGAATGTAAAGCACAACACACATATCATAAATCATTTATTTAGAATGCACAAGCAATGCGTGCGAATGGCATACGAGGATGACTAATCAACATATAATTTGCATGATGACATGGCTAGTCTAAATACAATTTAATGATGCAAAAACAAGCTTAAAATAAAGTCAAATGTCATCTCTCCACTTACTTGTTGGGTACAAAAGTTCACGTTCGATATGGGTGAGATCCGGCATGAGAAATATAAGTTCTAGT
The DNA here is from genome assembly GCF_013358625.1 of Macadamia integrifolia. Lineage (NCBI taxonomy): Eukaryota > Viridiplantae > Streptophyta > Magnoliopsida > Proteales > Proteaceae > Macadamia > Macadamia integrifolia. The sequence continues at coordinate 36,615,558 of NC_056561.1, read as the reverse complement.
GAAACCTATCATAAGCGAATGAGGTTAGCATTTCACCACCTTGGGGTCAAAACTACTGAGATTTGATGTTTGAATCATGTTTAAAATCATAAAAGAAGGTTGCCCGCCCGTTTTGGATCCATTTGGGCTCAAAAATCTGATTGGTGGGCCAATAGGTGGGCCAGACAGCCCACCTATCTTCTCCCACCGATCCAACAGGCAGGCCAGATAGACCACCGGTTCAATCGGTGGGCCCCCTTAGGCGGGTGGGTTCGCCCGCAGTTTTTTGCTCACCAGTTGGAATTTAGGTTCTGCCCCAACAGGCTGGCCTCTACAGGCAGGCAGCTTCGCCTACCGATCTTCGCCCACCTGTGGGGGTAAAAATTGGTTTTCTCCTTTGAAACGCTCCTCAACCTTAGGAAAACCAAATGAGATTGTTCCAATCACATTTTCCACACATCTAAGGTCTTATAAGATGATTTTAACATAGATCTAAGTTAGATTTAAGGATTGAAAAGCAATCTTACCTTCTTTGCTCAAGAACTCTTCCAAAACCCCAAAATCACCTCTTAACTCAAGAAATCACCAATGCTTCTCAAATCTTATAAACACTTCTTTAAACCTACAAAATCAACACATAGACCATCTATTAAACCTTAGATTCACCATCTCAAGTGGGATTAACAAGATCTCAAGGAATTCTATCCAAATCAAGGTTTTCACTTGGGGTTTTACGAAAGTTTAAGAAGTATAGCTTTCGCTCACCTCAAATCGTAGGTCTCGTGTTAGGAATCACTTTTCTGGTGCCGAAATGAGAAGACCAAACCTCGGCGTCGCTTAAAATCATTTTTTCCTCATTTTCTTTTCCTTTCTTCTTCTTCGTTCTCTTTTTCTTCCTTTCTTTTCTCTCTCTTCTTTGCTTTTCTCACCCACTCTTTAATGCATTAAATGAGAAAAAGGAAAAACACAATAAGTGCTATTTATACTAGAGAATATTTAGTAACCACATGGGTGGGTCACAATGGTGGGTGATTCGCCCACTTGTGACAGCCCACCTGTTGGTCAAAACTTAGCCAAACAATTGAGATTTTGATAGAATTCAACTCTCGGCATAAGATATATAATATGTATACACTTTAGAATACGGCTACATACCAGTATTACCTGTACATGGCCTTATAATACGTCCATATATACGGCTTGGGTACACCCATCTCCTTTTGGCACTGACTCAGACTTGTCTGACCAACCTGTGTTCAAAGTCACCCTTGCCATCATGGTCTATAGGGAACCCGCCTTAACCCTCTTTGGTTCGGGTCCTGCATGGTTAAACTGGATCAACCGTGTAAGTAAACCAGGTTTTAAAAGTAGGGTATCACATTTACCCCCTGTTTTTAAAAATTTCATCCTCGAAATTGGCGTACCTGGTTGTTCGAAAAGATGAGGGTACTTAGCTTGGATTTCATCTTCTTTCTCCCAAGATGCTTCTTCAAGTGAATGGTTAGCCCATCACACCTTTACGAAGGAAATGGAGTGTTTGCGAAGGGTTTTTACTTTTCGGTCCAAGATTTCAGCTGGCTGTTCTCTATAGGTCATATTAGGTTATAGATATTCGGGTTCCAAAGGTAACACATGCGATGGATTGTAAACGTATCGCTTTAGCATAGACACATGAAATACATTATGAACATTTCTGAGAGAAGGTGGAAGAGCATGCATGTAGGCTACTGAGCCAACCCGAGTCAAAATCTCAAATGGGCCAATGTATCTTGGGCTCAACTTACCCTTTCTATGGAATCTATGCAAACTTTTAGTAGGAGAAATCTTGAGAAACACCTTTTCTCCTTCTTGAAACTCAATGTCTTTCCTACGGGTGTCTGCATAGCTCTTTTGACGTGACTGAGCTGCCTTAATCCTTTCTCGAATAACATCGACCTTGTCACATGTCATCTGTATCATTTTGGATCCTAACATTCGGCGTTCGCCTACCTCATTCCAATGCAGAGGAGTTCTACACTTCCTACCATATAATGCCTCATATAGAGCCATCCCAATTGTAGCTTGATAACTGTTGTTATAGGAAAACTCCATAAGGGGTATATATTCTTCCCAACTACCACACATTTCCATTGCACATGCCCTGAGCATGTCTTCTAAAATCTGTATGGTTCGCTCTGACTGACCATCAGTCAGTGGGTGGAAAGCAGTACTCAAGTTCACTTGTGATCCCAAAGCATGCTGGAAACTTTTTCAAAATCTGGAAGTGAACCTTGGATCCCTATCTGACACAATGCTCACTGGCACTCCATACAAGCGCACTATGTTATCCATATAAAGTTGTGCTAACTTGGCCATAGAGAACTTGGTCTTGATGGGAATGAAATGAGCAGTCTTAGTAAGCCGATCAACTATCACCCAAATCGCATCCATCCCCTTAGGTGTGCATGGTAATTCAGTGATAAAGTCCATCGTAATCCTATCCCACTTTCAGCCTGGTATTGGGAGTGATTGAAGAGTACCATAGGGTCGATGCCTCTCAGCTTTTACTTTTTGGTATGTAAGGCAAGTCGCCACATATAGGTCTATTGTGGTTTTCATGTTTGGCCACCAGTAGTTTTGTTTGAGGTCCTTATACATCTTTGTACTTCCTGGGTGGAGTGAGTACTCAGAGCTATATGCTTCCTGCACTATCTTGTCTTGTATCTCCAAATCATCGGGCACACACAACCTACCTCGAAACAATAATGCCCTGTCACTGTCTAAAACGAAGTCAGGGTTATTCATCGTTTGCTCTTTAATCTTAATTATGATCCGCTGCAACATAGGATCCAAAGGTTGCTTCATTATCGCCTCTTACCTAATAGACAGATGCACCTGTAGAGCTGCCAGGGATACATTTAACCATTTAATGTTTTCTAGTTGATGTTCAAGCTCTAAGATTGCTCCTTCATATAAGAGGGTTTCATCCATTAGCATCGCCTCTTGTACGAGTTGTGGGCTGACTGCTAAGTATGAGAATGACACAATTTGTGCCTTCTGACTCAACGCATCTACCACTACATTAGCTTTGCCAGGATGATACTGAATGTCACAGTCATAATCCTTAATGAGCTCAAGCCATCTCCTCTGCCTCATATTCAAATCTCTTTGGGTGAAAAAGTACTTAAGGCTTTTGTGATCACTGTATATCTCGCACTTCTCCCCATACAAATAATGTCGCCAAATCTTTAGGGCAAAAATGACTGTGGCTAGTTCCAAGTCATGAGTGGGGTAGTTCTTCTCATATTCCTTTAGTTGTCGGGATGCATACGCTATCACCTTACCGTGTTGCATGAGAGCACAACCTAACCCGATCTTAGAGGTATCAGTGTAGACTGTCATTCCACCTGTGCCTTCAGGGATGGTCAACATAGGGGCTGACACCAACCTTTTCTTCAATTCCTGAAAACTCTTCTCACATTCCTTTGTCCATTCAAATTTTACCCCCTTTTTGGTTAACTTAGTCATTGGTGCTGAGATCTGAACAAAATTCTCAATGAAGTGCTGGTAGTACCCAGCTAAACCTAAGAAACTTCTAATTTCTGTAACGTTCTTGGGGTCTTCCCACTCTACTACTGCATTCACCTTATTAGGATCCACCTCGATTTCATCCTTAGACACTACGTGTCCCAGGAATCTAACTTGCTTAAGCCAAAATTCACACTTACTGTATTTGTCAAACAATTGTTGTTCTCTCAGCCTCTGTAATACCATCCTCAAGTGTTGAGTGTGCTCCTCTTCCGTCTTAAAGTAGATCAAGATGTCATCAATAAAAATAATTACCCATTTATCAAGGATCTCATGAAATACTCGATTCATTAAATCCATGAATGCTGCCGGTGCATTGGTTAACCCAAAAGATAACACTAGGAACTCATAGTGACCATACTGAGTCTTGAAAGCTGTCTTGAGTATGTCGCCGCTCTTTATCTTGAGCTGATAATAGCCTAATCTAAGGTCTATCTTTGAAAATACATTTTCACCCTGTAGTTGGTCAAACAAATCATCAATGCGTGGCAATGGATACTGGTTCTTAATGGTTAGCTTATTCAATTCCCAATAATTAATACACATAAGTAAGTTGCCATCCTTCTTCTTGACAAACAATACTAGGGCACCCAAAGGTGAAACACTTGGGCGAATAAACCCCTTCTCTAATAATTCTTGCAACTGCATTTGTAACTCCCTCAATTTGGCTAGTGCCATCTTGTATGGAGCTTTTGACATTGGAGCTGCTCCAGGAATCAAGTCTATGTCAAATTTCAACTCTCTATCAGGTGGTAGATGCATTAGATCATCTGGAAAGATGTCGAGAAATTCTTTAACCACCTCTACCTCTTCTAGAGGTATAACCTTTGCATCAACATCAAGTACCGATGCTAAGTAACCCTGACATCCACTTTCTAACAACTTTACTGCTTGAAGAGCGGAGATGAGGACCTTTCTAGCCCGTTTTATTTTATCTGCTTGGTATACCAGTTCTTTCCCTTCATCATTTGTCACCCTAATTAATTTTTCAGCACACATCACATTTGCTCGATGGGCCGACAACCAATCCATCCTCAATATAACGTCAAAATTCTGCATGTTGAATTTGATGAGTTGTGCATTCAATTTATTTCCACTGATTTCAACTGGGCATGGCCCATACACTTCCTTCAACTGTGTAACTTTGTCTGTAGGCATACTAACAATCATCTCATGATCTAGTGTCCTGGGCAACATACCAAGTTTCTCAGCAAATCTATTAGATATGAACGAATGTATAGCTCCTGAATCAAACAAGACATAGGTTGGTATACCCGATATAGGTAGAACACCTAGTGCAACAATGCATATAAGTATAGCAGGTCATCAAAATTCAGCATAAGGAAAATCTTAAATTAAAATGTACCTGCTACCACTTTTGTGTTGGCCTCAGCTGAGGAAGTTGATAAGGCATACATTCTTCCTTGCGCTTGATTCCCCTGAGTTAAGGGAGGTCCATACACAGAGGGCTGACTGGATGGTAAGGCTAGTCTGACTCGACAGTCTTTGGCAAAATGCCCATAAGAGTGGCAACTAAAGCAATGGATCTGTGACACCTAAACTAAGGCAGGGACCCTTTGTACTTGACCTGATGTAAATGGGGGACCGGGTGGCCTTGTGACTGTAGGCATCGTACTAGTGTTCGAGCAAAAAGATGTATAGCCCAGACCACCAGCTGGTCGAGGAAGGTAGCCAGATGGCCTATAGGGCTGTCTATATGCAGGCCCAGAACTATACGACCCACGATATACCTTGGATGAGTTGCCCATGTCCAGAAATGGATTAGTCCTCTTCCACAATCCATGTGTGAGGGATTGTTCTCCCTGCTGCTTATCTTCCATGGTTTTAGCTTTTTGCACAATCTGACCATAATTCGTCAAATCTAAGACCTCGAGCACTAACCCAATAGATGCCCTTAATCCCTTCAGAAACCTTACAACCTTTTCTTCAGCTGACCTCATATGCTTAGGGGCAAAATGGAACAAGGTTTCAAACTGCTGCTGATACTCAAGGATAGTCTTATTCCCTTGAGTCAAAACCATGAATTCCGTCTCTTTACGGTCTTTGAAGCTACGAGGGTAATGATTTGCTAAAATAAAACTCCTTGAACTACTCCCATGTGGGTTCCGGATGTGCAGCAAACAATATAGACTTAGAGGCTTGCCACCAAGAGTTGGCTTTATTCTTGAGTTGCAGCCCTACACAAATAAGCTTCTGTGCCTTAGTGCACTCAACTACCTCAAATATCTTTTTCAGCTCTTGGATCCATTGGTCCGGCTCTAGAGGATCACTCCCCACCTTAGAGAATACAGGTGGTAAGTTCCTTTTGAAAGATTCCACTACCCTTGTCGTATTATTTGTCGATGGGTAATTGGGTGCATATGCCGGATAGTAAGGGTACGGAGGGGGCACTATATATGGAGGAGTGCTGAGCAGCGGGATTGGAGGTGTACCTCCGGCTTGCTCATATGGTGTCGTATCAAGTGGTGCTCCTCCAGTTTGTGGTCCCGTACCAGACCCTACAAGTGGGCCCTGTGGAGTAATTATCCAAGGATGTTGACCGAGTTGAGGAAGGTCTAACTGTTGCTGTATAGCAGCCATAAATGCCTACTGCTAGAGCATTTGCTGCTGGAAGGCTTGCTGTGACTGTTGGACTATGATCGTAACATCACTCCGAGTGATGACAGGTGGAGGATCTGGAAGTGTGGTCAAAGGTGGGTCCCTTTGTGCCACACCCTGGTCAAGGATTTCTTGAGGTTGTGGAAGTGGGGTTTACCCCACAGAGCGGGACCTTCAAGGATTTGGTCATCGATCGATAGGACAAGGACTATGTGAAGTTCCTCGAGCATTGCTACCTGATCTAGTGCGTACCATTATGTCCTTACACCTGGATCATACCGTACACAAAACATTGGTTAAGTACTTTAGAATTTACATTAATTATTTCCCATTCTATGACATAGCCCACGAAATCAATTTCACTCTATGGTTCACACACTCTTAGATTGACCTTAAACTTTCAACCTGGCCACATAATCATATGCCAAAACACGGGGTATTATAGTGTATGATATCTTGCATCCAGCCACAGCTTAGCCCCGAGAGTACTGTACTAGCGCTTCGACAAGTAGGACGGTGGTCCCGCTCGATTTTTTTTTCCTTTTATCATTGTTAATAATATACTATTATTTTTGGCTTTTAATTCTTTAAAGTGTTTTACATTTACCCAACCCCATTTCCTATTATAGATTATATGGGGTCTAAATGGTATGTTGTGAGTGGATGGAGCATCACGCTCTGATACCACCATTGTCACACCCCGTTCACACAGAATCGGATCGGTGATCGAGTTAACTCCGATTAACCCGAACCTGCCAGGATCATCTGATACAGTACCCCACCACAGCATACCCACATCTAAGATAAGTGTTCAAAAGTTCAGCGGAAGACTTAAAGTACCTGTAAATATCCCCAATATACTTGATACCCAAATTGTAGTATATATCTAAATACATGTGGGCCCGCAGGCATGATATTTACATAAAAAAATATCAATTTATGTATCAAGCACACAAAAGGGGAGGTCATAAAAAAAATCAAAAAGTGAAATCCTATACAGTATCATTACTGCAGTCCCACAGCACAGCCCTCGCACATGCAATCAACACCGTGCTCATACTCCTCAAGGACCCACCAATCCTCAACAGAAAACTCGACTATGGGGCCCGACTTCTGATCTTCAGGTGGGTGACCTGTAAAATCATCTAAAAGAAGTGTGTATGTGGGATGAACTCACTAGCTCAATAAGTGAGAAGAAAGACCATACAAACATTCACATCCATATGCACTATATGCTATGCATATCATTTTAAATCTTATCCACCTAAACAACATTACTAAGTCTTAGGTTATGTGCTACTCACAACCACAGTGCGTATGCCCTGGGTACGAGTCACGAACTCCATCCCGTGATACCCCCATAGGGTTGTCGGAGAAGGCCCACCGTGAGTACTCAAAAAAGTAAAGCATGCCAACTACCGGCTCTCAACATAAAAGTAAATGACAGAAATGTAAAGGTGTTGACCCTTGCAATTTAAAAGCAGTACGATTGGCCCTCTTGAATATACCACTGAGATGTCGACTGTCCGAATGACCCACCAGACGTATGTCTAACCGCCACAGTGACCCGACAACTACGACCACTGCTTCCCCCCAAGTGATAACCCAACACCTCAACCCCTGTTGGAAAGGGTTGTAGCACAGGGAATGATAATCCTAAACCGCATGCTCCTATATGACAAAGTATAATTACATAGTGCCACCGCGTCCCATACTACAGGCCACCAATGCACTCGTTTCCAAACCAACTACGACGTCTAATCTAATAATGCATCATGCACAGTAATCCAACCATTCATCACATAAGCACATCAATTATTTAGCATTGATAATGTAAAGTACAACACACATATCATAAATCATTTGTTTATAATGCACAAGCAATGCGTGCGAATGGCATACGGGGATGACTAATCAACATATAATTTGTATGATGACATGGCTAGTCTAGATACAATTTAATGATTTAAAAATAAGCTTAAAATAAATTCAAATGTTCTCTCCCAACTTACTTGTTGGGCACAAAAGCTCACGTTCGGTACAAGTGAGATTCGGCATGAGAAATGTAAATTCTAATGAAACCTATCATATGCGAATGGGGTTAGCATTTCACCACATTGGGGTCAAAACTAATGAGGTTTGATATTTAAATCATATTTAAAATCATAAAAGAAGGTTTCTCGCCCATTTTGGACCCATTCGAGTTAAAAAAACTGACTGGTGGGCCAACAGGTGGGCCAGACAGCCCACCTGTTCGGCCGATCCAACAGGTGGGCCAGATAGCCCGTCGGTTCAATCGGTGGGCCCCCTCAGGTGGGCGGGTTAGCCCACTAGTCTTCGTCCGCCTGTTGGAATTTAGGTTCTGCCCCAACAGACAGGCGGCTTCACCCGCCAGTCTTCGCCCATCTGTGGGGGCGAAAATCGATTTTCTCCTTTGAAACGCTCCTCAACCTTGGAAAAACCAAATGGGGCTGTTCCAATCTTATTTTTCACACATCTAAGGTCTTATAAGATGATTCTAATCTAGATCTAAGTTAGATTTAAGGATTGAACAGCAATCTTACCTTATTTGCTTAAGAACTCTTCCAAAACTCCAAAATCACCTCTTAACTCAAGAAATCACCAATGCTTCTCAAATCTTGTAAAAAATTTTTTAAACCTTCAAAATCAACACATAGACCATCTATTAAACCTTAGATTCATCATCTCAAGTGGGATTAACAAGATCTCAAGGAACTCGACCCAAATCAAGGGTTTCACTTGGGGTTTTGTGAAAGTTTAAGAAGTATAGCCTTCGCTCACCTCAAATCGTAAGTCTCGTGTTGGGGATCACTTTTTCGGTGCCGGAATGAGAAGACCAAACCTCGGCGTTGCTTAAAATCATTTCTTCCTCCTTTTTTTTTCCTTTCTTCTTTTTCGTTCTCTTTTTCTTCCTTTCTTTTCTCTCTTCTTTACTTTTCTCACCCACCCTTTAATGCATTAAATGAGAAAAAGGAAAAACACAATAAGTACTACTTATACTAGAGAATATCTAGTAACCACATGGGTGGGTCACACTAGTGGGCGGATTCACCCGCCTGTGACCGCCCACCTGTTGGTCAAAACTTAGCCAAACAATTGAGATTTCGATGAAATTCGACTCTCAGCATGTATCTCACTCTCGGCACAAGATATATAATATGTATACACTCTAGGATACAGCTACATACCAGCATTACCCGTACATGGCCTTATGATACGTGCATGTACATGGCTTGGGTACACCCCGTCTCCTTTGGCACTGACTCGGACTTGTCTGGCCAACCTGTTTTCAAAGTCACCCTTGCCATCATGGTCGATGGGGAACCCACCTTAACCCTCTCTGGTTCGGGTCCTGCATGGTTAAACTGGGTCAACCGTGTAAGTAAACCAGATTTTTAACGTAGGGTATCACACCCATCCTTGTTGAAGTTGATAGAGCATGAACGTAGCCTTTCGGAGTAGAAGATAACCAATACAAGAAGATTAATGAGAACATGGATAATGTGAACATCCAAATGTAGATGAGCCTAAAGAATGATTTTTCCATTAAAAAGGGGGGGGGGGAAGGAAATCACACATAGAAGACAATGATTTATGTGGTTCACCCAAGATGACCTCACGTGGCTAAGCAATTGATAAACCAAAGATTTCATTATTCTAACGAAGAAATTACAATCCCTCAGCCACAACTCTATACGAGAGCATTCTCTATATGGAGACATAAGACGCATCACAATATAGAGAAATCCTAATTCTCCGAAAAGAAAATTTTACATGGCTGAGTGAAAAACTGAAGAATTCATGCATTATTCTAATAAAAAAATTGCAAACCCTCATCCACGCCTCTTTACGAGACCATTTCCTATATAGAGTTGAGACGCATTACAATATAGAGAAACCCTAATTCCCTAAAAACAAAATTTGAATGAGATTATTATTTCTTGGATTTTAAGCGGAGATCTGACTTCACCAATATCTCTAAAAACTTAACAAACCAATGTAAAACTATGAACCTAACTCCCAACATCTCTTAACATACTTTTTAGGAGAACTACGAAGAGACATCACATGGAAAATTTCAAGTTCAAAATGCTAATAAGTCACCCATGCTAGTACCATTTTAATTCTTCAGAAGTTTATACGTACCTTTGTTTGGCTTCATCTTGATCTTCTGTTTGTAGAAACCATTTCCAAGACCTGCCGCTGATAATACTAATATCATTCCATTTTGGAAGACTCCATCCAAATGCACAACCTTTTTCCATTAAGTCAGCAACAAATTTCGGCAACCTTTCTTCCATCTTTTCTACTACGATAGGGCATGGCACAATTGATGTCTCGCCACCTGCCGATGGTGGCTAGGAATAGAAAAAGAATAGCTTTGAAGGGCATTCCTTGGTCTTCAACATTCACCCAAAATCATTAAGTATATGTATGTCAAACAAACAAACAATCAAAAGATCTAGAGAGAGAGAGAGAAAGAACTAACCAGGGACATTTCATAATGGAAGGTGATGAATTTGTCAGGAGGGGCTTCATTGGTGGTGTGAACCCTATCAGCAATCTTGAAACGAGATGCAACTCCCCAATACTCCATTTCTTCTTGATAAGGGTAAATCTCTCTGACCACGGCACGCCCAAGGAGCGTTTGAACTAATGTCACACTGCCACCTCGACATCCCATCAGGCCAAGCTATCACCTAGGCATCTCATCTGGCCAAGCTGCCACCTCAGCCCCTCATCAGCCCGAGCTACCACCTCGGCCCGGCATCATCAGGCCGCACTGCCACCTCGGCATCTCATCAGGCCGAGCTACCACCTCGGCCCCTCATCAGCCCGAGCTGCCACCTTGGCCCCCATCAGCTCGAGCTACCACCTTGACCTTCATCAGGCCGCACTGCCACCTCGGTTGAGTTACCACCTTAGCTCGGCATCATCAGGTAGGGCTCCCAGAAATGTGCTCTCATCCACTCCTACATTCAAGGAACGTAATCCCTAATCACAAGGATGGGACTCCATCCACTACACGTCATTAGAGGCATCCACCCCTCCCACGACTTGCACTTCTAAGATAAGAGGGGAATATTCCCCTAGTATACCTTAGGATCTAAAATATTCCTAACATCAGAGAGTCGTTCCTTTCAAGGATTCCACGCCCAGTAGGACTCTCCACGGACTTCCCCCTTTCTCCACTCCATCAATAGCCTATAAATACCAAGGTAAGCCTTCATTGTGGAGATCGATTACTTCTTTTGACTGAAAACTCTCTGGAGTATCTACTGTGAAAAGATCTGACTTAAGTATCAGAGAGTCCCCCGTCGGCTCAGCCTAGGTTTCCCCTATCTTTTCTTCTGTGTAGATCGACTGAAGCAACAGGAGCTGTAAGGAAGATCGGCTGGTCAATTTTTACCACATCACTTCCCAACCGAATGATTCCACTACTCTTCCAAACTCTTCAGCAGAGTCAACTCGGAATCCCCTAAATAGAATAGCTGAGTGACGTTGTAGTTGCTCTTCCACCCACTCCCTCTTTGCTTTCACCGTCTCTATCAACTCACCTAAACCATACTCAACACCCTCTCCATTCTTTGGAGGTTCAGTGTCTTTGGGAACACTACACCCCAAAATTTCTTCTCTTCTTCTATCGTTCCTTCCACAAACTCCATCTCTCTCTCTCTCTCTCTCTCTCTCTCTCGCTCTCTCTCTCTATGGCACAGAGACAAGTCTCTCTTGTCTTTATAATCAGTCTTCCTCTTCCCTCGTTCACATCATCATCCCCCCTCTCTTTCTCTCTCTAACCATATGTCCTTGAAGTGAATTTTTGTTGTTACTTCAATATCACACTATTAATTTAAAAGGAATGCTATCTAGATATCAAAAATTGAATGAAAGAGACAAACTAACTTTTTAAGGGAGAATTTTATTATTTTTTTATTTAATCCATTTTCAAGGGAGAATTCCTTCACCAGCTGAAATGATTTTATGATTTGGACTCTTTGATCATCATTAGCACATTTTAATTTCTATTGAGGGTACTGATGCCATGCTGAAGGAATTGGGTGAAGGGATTAAGTCCTTATGTGGTATTATATTTTGGATTGTTGAATTTGATCAATACATGGTTTGAGTTATCAGTATCAGATCCATCGATTTATATTGGTATCGGCAGATCCTAGCCAATCTTGTATTGATGGATCGGTATGGACCAAAGATAAAATAGTCAAAAAATGATTTTTAAATGAAATTATGAGTAACAAATATTTGATATGAGTCACACTTGATCAGTATCTCGATATTGACTAGGACCCTACCATATCCGATACTAATTACTAAATCCTTGGATCAACCACAATGAGGGGACTAGAGGTGTCAATTTGGCCCAAGAAATCTGAATCCACCTTGAGCACGAATAGAGCCTAGGCTAAGCTTTTCAGTCTACTGGGAGGGCAATGAGCCCAACCTAGCCCGAATCTATGTATATAATAACTATATTATATATTATATAATGGGAGAAGGAACATTACCCGACAGTATTGTGTACTTCCAGACACAAGGGGAAGTGAAGCCAGGGCATGGGCATTTTTAAACAGCCTAGTTCCACTTCCTCATGTGTCTGGGCATACGCAACACTCTCGGGAAGCCTTCTATTTCCCTTATATAATATGAGAGAAAAAACCCTATCTGTCTAGTGTACAAAACACTAGTGTGCAGGGTCAATAAGAAGACGTGCGGGAGTTTCTTCGATTCACACAATAGGAGGGCAACATGATATTTCGCGCCTGCACCAATTTATGAGGGCAGCGTGATTCATACTCTTTTTTTTAAATATCTTCATTCACCACCACCTCCAATCACACCACACACCTTTCTTTCCTTTTTCCTTTTTTATTATTAGGAATGTGTGTATAAGTAATACATTATATAATAAATAAAACTGCACTTTTATTATTTAATCAAATAATTCACTTTTTAAAATGCATATAGGGACACAAGTGGCAAAATATGGGGTAGCCAGGGTTAATCCAGGTCACGCCAGCTCAGTCCTGCCCAATTAGGGTCAATCAAGATCAGGCTAGGGTCTGAGCTGAGATATGACAGCCTGACTTAGGGCTAGGCTAGGCATAGGCTGAGATAGAAGAACTTACACTGGGCAGCCTTTTTAAAAAACCCAACCAAACTCAGCCTTTTGACACCCCCTACTGGTGACCTTTCTCTACTAATGCCACTTCAGCAGAGAGAGAGAGAGAGAGAGAGAGAGCACTTTTTATTATTTTTTTTTTGGTAACAAAGAGCACTTTTATTACTAGTGACAAGAAAAACCCCAATTGATTCAAGAGACACCCCAGGACAATATTGATGTACGATGTCTTGTATTCCATCACAATTTAATCTAGGGAGTATTGGTGCAGCACCTCGACAGGCAGGACGACGGTCCCGCTAGCAACCCCCTGCTCAAATTTTTTATTTGATAGCAGTTGTGTACTTTCCGGATTAGGGTTTTTTGCTATATATTTGTAGCGAGAGTTTCTTTCTCTGTAATGCAAGCAATACTGAGAGGTGTGAGGAACGAGTGTTGTAATCCTATTCTCCATTGATAGTGAAGCAGGATCTCATCTCACTGAGGACATAGGCAATCTTGCCGAACCTTGTAAATCTGTGTGCATTGTTTGTTCTTGTTTATCTTCTGCATCGTTTTAGGTCTGCGTTTCTACAAACAAATCCTATGAAAAAGAAAGAAGAGACTAAACCACTTTATATAATTGATAGGTGAACATATGCTCTCCTAGTTTCGATCGTTGAATCTTAAGTTGTGTTTGGTATGCATTATTCTCCAAAAATAATCTAGAATTGTTTGATAGGCATTCCCATTCTAAATTCTGCTTTTGGAATGAGGTTGAGAATGTCATCGTTCTAGAATAGGCCCAAGAGCCCTTATGCGCTCTCATTCTTGCATCTTGCTTCGCTTCGACTTGTGGAGACCAGTGGATCATGGTGATTCTCCGACCAAATGGCCTTATTGGATATTAGTTATTGTTTGAAAATTACTTGCAAATTAGGTCTTAGTGCTTTAGGGACTCAATGCAGATCTTTGGTTGAGGGTAAACATATATTCTCATAGGACAAATCTCTTCGAGTTTTATTTATAAGGCCTCTGTTGAGCATGACTAGGATGAGCAAACTTCCAGCAGTGTGGAAGCGTGAGAAGTGATAAAATTGTGGGTTAAAATGATAATGGGCTTTGCAAAAGGTCCATAAGACAACACGGTTTGATTTAGCAACGGAGGGCCCAGTGATGGGCCTCATTTTTAGGCATTGGATTCAGGTTTTTGGTTATATAGTCTAGGATTTTTGGGCTTCATTCATAACGAGATTTTTTGTTCAGATCCCGACCCATGGGTTGCAATGGTTAGAACCATTTGAGCACCTTCAGAACTCAGGGCAGTGCCCTTCATTGCGTAGCAGCCCTAAAACATAGGGTCGAGATTCCCCTAAATTTTGGACTTTAAAATCAAATGTTTTTTCTCTTTGGTTATATAGTCTAGGACGTAGGTTAGTACGGGCGTTATTTATCCCCAAGGGGTTAGCACAGTTGGGTTGGAGGGGATACGGTACTCCACCTCAAGAAGCGAGGTCTCATGATCACACCTTCATTACTGCACCTAACTTCTTAGGGCCACTGCACGAGAGTTTCTGTCTTGAACTGACCCGGTCCTATGTTAGCGGTATCACAATGACCCCAAAGATTAGTCGGATCAAAGATCCGAACACCCTGGGTAAAAAAAAAAAGGTACGGGCATGGCTGGCCCCCTTCAAATCGACTCGTAACATTAGGTGCGTATTGAGAACTTGGGTTGTGCTATCAGTTCCTACCTTTTGGGGCTTTCCCTCCTATTCAAGGTAAAGTGCAATTAAAAATCAAAGCAGTTCGGGTTTTTTAGCTGGTCCCAATCTAGCCCATATTTTTACCTCAAGCATTAGGCCCATCGTGATTTCTTGTTTTAATCTTGAATTAGAATATATCATGCCGTGTGTTAATTTAGGATTTGCATGCTTAAATCATTTTAATTCCTTCACACCATGTATGCATCTACTTGTTAATTCTCCTTTGTGTACATATACTTTCTCCTCACCTACGTAGGACCTCTACTTTATAAATTTATGTAGTGTAATGTTGTATATTTAATTTCTTGACACATAATTAATTACTTAATTTAAGGTAATTAATTAGAGTGTCATTAATTGGTTAAAAACATCTTATTTCACTAGTCTAAATAGGATTTTTGCAGCGTCTTTAATACATCCCCTATGTTAGATCAAAACAATTGTAACTAGGATAATTAGGCTTCATAAACTACTTTAGTTTAATCCGTTTGAACTAAATTCATTGGGCCATTAAAATGCATTCACTTAAGGTAGGCCCAACCCTTCTCTCTCTTATTTCATTAGGTCTTGGGTAATTAAAAACTTTTCATCAATTAGTTCAACTTAGGATTTCATAAGTTTATTAATCATTCATCTAGGTTAGGCTCAAGTAATCTAATTAGTCCAATTTAGGATCATGCTTTTTCTAACTAGTCTACTTTAACCTATTGTACCGTTACCTAGCTAGCATAAATTTACAGGTTTAAACATAAAAAAGGAGAGAGAGAGAGAGAGAGAGAGAGAGAGAGAGAACAAGGAAGAGTCCCTGAATATAAGGCATGGAATTCATCAAACATCCAAGAAATGTAATCACGTTCTTTCGCTGCCTTGATTGCATCAAACTTGCTCTCATATTCAACCTTATCCTCCTAGTATACCACCTAGATGAAGCTCATTAGCGATATATTGAATCATGGAGCATAGCGGGATTTGTATCAAATGCCAACCAATCATCAACCTCACAGCCCTTAAGAGAAGTAATTGCATAATCAGGGCCAATTAGGTCAGCCTGGTCATCCCGTAAGGATGGGTCAGGGTTGGATATTTTAGGCCCTGAGTCACGGTCAGGTCGGGCCTAGGCTCAGCTAAAGGATTGAAAGATGGGTTGGATTTTTAAAAATTCTAACCTAATCCGACCCTGTTTGAACCCTAACCATGCCCCTCTTGGTTGATGTCCGAGCGTGCATTTTCATTGACCGGGCACTAGTGTAGGGATCATGCTCCCAAACAAAAAAAATTTTACCATGACAGATTAGAAGTCACTGAATGTGGAATTCCTCTCCTTCGATTGAAGAGGAAGATGAGTTGTAGATAGAGAAATCGTGCATTGAATTCTTCTTCTTCGATTTTTTCTTCTTAAAACGTTTATAATTGGTATTACACTTGTGTGATGGTAGTTTGGGTGCATATCTCCTGCTAGCTGTTGGATCACAAATCAGGTGCGCAATTACTTGGAGATAATCTTTTTTCCTATAAAGGGAAGTACTAGGGTGATGAAGTGCATGAGGCTATCTGTAACTAGGTCATTGCGGACGTAATACCCTACTTTTTAAACCTGGTCTGATTTCACGATTGACCCGGTTTAACCATGCAGGACCCGAACCGGAGAGAGTTAGAGCGGGTTCCTTATGGACTATGATGGCAAGGGTGACCTTAAACGCCGGCTGGCCCACAAGTCTGAGCCAGTGCCAGAAGAGACGGGTGTACCCAAGCCATGTACGGATAAAGCAGATATGTAGTCGTATATTAAGGCGCATACGTATATCACATCGTATGCCAAGAGTGAGATTCGTGCCGAGGGACGAATTCTGTTAAAATCCCAAGTTTTGGCCCTCAGGTGGGCGCATCCACCCACCTGAGTGACCCACCCATGTGAATTACTTAGTTATTTAAGAAGTATATATAGCATTTATGATTTTCTTTTCTTTTCTCATTTATGACACTCGTACGTTGGTGAGAAGAGTAAAGAGGAGAGAGAAAAGAAAGGAAAGAAGAAGAGAAGAGAAGGAAGAGGAAGAAGGGATGGATTTCAGCGGCGCCGAGGCTTGATCTTCCCATTCTGACGCCGGGAGAGTGATCTTCAACACTAGATCTACATTTAAAGGTGAGCAAAGGCTGGTTCCTTAAACTTTCACCATACCCAAGTAAAACCCTTGATTTGGGTAGGGTTTCTTGAGATCTTGTAAATCCCCCTTGAAATGATGAATCTAAGGTTTAATAGATGATTTATGTGTTGATCTTGAAGGATTTGAAGAAGTATTTACAAGGTTGGAGAAGCATTGTGGATTTGAAGTAATTTTGCGGTTTTGAAGGTGTTCTTGAGCAAAGAAGGTAAGATGGCTTCCCATTCCTTAAATCTAACCTAGATCTAGGTTAGAACCATCCTATAAGACCTTGAATGTATGAAGAATGGGTTTCGAAAAGCCCCATTTGAATCCCCAAAGTTTGGGGGAAGTTGGGAAGAAACAACAGGTTTCCCGCCAACACCGGTGGGATAAACTGGTGGGCCATCTGGCCCGCCTGTGGACACCCGCCTGAGAGGGCAGGGCCCTCGGGCACAACCGGCGAGACAGACCAGCGGGCCGACTGGCAAGCCACCCTGCCCGTCGGTCTTAGCAGGGCCTCAGGCCCAACCGGTGGGCCAGACCGGCGGGCCGACTTACCCGTTGGTCCAAACCGGTGGGTCTGACTGGTGGGTCAGACAGGTGGGCTGTCCGACCCACCGAGAGGCTCCAAATGTGATTCTTACGTCCGATTGGACCCAAATCGGACGTGTGACCTTCTTTTAGGATTCTAAACATGATCTTATCATTGGATCGTGTTAATTTTGATTCCAAAGTGGTGAAATACTAACCCCGCTCACTTATGTTAGGTTCGCCAAAGCGTACGCTTCTCGCACCGGATCTCGCTAGTACTGAGCGAGAATCCTTGTACACTACAGGTAAGTGGGGAGAGGACGTTTGGCCTTGTTTCAAGGCATTGTTTGGAATTCATTTAATCATATCTAGTCTAGTCATGTCATCATGAAAATGCTATGTAGATTAGTCATCCTCACATTGTTATGCATTGGTGTTGTGTTTATTTTCTAATTTCCAAGTGATAATATGCTTCTGTGATGAATGTGGACATCATTGTGCATGATGCATTAATAGACTAGATGCCATAGTCGGCTTGAAAACTAGTGCATTGGTGGCCCGTGGTATGGGACGCGGTGGCACTATGTAATCGTACTATTGTCATATAGGAGCATGCGGTTTAGGATTACCATCTACCCGTGCTACGACCCTTCCCAGCAGGGGTTAAGGTGTTGGGTTACCATTTGGGGGGAAGCAGTGGTCACGGTTGTCGGGTCACTGTGGCGGTTAGACATTACGCCCGGCTGGTCATTAGGACAGTCGACAACCCCGATGGTATATTCAAGAGGGCCAATCGTACTACTTTTAAATTGCTGGAGTCAGCGCCTTTAATTTCCAGTCATTTACTTTATGTTGAGAGTCGGTGGTCGGCATGTTTTTATTTTTTTGAGTACTCACGGTGGGCCTTCTCCGACAGCCCTATGGGCGTATCACGGGATGGAGTTCGCGGCTCATACCTGGAGCATACGCATATTGTGGTTGTAGTAGCACTAAACCAAAGACTTAGTAATGTTGCTTAGGTGGATGTGATTTAAAATGTATTGCATAGCATGTAGTGCATATGGTTGTAAATTGTTGTGTGGACTGTTGTGTGGTCCATCTTTCCACTTACTGAGCTAGTGAGCTCATCCCACGTGTGCACCTCTTTTAGATGATTTTGCAGGTCATCAACCAGATGAGCACGGGACGGGTCCCACGGTCGAGTTCCCTGAAGAGGACTGGTGGGTCCCTGAGGAGTTAGAGCATGGCACTGATTGCTCGTGCGAGACTTGTGCTGCGGGACCACAGTTCTTGATACCGAGCTGAGCTCCACTTTTGATGCTGAGCTGAGCTCTACCTTGTGATGCCGAGTTGGGCTCCACCTTTGATGCCAAGCTGAGCTCTAAGCTTCGATACCGAGCTGAGCTGTGCACTCTGACTTTTGATGATTCCTTTTGTGTACTTGATATGTGAATTGTACTTTTATTGTGTAAATATCATGCCTTCGAGCCCACATGTATTTAACTATTGTATCACAATTCGGGTATCAAGTATTATGGAAATATTCACAGGTAAACCAAGTCTTCCGCTAACCTGATGAGCTATTTCTTAGTTGTGTGTATGCTGTGGTGGAATACTGTATCAGATGATCCTGGTAGGTTTGGGTTAACCGGTGTTAACTCGGTCACTGGCCCGGTTCTGTGTGAACGGGGCGTGACAACGGTGGTATCAGAGCGTGATGCTCTGCTCCACTCACAGCATACCATTAGAATCCCGTAGAATCTATAATAGGAAAATGGGATTGGGTTAATGTAAAAGCTTTAAAGAGTTAAAAGCCAAAGAAAGAAAGGAATGAAGATGGTTGCATTTAGATATTGCATTCATGGCATGCGTGAGAGTAGATAAAAGGTAAATATGTTGGTGTCATAACCTATTGAGTACAAGTTTGACGAAATTTTGGTAGCATAACGGCGTAAAATGAGATTTCCAAAAATTTTCACACCAACACCTGATAAACAACAGATATATATAATATAACAATGATCAAAAAATTTAAGACACCACAACTAAACTACACAAGTCATCACACACACGAATTCACCACAAAAATCACTATCAAAGTACATTACCCCACAAATAAGTCCAGTTACAGTGCAAGTACAAAGAATGAGAAAAAAGGAAGGAAATATACAATAAGATCCAATAACAGGAAATAGATAAGAAGCTGGTGTGGACGAGCTAAGTTCTCACTGATCCTCGTCGTCGTCGTCTATGATCACTACGTTCGTCGGAGGTCTAGAGTTGACGTTGAGGCGATGGTTGTAATAGTCAAACCTCGAGTTCACCAGTCGTACCTCCCTCCGAAGTGGCCAAAATCTGCTGAGATGGCATTGGCCGTGGTGCCCAAGTCCTAGCCCAATCTGAGGAAGGAATCCTCCAAGGTAGTCTGCCTCTCCAGGATGCGTTCCTCCCTGGAAGCACTCTCGTCCAACCTTCTTAGCAGCTGATCTTGGCCATCCTTCAAAGCCCTCATTGTGGACATCATGCCCTCAAAATCATATGCACCACTCTCAGGTGGTGGGGCTCTATGCTGTGAGGCTGCAGCTCTGGTGAAGCCGGGATTGGTACCTCTTGACTCCTGAGGCACCTCCTCAAGGATGTCCTCATCCACCAAGTCATCCTCCTCATCCTGAGGAACATTGGACTCCTCCTCCATGGGAACATCCTCCATAGGGGCAGCTCTCCTATCCTTACCTCTCTGAGCTCCTGCTTTCTGAGGTGTATCCATAAGGGTGTGGAGACCTATCCTCAAGAGGTTACCCTTGTCGAACTTGTCTGCCGGAGTCTTCCCCTCCTCGCCACTCAGGTCCACTCCTAAGCACTCGAAGATCCTAGTGAGGATCCTACTATATGGGAATCCTCCATCCTCGGGGTGAGAAGTGTGGTGCTCCATGGTCTTGAGGATGACATAGGGTAAGCACAAGTGCTCGTCACGTCCCTCTAAAGCCTTATAGATGCAGAAGGCTAAAAAGGCTGCCATGAAGCCCACCTGGTTTCGGTGACCTCCTCTGGGGAGCAAGTTGAACTGGACCAGTCGGGTAAATACTCGAACCTCTAGGAAAAAGGATGTCTAGGACTCCGGACAGGCACTGTTGCCACAGATGGTCTCGTAGATGTAGTCCGGTGTCTCCAAACTCATGAATGGGCCCAGGGACTTACTCCTAGGAGGACTGTAGTAACGGTGCCCGACTGGCCAAGGTGTCCACGGTCAGCTGGATGTGCACCCCCTTCACCATGCTGACTATAGCATACTCCCCGTACTGATAGGAAACCTCCAGGCTACAGTAGAATCTACGAACTAGCTGCTCCTAGCACGGGCGGTCTACCTGGAGGATGGACTGCCAGCCCAGTGCTGTAAACCTCTCCCAGAGCTGAACCTTGTGGAAGTCGTCGACTACCACGGTCTTCTCCATCATCACCGACCTCTTCAGGAAGGCCGGCCAGTTGGCTGCTACCTCTGAACTGTGGAAGCGCTCCTCATCGTAGTCAGAAGGGTCAAACCGGGCAGGTCCGGGTCTCCCTATGCGGGGGGCTGGAGAACTAGTCCCCACACTCTTCCGCTTAGAAGCGGTGGTCTTACGCTAAGTGCCAGAGGATGCGGGCTCCTTGCCTTTGCGAGATGGCATCCTGACAAGAAAAGAGGAAAGTAGGGTGAGTAAGGAAAAAGAGAACAACAAAGCAAAAAAAAAAAAAAA
>NC_056561.1:36592416-36593980 GCF_013358625.1 Macadamia integrifolia | reverse complement strand
CTTTTTTTTTTTTCTTTCAAATTCGTTTATAGAAAGGACGAAACAAGTCCAACTTTTTTCATCAAAGTCGTTTCTAGAATTGTAAATAGGTATAAATTTTGATTTATGTTTCTAGAAACGGGTGAAACGGAACAATTTTATCAAACTTTTTTTTAGGATGTTTCTTCGTTTTTGGGAATAAGAAAACGTAAAAACGGAAGAAACGGAACGTTGTCAAACGATGCCTTAATGACAAGATGAAAGTGTATGTATAAGTATATTAAAGTTTGGATCAATCAACTTCCTATACATGAAGTGTAATCCGTGGACTGCCCAGATGGTTAGGGCAAATTAAGGATTGTGTGGATAAGTGCAGATCCTAGGTTCGATTATTCATCTATGTATTTATGATTTAAATAGAGACATGTACTAGTCTCCTCAAAGATTAGTCGAAGTGTGCGTAAACTAACCTAAACACTTTGATTAATAATAATAAAATAAAAGAATGCATGGTCACGAAACCATACATGGACTGATGAACCTGGACTGGGTTTCATGATATTGTACTAAAAATTCATTGGCATCATATACATCAATGCTTTTTGTCTTATTTGTCTTATTCAATTCACTTCACATGGTTACAGTCAAGAGTGTAACAAGGAGTATTCTCTTTATTTATTTATTTTTACTTTTTTAATATGATGAGAACTATGATACTCATATCAATGTTGATTATGTTGAGGTGTTGGTGATGCCATTTTTGGGTTAAAAATTCCCTTAAGGTGGGACCCATCTACAACTGGGCCCACATCAGTTAAAATTTTGACAAATGCTTATCAGGTTAGAACAATATTAGATATATTAAAAAAATTTCCAAAATCAGGCCTTGGCCCACAAGGGTTTAAGTATGTAGGCTTATGGCCCAAAAAAACTGGCCCATACCGGGGGATTAAATGAACGAAATAGATACTCTAGTCCAAAGTCCAAACACGGATTCAAGATTCGGATCGGCCGATTTCGACCAATTCTCTGTATAGGACTCACGCGGCGGTTGGATAAAATCATATATCCCAAGTCTTTCCACCCCTTAGATCTTCAATTGGACGTCTAATTAATTTGTGATGATTTTGTCGTAAAAGGATGCATATCATACGCTAGTACTTCCTTGTGTTTAAGGGTGTCAATCAGTTAGGTTTTGGTTTTTCAGTTTAATTTTGATTCGGATAAGAGGGATGATGAGGTAAACCAAATCGAATCGAGAACCAACTTGGTTCCATATTTGGATACTCAAGCCGATTTAATTCGGTTTGGCTTAGTTTTGGTTCCAATTCGGTTTTATAATACGGTTTTAATTCGGTTATATAAATGGTTCCAATTTTGAACCATGATTGTGATGGACCAAATACCATAATGGGCTCAAGTTATTGACATTGTGGTCGTTGTCAACTCCAAAATTTTATCTTAGGCTCCGTATGGTATTGTTCTAAAAAAATGTTTTTGAAGTTTTTTCGTTATATTGAAACAAAAAAACAGAATCTTCTGTTTGGTGCACTTATGGTCTGTTTATATTTTTTTGGAACAAAAA
>NC_056561.1:36590734-36592396 GCF_013358625.1 Macadamia integrifolia | reverse complement strand
AAAAAAAAAAAAACTGAAAAAAACAATATTGGACGGAACTCCAAAATGGAGTTCCGTCTTCCCAGTTTCGTTCCAATTTACCCAAAAATAATAATAATAATAAATAAATAATTCCCAAAAAAAATCTGAAATTTTGAAACACCATTTTTTCGTTTAAAAACTGCATTTTGACACAGAAACTGAAATTTTCGTTTTTGACACGAAACGACGTTTCTGGAACATAAACGATACCAAACGGGCTCTAAGAGCATGTGAATATGTGAAACAAATTGCAAAAAATACTTGCCACCAAAAAAAAAAAAAAAGATGAATACTCATATACTCAAACCAATACCAATTCAGTTCAGTTTGATTTGAACCGACGATTCTCATACCCTAAACCGTAACTGAACTGAACCGACATGAATACTCATATACTCAAATCTAATTTGAACCTAATTGATTCGATTCGGTTAATTCCACTCGGATTTGGTATTCGATTTCGATTACAAATTGACACCCTTACTTGTGTCTATCTCTTTTTTCTCTTGTATGAAATGACATATATGCCCTCTATTGTGAGAGGAGAGAGAAAGAGAGAGTGAGTGGGAGCTAGCATACACTATAATCAGATTATCAGATAGGGAAATTCAATCCCATTTTATATTTTTGAAAAGTATGACTGTATGAGGTTTTGTTTTTATTTGGATGCCTTTATGTCAATTATAGTTTATTTTCGTTCTGTCTGGTTCAAGGTTTCTGCTGATAGTTATGCCGAAGATGGACTATGAAATTAATTTGTTTTTTTCCGATCAGATATGCTTCGACGATTTTATACATCCTTTATCTTATAATATACTTCTTTCCTGATCAATAACCCAAAAAATACATATAAAATATTGATTAGGTAGACGAGGATCCAGTGTTATCACCTCAATTATTGCCACAAGATGATCCAAATCTAATACTATACTCTTTAGAAAAACCCATATCAGCATCAAGGTGATAAAGAAGGTTTAGGAGTCAAAAGAACTTGGATTAGCTATACCCAACTTAGATTGGTTGCAGAAGGCTCCACATCTAGTGGATCAAGATTTGCAAATTTAGTTAATATAATTAAACACTTCCTTCTTTGTAGGTTCAAATAATGAAGTCCTTTTCATATGGCCACTCTTCCAATTTTTGTGTGAGAAGAGGGTCATCAATCAAAAGAGTATGGAGACCCCATCAAACAAAAGAAGGATGGAAGTGAAGTAAAATTATAATAGAAGTAGAAAGGTCACTTGAAATAGTGTCCCATAATGTTTGAAGTTGGGTCAATGGTTATGTTAAGCATTCATGGATCCTATATGCTCTGTTGTTAACCTACATCATTAATTACTTAATTGAATTGAAAGAAATAAGGACAATGTTCCCTTGAATAGGGAACTCGGTCCAAAAAAAAAAAGAAAAAAATCAGATGAATATATATATAAAATTGCAACCTTATCCATTGAGGGGATTAAAAAGTCAAACGAAAAATATTATTGTAAACAAAGTTATGAATGAAGAAGTTATAACCAATTTTTTTTTATCCTTTAAAGATAACATATTTTTATGTATGATTTCCTATTTCATCACATGATCCAGGGGTGGTAGATCCCACGTGTCCCCCCCCCCCCCCCCCCCCCCCCCCCCCCCCCC
>NC_056561.1:36525010-36590714 GCF_013358625.1 Macadamia integrifolia | reverse complement strand
CCAAATGTTGCCTTAAGGGCAAGTGGCAAATAGCTTGTTCCGTGGTCTTAGAAAAACTTGATACTACTTTTATTTTTAGTGAAGGTAAATGATGACATTTCTCATAAATATATTGTATTAAATAACTATTAATTTTAAAAAAAAAATTTTATTATTATATTAAATAACTTATGAGAATAAGATAAAAGGCAACTACAAAAGAATTAAATTTTCCTTCATCCATGGTCAAAAAAGAATCCCTTAATCGAAGGATTCGAATGTTATCCATAGTAGGGGTGTCAACCGGTCAGGCCGGGTCGGTCTTGGTCGGGCTTAATTGGGCTTAACCACTTGGAAGCCTTACATTGTGAACGCCCGTTTAAGTAAACATGTCTAGCTTTGGGGGGTATGGTATGATTTATAATTGGGCTTGTCGATGTCGGGCTTTAATCATGCTTCCTTAATCGGGTCTTGACTAGGCCTTAACAAGGCTACGAACATATTTAAGTCTAAATGGGCTTTAAATGTGTCTACCTTAAAATTCTTTTCTTAAGTGGATTGAATGCCAAAAAATATGTGAGGCAAATATTTAATAAAAAGAAACAATGATATGCGATTATGGTTGTTCTTACAAATAAAAAGAAGAGATTATGACCTTTACAACTTAAAAAATAAAGCTTAATTAAATCAAATCTTATCACAAAGCAAATGATAAGAAAACTTAATTTATTTCTTATTAGTAGTGGCAAAATAGGAATTTTATGTAGTATTAAAGAGGATCGGGCTACAACAAGTCGGTTCAAACTGAGCATATAAACATGTCGGTTTGGTCGAACGTCCGACGGGCTAGCTACTTGCATCGTGAACGCCTGTTTAATAAACGTGTTGAGCCTGACATATTTATTAAATGGACCAGTCCAAGTCGGAGCATAAACGTGTTGTGCCTACCGGTGCAGGCTCAAAATTGACACCCCTAATCCATAGGGTATAGGAAATTGTGATGCATATTATCAAACATTTATAATTAGGGGCAGATATTTATAACTATTGATGGATGTATATCCTTCACAACATCATAATTCACCAGTTTGGCGACAAAATGTTGTGGCTAAAATCAAATTAGTAATTAATTAGAGGGAGGGGATTCCTTATGCCGGCCTTATAGGTGAATCTCTAACACCACATCAATCGCAACACGGGAATATTATTATGCATAGCTTGCCAATTGACATCTGGCAATTAGGGGAAGTCAATGGAGAAGCTTTGCCCAAGGTAGCACGCTTTGTGGCTTAAATGGGTTCCAAGACAAACACACTACCCTACCACACACTTGAAAGAAAAAGAAATGTTTTTTTTTTTTCCTCATTGTTGAGGCTACTCATTTGAAACTGAATCTTAACAAATGGCCTTAAATCTTAGAGGTTAAACTCTAATTTTTACTTTATCCATAGCAAAGAGAGAACCTCTTTAAATTTTGGATTCTGACCCTTTGATTAGGTTGAGAAAATATTTTAAACCTTCCTAAATAAAGATTAAAATTAATAATGATATTAATTATTTCAAGAGTCTAATTATAACATTAAATCACGTTAGATAAAGAAATTTTCTCTTCACCTAGGGTGGTGAAGAACTTTCCCCTTATGGGTTTTGTCAAAAAGACGCGCCAAGACACATGAAGCCATAAGGGCATTCTAGGTCAAAAATGGAGTGTCAATAATGCTGCACTTCTTTAAGTCCTTTTGAATTGGAAATCAACTTGAGAACTACAGTAAGAAAAGAGAGAGAGAAAAAAAAAACAACCCTTCCTCAAATCAATGGCGAGTGTCGACTGCAATTGTTTAAGGGTCAATGGTGGGAGTCATTTTCCTTCCGAAATTGACGGCCGGCAGAGTCTCCCTTATTAAGAAGCATCGTTTTTTTCATTTTTTGGTGATAGATCAAATCAAAATCGAACCAATAAGATTTTTTTTTTTAGGCAGAAGAACCAGATTTTCACGATCCATAAAAAGCCAAATCAAAACTAGCAGCTATCGGTCTGGTCTCAGTCTTTTTTACATAACTTATAAAAATATATTGAACTTTATTGGGGTTGGGGGGGGGGGGGGTTCGGTTTTTATTATTTTTTAATATTGGTCCAAACATCGGTTCAATTGGTTTAATTCTTTTTTGACACCCTTAAAAGGTGATATGATAATTCTCATTATCATATGTTTAGAAAATGTTTTGGATTGCTTGTGTATCAGATTTTAGACTCAAATTCAATCTTATAACCACCCATGTTGGGGAAAAAAAAAATTGCAAGTCAAGCTGCAGGAAATTTCCAGTTACCCACAATCTCAAGCGCCGGAATGAAATAATTCCCTTATGGGTTCACAAATACCCCCCTTAGATTTTTGTATTTTCCAAAATACCCCTTTAAATTGGAGCGGGATTTTATTTCCACGCTTGCACTTGCAGGTTGCGATTTCTTGTTACCTGGGTTGTGAGAAAATTATCCTCCCATGTATGCCCATGTGCCATTGTATTTTCATTTGTCCATGTTTTATATGCATTTTTTTTTTTTTGTAAGTTTTGTCTTGCCCCTTGGCCAGCTCCATTTGAGCTGGAACTTGATGTGGGAGCAATGATCTTGAGGTCTACCTATCCATAAAATTTCAGTCTTGAATGACATGGCAATTTTTGTATTATAATTCACACTTGGCATAGGGGAAGAGATCCCAACCCATAATTTTCAATATAATTTTGCAACAACCCCGTGACCAGTGTGAACATAGACATTGACTTTCTTAATTTGTCGTTAATATGCTCCTTAACATCACATATGATCAAATCATGAGATTGGACTACCCTAACAAGAAATGGTCTTTCTATTTGTTAAAAAAAAAAGAATATTCTCCATGCATGCAACATTGAAACTGTAATTATGTATATAATATCATTGAATTATTATTTCTCCCTTTATATAAGAAAAATAAGATCATTCATTTATATACACAAAGGAAGGCTAATTCCATCCAGGGTTATACGTATCAAGTTGGTAGCTTAGTAGAAGGAAGCCCTTGTGTCATCACCACTCAAGTTGTATTTGGTTGTGTTTTTGAATCAGCAAGCCCCACTATCACTCATTGGTCATGTGGAAGCAGTACTTGCTATATGGGGACTTCAACTTAGGGGCTATGATCACTATCGTAGAGTTCCATTTTTGCTTACTAGGAAAAAAAAGAAAAAAAAAGAAAGAAAGAAAGAAAGAAAGAAGAATAATTTTTTGATCGATACTCTCATTAATCCATATAAATATCAGATACTTACGATAGTGAAATACGTATAAGTCAATAGGCCAAATACATACAGATAAACTTGACCCATGATTCCGTCTTGTTACAAGCACCTAGGTAGCCAGCCATGATCACATAGAGAAAACCATAAAAACTAATATAAATTTTAAAGAGGAAAAAAAAAAAGAGTAGCATGGACCATTGATATAGAAGTACAAATGATGTAAATTAAAGCCACAAGATCCTTTCTTTCTTTTATGGATAGAAAGCTCCCCCGCAATCTAACAAAGTAACAAACCAACAAAGCAATTGGACAATGTGATGAGGGAAAGAAAGAGAGTGGACTTTCCATTTCTTTTAACTTTTTTTCCTCACACAGAGATGACACCATAACAGAACGTCTGTTTCATTGTCTACGTGAATGAACTAAATTTCTCATATTATTGGTCTACGTGATGTGTGATGTAGAGAGAGAGAGAGAGAGAGAGAGAGAGAGGAATGGGTCCAAGAAAGCTCTGGTTCATATTCGTTGACAGCACAATCCCTATATATATAAAATGTTAAAGGGATGGTTAAACTGATACATCAGAGGCTGTTTTTTTTTGGGTATTATCATCACTGATACCTAACCATGTCAATGTATAGATTATCTCATGCAACAGATATGGCAACTGGAGTGAATTATTATATTATTCATAATTGTTTCTTAATTAGTCAACTCTCTCTCTCTCTCTCTCTCTCTCTCTAATAAAATCGGAGGAATCATGTCAAACAAATAAAGCTAACACATCAAAACAACTTTTGAAGCTGTTTATTGGTATTATCTTCACCCATACCAAACAATCTCTCTCTCTCTCTCTCTCTCTCTCTCTCTCTATGAGAGCATAAACAAAGTCTCAATCTGATTAAGAAAGATGGATTAGACTTGATAATTTGATTACATGCTAAATGAAATAATTAAGCATATGATTAAATCAATGCATGATCTAGTAGCAGTATTGGATGGAATCTGGCAGTTTCCATTTTTTCCAAGCCAAGAAGAAGACGAGACAAAATAATACTGAGAAATCTTTGTGTTGAAGGGAAAGGGCAGAAATAGTAAAAGTTGTGTTCTACGTGGACCCGACCCACTCTTTGGTTTTTGCAATAATACAAAAAAGCAACTAAATCAGTGCCTGTCATAGTACATGGTGTGTAATACAAAACCTATCAAGGATCAGAAACACCAATGTCCCACTCCTAGTCCACTTTGATAGGCCTTTACTGAAAGACAAAAAGGGTCATGGTAGCTACTTAGCCACTTCCAATAGCAATGTCCATGGCCTCCATGCTACTCTCCTATTATTGTTGTGAGACTCTCTCTCTCTCATGGTTTGAGGAATTCGATCGGTATCAGTCTTGATCAATCTTGATTTTTGATCGATATCATATAGTGGAACAATATGTATGAAGAGTAAAATGGTAAAAAATAAATTTTAAATTAAAACCAAAGGTATTTCTATCTGATTCAGATCCATCAAAATCAATAGCAACCTTAATCGATCCCATTCCTGATACCAAGGTCTCAAACCATTCTCTCTCTCTCCCAAATTGCTCAGAATTAGGAATAGTCCCAGTCAATTCAATCGATCTACTGGGTGAATGGGAGGGAGTGTCTCTCGAATCATACAAAACCTCTCAAATCATATAAAAGGTTCACATGGGAAGGAAGAGATAAAGTACCAAATAATGTCAGGGAGAGATGAGATGAGAAAACATGTACTGTAGGTAGTGTGTACATCCTTTTCCCCGACCATGTCTAAAGATGTTAACCATATGAGAGGTGTAATCTGTGTAATCTGATAATCTTTATGTATGAAGCACGTTAGAATGACAAACCAACTCAAAAGTACTATTTTCTCTCATTTCTTTTCCCTTTTTCTTTATTATTTTTTTAATCATTATTTCTCTTTCTTAAAGAAAAATACAATAATCCATGTAAGGGGGCGCAACCTACGCTTTAGGCTCAAAGAGCCTTTTCTCATAATTTTTTATGATCCAGTGTATGGTTTGAGAACACATATCAGAATCTCTTGGTCGATTGGAATCAACCCTGATTCAAGACTTATTGAGTCCGAATTAGGCGAAGCCTGGGTAATTCTGGCCAATTTCCAACTGCCTTTCGTGTTTTTAAACCTTGCTCCAGTCTTGTTGCAAGAAGAATTAGGAAAAAAAAAATCCAATATTATAAACAATTGTGTACTTGATGATTCCAACAACCAAAATTCCAACCAAATTCCTTAGTTTTTTAGAAACAATTATGGCAAAGGACATATTTGACGTCACTTCTCAACTAGTACCTAAAATTTTTATCATTTCCTATTATGCTATTGGTTTTCTATTATCAAAGGGAAGCTTTCCTAAACAGTCTACCTAGGAAGCATAGCGAAATGGCAGATTAAATCAGATTCAAATATTGAGAACAAGTAGACCTTTAGGTCTTTGGCTCACAGGTTAAGTTTCCGTTACAATAAAATGCCACATGAAAAATCTAAGACTGTGAGAGAGTACACAAGTGGTTGAAATACTAGAAGTATGCATTGATATATAATTAGGGCAGAATTTGATTGTATTTGAATACGAAATTTGACATGGCTAATCCAAGCAATGTTCTCTCAGTTTAATGGTCGAAATAACCACATCATTTTGTGTGAGCAATGGATTTAAACCAAAGAAGGTCTGGGTCTCAATGACATAGATTCACCACTTAGATTAAGATCTAAGACCCAAATATAAGTAGCTATAAATTCCACTCAAAACTGGTCCAATCAATGGTCAACTTTGCGTCAGGTTGAAATCCAAGAAAATTGTTAGGCATTCCAGTCCACCCAAATCAGACTTCAATCATAGGTGTACCAAACCTTATGCATCATGATATTACATAAAAATAATACACAATAAGGACACTTAGCTCTACCAGCCGCGCTCAAGGGTTAGTATTCTTGAAAACAAAAACAGAAACATATGCAAAACCAAGGTTTAACTGAACAAAAGGGGTTAGTAGAAATGCTGGAAAAATACATATGCATCATTCTCTATACATTCACACGTTCAAGTTACTGAAAATGCTCATAAACGTCAGCTAATTTACATATACACATCTTCTAATTCGGAAGCTTGCAAGGTCCTTCATTGCAATGGTGGAAGACTGTGGTATCTCAGATAACTGGGTAAAAGAAGAACAAAGGTCAAGACCCATGGGCAGCGTTTCAAGAATTGTAACCAGATTGGTCGGATCGAAATCAGCTAAAGTTGATAACGGTTCTGGCTGATCGAAAGTGGAGTCAATTGGATCTTACTTCGTGGATTCTGAGAACTCTTTGAGCTTATGTTGGGATTCTTCGGCAGAGCCAATTGAAGCCGTTGAAGGGTTGAAAATCGTCTTCAAGTAGGGGTAGTGGCTGGGAGGGATGCAGTGGACAGGTAGGGTACACGGGTGAGTACACAGGACATATACATGGGTTGGATACACAAGATGGGCAAACGGTATGGGTACATGAGTTGGATACAGAGTGCTTACATAAGGGGAAGGGCAAGAACAGGGGAGGAGGGATGCAGTGATGGGGTACCGCAGCCAAGGCTGGGAGTTGTAGTGAGGGGTGTAGTAATGGCGAGAGAGAAAAGGCAGAGTTTAATTCATATACAGGGAGCATGTTAATATGGCATCCCCGTGGTGGGATCTCTTCACCTATGGTAACGAAAATTTTGAGTGGGTTACCATGTGTCCGAAATGGGCAACTCTAGTCCAATTAACCCATATAGTCATAGACCTGTTGGGATTCCATGTGTCTGGTGAAAGTAATAATCTCAAATTAAAAGTGAATAATCCAATGTGAAAACTTATATGTACTTTAGCACCCTCTCTTCAACAACTAACTTTTAATGATGAGTTTTACTCTAACAAGTGATATCAGAGCCAAAATCCTGACAAAAAGCCAGAGCATGGCAACCTAATAATGAAGAACAAACATTGAATACTGGTTTTAAAAGAAGGTTAAAAAATTGGCCGGAATCAGGATCAGGTGTTGTCAATTCCGATTCGAATCAGACAATTCACCTGATCGGGTTCCATTTCCTCAAAACTTGTTTGAAGCTAATTAAGTCAGTTGATATTAGACACTAATTTTTCCCCATTATAGACTTCACAAGGTCTAGAATGCGAAAATAATCATAAAACAAAGAAGAATGTCTGCCCTCAAGCCCATCTCTGCTCACCCGGTTGCTGCCCGAAAGGTTATTGCATGGACTCCCACCAACAACAAGATCAAAGCCTCCAAATGAGCTAATCAGCTGCTCTAATCTATCACCATTCAATTGTTGAACATCTGGAAAGTCAATCAGTTTACCTGTCTGGTTTGTTTGCTCCCACCAGCTCCGCAAAATATTTCTGCTAGTTTCTGAAATTTCAACTGAAACAACATTCTTCAAAGGGATACCAAGCCGATGTAAAGCTACTTCAGCACCACCAATTCCAGAAAAAAGCGATAAGAGGTTGATTCCACGTGGGAAAATATCCTTTAAGACAGAGAGATGATAGGCCACTGTGTCAACCTGAAACACATTCACCTTTTTAACAAGGTAATTTATAGAATTCAAAGAGAAAAACTCCACCCGAAATGAATTCAGATTTTTAACAAGAGAACTCATGGAGATCAAAGAAATATAAGGTGAAAACTAAGGAATGCCAACCTGAAACGAATTACCCAATGCTTTAAGTCTGTCAGTTCTACTAATTCCACCGCCCCTCGTGTGGTTCTTAGGAAACCCTAATAACATTTCTATCTCATCAGGCTCAAGAGGTGCAACCTTATTCCTTCCAACCCAAACAAGATTCCATTTTCTGCATTCATCAAGGATATCCTTCTGGACCTTTAGAGGTGGGATACCTTCACAGCCTTCAAGGGCCCTACGTATCCTCTCAGTTAACTTGGCACTTGCAGTAACAGTTTGTAAGCAATTTAACTTTGTCCTTCGGTCCCATGAGGGCCACCATTTCTTGGTTAAGGGAAGTGCCTCATGTATGGTGCGTGGCTGAAGAGGTAGAATAGGATGTCTATTTTGGATTGGGAGATTGTGAACATAGCCTCTCTTTCTTGCAGCTGCACAGAGATGTTGAGAATCAACAAACTCTGGCTCAATATCATATAAGAATCGTGAAATCGTTCTCCAAACACCTTTGGGAGCAAGTGCCACATTTTCATAATAGAAGTATGGTGACCCAGTGGCTCCCTCTGGAAGTGTTCTATGAATCATGACTGCTGGTTCACCAGGGACCCCAAATCCTACCATTGGGTTTGGAAGACGAACCGTGTCCTCATCTTCATCCAGGACTTTCTTTTCATACCCCCTTTGCCTTTTCTTTTCCCACCTCTCATCATCAAAGGATCGTCTCTTCTTGTTACGAGGATCAATTTGGATATGACTTGGGCCCGGCTGTGAAAACAAGTATAAGTCATATCCTTATGACAAACTCCACATAACAAGGAAGGAGAAGTGAACTTTCAAAAGTATTTCTAGATAGATCTGTGAGTTCTATACACCAGATCTTGAAATGGGCTATGAAGATACCTGATCATCCGGAGGTAAACGAGGCAGCTCCCCCATTTGAGCATCAGATGCCCTTGCCATTTGAGCAGCAGATATAAAATCAGTCAGCTCCATGATTGAGGAGTCTGGACCTGCAAATGTTTGAAGTAGATTTAAACAAGCACCAGAAATGGTTAGCAGCAAATAAAGCTGTAATACAGAGATTGAAAAGGAATGCATAATTGCATGTATGGCTAAAAGACCACTCGTTAAAAGGAATTCATTATGACATTTAGCTCTTTATCATGATGCTAATGGACAAGAAAACTAGGTGGCTCCAATTATTTTGGTTGAGACAGCCCAGAATTTAAACTCAGATTCAACTACAACAAAATTATTTCAGATAAAGAGCATAGCTAGTGCACAAGGCTCCCGCCGCTGCGGGGTCTAGGGAGGGCCATAATGTAGGCAGCCTTACCCCCACTTCATGGAGAGGCTGTTTCCCGACTGGAACCTGCGACCAAAAGGTCACGATGGAGCAACCTTACCGTTGCACCGAGGTCTCGCCTCTATCAAAATTATTATACAAGTGTTGGTCATTCACCACGAAAACAAGCATTGCAGATTTTCTCCTTGCGGAAAAATGGGAGAACATGCTGGACTGCCTAAAGAAGACTTGGAGGATTCTTAAGAAAATCTACTCAACCCACCCTGCCCAAAAAAAGAGATACTCTCCATGTAACCTCTTTTTGTTTTTTGTTTTTTGTTTTTTGTTTTTTTTTTTGTTTTTTGTTTTTTTTAAATGATAGGTAAAATTCCTATTTGTAAAGACGGAGTCTTGAACTCAAGACCTCACTTAGGTAAAAAACTTATACAACCATTGAGCCACCAAGCCCAATGATCTCTCCATGTAACCATAGATGGTTACACTGAGCTGTCACCATCTAATATGGACCATATAAGACAAAGGGCAATGACATCATTGTTCGGTCCACAATTTTTATACTACCATTTTTGCCCTAATAGGACAAAAAAGCCGTCCCCATGGTAGAAAGGAGCTCAAATTTGGTATGGTTATAGTCTCTGTAACCATGGTTGGTTACAAAGAGAAAAACCACCCACAAAAAAAATAATAATAATAAATAAAAAATAAAAAACAACTCAATTGTACATGAATGAAGAAAAAATTGAAGATGAACAAGCCAACCATTCTATGCTACTAACCAACCACTGAGGTGCTCAAGTACATGCATCAAATAGACCTCAATTGTTTCACCAGTTCATAGAACTATAAATTTTCTCTGCATATATAAAGCCTGTTAACCAGAGTACCAGACCAAAGACAAATCTAGCAAGAGCACATTATGGGTTCATGTACCAACTGGTTACATAACCACCCAATAACTATTATGACACGCTATACCCTTCTGAAAAACCTAAACTATAACCTACTATTCATGGTAATGCTTATTATAGTTAGCAAAAAATATCAGTCAATGATTAGCCAATTCATCTACATGGTGGGTATCTGGTCCTTATGGAAAATAAGAAACCCAACAAATGACAGGGAATGCTCTTGCTCCCAGGTTAAAATACAAATGCAATTTCAACAACATTAAGAATAAGACAGGGAGGTACTATTACACTTCAATAGGTTCCAAAATACAAGTCCATAATCTTGTAAGTACAAGTTGTGCAGGCAGATGTAGACAACCTCTTGGACCACAACCCAGAATGAAGGAATAGCATAACAATCTCATCACACTTGTTAAAACCATGTCACCATAACTTCTGCCATCCTCAAATATAGCGGGTTCAAGGATCATAATTTTATCCTTGTTGAAATTTTTTTCAAGATGAGTGTAAAATGTAAATGAATAATCTGGAGAGCAGAAAGATAGAAACCTATATAACTTAGAGAATAAGCTGTAGGTTGTAACCTTAATTGTATCAGGATTATCCCCCATCTTCGCCTAAGTTGATAATAAGACAATCAACATCAGGCGCAATAGTCAAAAGTGAAGCCCAAAAAATATGTAACAATGACCTATCAGGACGGTACTAATCATAGCTCCCTCCAAAGCACTTCATTTAAGTCCAAGAACTAGTAAATCATACCAAAAAAAATGGAAAAGTCTTCGTGGCAGATAATCTACATTACTACTCTATGCTATCTTTATTATTTCAGATGCAGGCAGCGATGACATGGCAGACCCTAAGTATCCTCAGACCAGGTGCTCAGTGCCCCATTACACATCCGCTCTATACCCATTGTATGCCTCTCAAGTGTGCTAGGTACTCTGGCTACCGAGGTTTAAGGTTGTTTTACTTCAAATGCCTACAGAATGACTTTCTTTTACAATGTCACCCGGGGCTTCTCAACTGGAACTTGCTACAATATAGAGGACAATATTTGTAAATGGAGCCCCTCTCAGCTACCATAAAGCATCCTCATAAATTCGCATATTCCTTGTGTTCTCCACTCAGAAAGCAACCCCATCTGTGAATCAGATTTATTTAGCCAAGCTTATATTCAGCTGAAAAACTAAAAAAATTATTATATCGTCACTTTCAAATATAATGCACATCCAAATGGCTACAAGGCTATAAGCATTAATAACTACTAAATACACACCACATCTATCAATAGCTGCTGATGCCTCCTCTATGTAGTAGCCCATGTCGACCAGGTGCAACAATTTCCTCTCCTTGTCAGACAAATGATCCATGTTTTCCTAGCAAGAGAAACTGTTAAATCACAACTAGATGGCTACACCAAGGAAAATCAAACAGCATGATAAGATTTCATGAAAACCAAAAGAAATGGCAACAATTTTCATTCTCAAAATTTTTTGGGCAAGGCCAGATTGTCATTGAGTGGCTTATCTATTGGCAATATTCAAGCTTTCATCAAGAAATTTGATGAAAACTAAAAAGAAATACAAAAGGAAATATATTTTAAAAAGGGGAAGGTGAAATGAGTTAATAACTTGTTCATTCACAAGAAAGCTCAAAAAAGCCTTGAATTTTGCAAGTTCTTTCGAAATTATAAGAAAATAAAATATGTGCCTCAGAAAATAAGATTGGGAGTGGTTTTATAGGCGGACCAGTCAAGAGAAGGTTTTGCAGCTAGGCCTTGTTTCTGCCACATGGCTGGTCAGACGTGGCTGTAATTTAGTGGATAGGTGGACCCCAGGGTCCCCTGCTCACATGTCAAGTTTCCTCCCCGCAATGTTGGCCAAGTGGCAACATACAGTAATGAAAAATTAAAGACTGCAGAGAGGGTGCATGCCAAAAAATGGATGGTTCAGAATTATTATAGGGATGGACATACATGGGGGTGTTTCATTAAATTTGAGTTTGAAAACTGATGCATGCCCAATCCAGGCCACTTCCTCGATATCCAACAGTCGTGATTGCCAGATCATGCCCCCACATGGAAGAAAAAGGTGGCCTGCTTAGAAAACCTCTCCAAGTGAGCCAACCTAGAAAAACTTTTGCCAAAAGATATCCTGACATCTTCACACCATATTTGGCACTCTAAGCAAAAACGCCATCATCATATGTAACCCTTACAAGAGACACACTACAGACACTCTAAAATCAAATAGACCTTGCAAGATACTCCATGCTTGTAAATCAAGACTCAGTTTCACCTTTGGAAAGGTGAAGTCAGTCAGATAATGGATCACTAGTAAACAAATACAAATAAGAAAAGGCTAGAAAAGGAACACTTAATCCATATGCAAACAACACTGGTCCACTCTTTGGAAAATTGCAATACCACTCAAAAAAACTCAAACTTCAAAGATCCTTCCAAACCATTAATAAATGGAGAAGAAGGATATAATCAGGTTAAAGATGAGGGATATAGTCAAACAAACGCATTCATATAAATAGTAGGATTTTTTGGGAGTATTGAATCACCTAATTCTTTCAAAAGCTGTAGTTTTCTCCATGCATGGCAAAATGCAAATATACAATGGTATCATCAGAAAAGAGCAATCAATTGTGCACTCTCTTATGTAGTTCATCATTCACTACTTGGCATCAGAGTAAGGCTAAATGAGAGGAGCATGGTGGTAGCTGGAGCAACTGAGGTGGAAGGGGACTCAATAAAGTTTTGCCGCAAAGCTGAATGGCTGAAAATGTTTCAAATTCAAAGGTGACTTTCAAAATTGGAAACCTCCTATTTTTGAGAATGAAATATAGGAATTATCAGCAGGTACTTCAAAACAAACTATTGATATATATATACTCTTTCATCCTGTCACTGCTACAGCGGAATAATACATAACCGTACTAGAAAAAAAAAGTCAATGACACATATGGACAAGAAGCATCTAGTATTCTCAACACATCCACACACTCAAATACTGTACTCTCAGCAGAAACAAATTCATGCACAAAACAGTCCACAGGACCGAACCACTATAATGTTCCATCTACTTTAGTATGCATTGCTGTTTTTGTATATGTAAGCTTAGCTCTGCTGATATAATTTTCTCTCCTATGCAACTTTATGTGCAAATGAACAAAGTAAACCTAAAAGGCATTTGGGGGGTGGGGAACCTACCTCATCTCCAAGACAACCACTCACATCTGACAGCTCATCAACATCTGATAGGTCATCAAGAAAATCTCCATCAATTTCTGTACGACGGATATTAGAATCACCATCACTATCTGAAGAATGCATATCTGAATAAACACTTTGGCCTCCTTCTGGAGGTGACTTCTCAAGAGCCTGCAAGAACCAATTAGTGGTGTATACACAAAAATATCATCAAACAAGAATAGTAATAGCCAAGCAGTTTCTTTCAACCACAGAAATGCAATTAAGGTCCGAGATCAATTTAAACTACATCGATAGGCTCACAGTTCAGGTGGCAAGCCCAAAAAGGCTTCATTGATTTCAATTTTATTCAAAACCTCGTCCTCCTTCCCTTCAATAGCAAGTTTCAACCCAATAATCATTTGTAAAGATAAAAAGGTAGCATGTTTCTTATACACAAGGATATTTCTATTTGTGGCAAAACATGGTCATTTTGAGATCAGTCACCACATGAAACCAATGGATTTTTGTAAAAAGAAGGGAAGAAAATGCACAAATAAGCATCTCTTGGTGTGATACCAGGGAGTCGTAAACTATTTCCATGAGTAACATGTTGCATTGGCACTGGAGGCAACATTATCTACCACATAGGCCATGTCAGTTGTGTGGTCTATGCAATATAGACAGCTAGGTAGAAAGGTTTCAACACGCATAACACAATAACAGGAAATGAACTGGGTGGGGGTGGAGCGGAAGAAAAACAGAACTCCTTTGGAATCAGGTCTACGCCAAATGTGGCAATTAATAAATAATGGGACCCAATGGAGGGATTGAAGTTCTTTATTTACCATAGAGATCAACCATATGCATTGCATGAATACAAGGTCATTGTGAATTCTCCTGCACATGCTTCAATAGCATCTTAGTTGCAGCTCTTACTTGCCAACATATATTTTCAGTCACTTTTTTCTTTCTCCTCACATAACAAGATGACAAAGGAAATGGTAAAGCTGAGATGCAATTCTAAATTTTGCTTCATTCATATCAGTATATCAAAACCACTAAGGCACATGAACCTAATTCAGCCATCAAATAAAAACAAAAGAACCAACATAGTATCTGAAAAGAAGGAAAAGATTAACCAACCACATATGTTAGTAGAGCTTCCAATATTTGAGCTTCCAATATTGTCTCTGTATTTTCTTCTCCTGAAAAATATATTATGACAGACTTCTTAGTGAAACATCTCGAGACAAGAACACAAGATCTTGTTAAGAAACCCAAACTTTACCATTTTCCTTAATTGCTTTAGCCACTAAGTTTTCGGAAAATCCCATTCCAACAAAATGACGAATCAGCTTGGAGTTGGAAGGGCCATTTCCTGCTGATGAATTAGCCTGGTATTATTCACCAAAAAAAAATTTAGCCTGGTACACAGGACAAAGGTAATCAACAATAACAACGGAAGGAAATGAACAGTGACAAAAACAGATGAGAAAAATATTAAGACATGAAAAGATAAGGCCAATTGCAATCATCCATTTGCTTATCCTTAATGCAAGAAAACCACAGGTAACCTCAAAGTTAATGCAGGATGTTTGGAAGTTAAGCATTGGGGGAACTTAAGGTAAGTTTCCAAGGAAAAATAGTTGAAGCAGATTTACACCTATGGAGCTCCCATAATCCACCAAAAGATCTTAAGGAATCCATCATGAATGATGATAGAACGCATCCCCCTTCAAATCTCCAAATTCACCAAAATAAGTTTAGTAATCAACTAGACAAAAAATTCTTCTTAGTGACTATGTATCTGTAGGGGGAGCGAATAGCCATAAAATCATATCGTTGCCCTATAAGAATCTAATTGATTTCCTAATGAATTTACTTTGAGACTCTGAAAATGAAAATCAAATCGCAGACTAATCACCTATGAGTATTTTGTCACAACTCACAATTTGAATTATTCAAAGACTAATCACCTATGAATATTTTGCAACAAATATCAGGACTCATCAGAATGGTAACTGAAAAACCTTTTCAAATGACACCATTGTTTGAAAAACTTTTTCAAACAACACAACAATCATAAAAAATAAAATTAAAAAGGGGGGGGGGAGTTTTTCCCAGAAGATAGGTGAAAAATTAGGGAAATAGCACCCATCTCAACATTGACTTTTGAAGATATAACAATTACGATTCACTCAAACGAGAGGCAGAGTGAGACTGCTATCCTTCATTTGAGAGCATGGGAATATGTTCAATTGAATGCATTGGCCAGTCAGCTCAAAACTAAGTTTAGACTTCAATTGACATCCTAAACTAACCCAAAAAAGTAAACTTTTGAAAAGAGAAATCGAATTAGTGTCCAGATACCACTGCTACCCAAAAAATAAGAGAAATCGGATTCATGCTCAGATACTCAAGAAACCTGATCACTGATCAACAATTTGTGCACTCTAAGGTCATATGTGAATTAGAAAAACAATGGACTAATAGGAATTCGTCCCAGGGTTCCAAATCTATGGTAGTGAGCTTGAGTTCTTTTTTTGGTAATGAAAAAAAGGGTGCTGCTTGGTAGTGATCATAGCCCCCAGACCAAAGCCCCCATATGGCAAGCAGCGCTTCCGCAAGACCAACGAGCGATAGTGGGGCATGATGACTCGAACCCACAACCAGCCGACCTGAGCAGTGATGGGGCAAGGATTTCCTTCCACTAGGCTACCAACCCAGTTGGCATAGTGAGCTTGAGTTCACATTTAATGGGAATTTCGCACAAGATAAATGAGTTAAAATTTGAAGGAAAAAAAACAAAAAAACAAAAAGATAAAAGGGTCTACACATATTTGAGGCTTGATGTTCATATTTAAAATCCAAACAAATAAAACCTGACAAACATACATACATGCCCAAAGCCTATTGTCCTTTCTTCAGTTACCCTTTCATGATTAAACTCTCTACAATTTTTGTGGGGAGTAAAAGGAAATATGCAACCCAAACGGTAAAAAAATGGTGCATTATTTTGAAGAAAAGAATTTGGTGTAATAATGGGTTTTAGGGAAAGTGTCAGTTGCCAAACGGACCCTAAGGGGTTTAATGGTCTTTGTAATTCTTTAAAAGGTTCTCTCCATTGTTATAAATAAAGAGGGCTGGTGTTATATTTGACACAAGTTATTACCCCATCCGACATGGTATCAGAGCCATAGGATCCGAAACCCTAAGGGCTCTCTCTCTCTCTCTCTCTCTCAACACCTCCCTCTATCTCTCTTCATTTGCTTCTCTCTCGTGGTAGGAGCTTTTTAAACCACCAAGAGTGTTTCTAGCCTACATCCATCATTTCCCTGGGTTCTCAGACTTTCTTCTACAATGATCTGAGAGACCCAAAACCTTTTTTTATCACTTTTTCAAAGCTTTTTCCTTAATATCATTTTTTCATTGCTATGATGTTTTTTTCCTGCTCAATGCTCCGATTGTCTTGATGTTTGTTGCGATTGGTGCTCCTTATCCTCGTAGCAGTATGTACCAACCACTTTTCCATTCGATGTCTCTATTCTAGAGCTATACCCAAAATCGATTTCTCAAGGGTTTTTTCCTTTATCAACTATTGGGTTTTCTAGCGTTATTCAGGTTTTTTTACGCTTTCTCTATCTCTAGCTAGTGGCTCTTCTATTTGCACAGCCCCCTGAGAAGTAATCATGTCTACCAACTCGTCTGCTTCGACTGGCAGAGACACCACCACGGCTCTTCCTACCTTTCCTAACTACCTTATGTGGTCACGATCGGTCTGCATCTCCATTAAGTCCCCTGGCTATTATGGGTACTCTACTAGAACCACAAAGCATCCGACCATTGGTCCTGAGATTGACAAGTGGGAGTGTGCCAACTCTCTGGTTATGACCTTCTTTGTCAACTCCATGTTGCCACAGCTTTTACGTGGCTATCTCCTTAACTCCGCTACGAAGATCTGGAAGCCTATCTAGGATATCTATTCCCAGGCGAGGAATGATACTTAGGTCTTTGAGCTTTGCCTAAAGGTTCATGATCTGAGGCAGAGAGGCTTCACTCCGTCATAGTACTACTATGAGTTGCAGACATTATGGACTAAGCTTGACTTCTATGAGAAGTATACTCCCTCCACCCCTGCATCTATCACCAGTTTTCAGATGCAAGAGAAAAGATCTAGGTCTATGACTTTCAGGCAGGTCTGAATGTGGAGTTTGATCAGCTGTGGTCCCAGGTTTTGAGTCGTGACCCCTTTCCTACCCTGGATCAATCCTATGATGTGATCCAACTAGAGGACAGCCAACGTACCACTATACTTCCATAGCCTGCCACAACTCCAACTGAAAGATGTGCATTTGTCTCTGGCACCCAGTCCCTTAGTGCAGCCTCACAGTCTGGTGGCTCCTCTACCAGGACTCCAGTGAAATGCGATTACTGTGGGAAGGAGTGTCACACCAAGGAGTACTACTAGAAACTTCATGGTCGCCCTGTTGATATATCTGGCAAAGGGCGAGGGAAGGGTCGTGATGGTACTCTTGGGCAAACCAACTATACTGAGAGCCTCGACTCTGACTCTACTCCTAGCACCTCAGTAGCCTCGCTATCATCTGATGAGCTTACTGTCCTCCAGCGTCTTCCGACACATCTGGACTCTCCTGCACCAACCACTACGATCTCTGCTCATTCTACTACTTCTGGGTTAGGTATCTCCTTCTGTGGCCATACTATGTCTGTCCCTTCTACCCCTTGGATTATAGACTCTGGAGCTTCTGATCATATGACAGGGCCGCTTGCCTCCTTTCTTATAGTACACTACCTGCCCTGGTAATAGTAAGGTGAAGTTGGCTAATGGGACTTATTCCACTAATTAAGGAAAATACTTTGTTAGTTGTATCCTTTCTTTATCCTTTTCTATTGTATTACATGTTCCTTCTTTTCCCACTAACATTTTGTCCATTAGTAGTCTTACTTCCAGTCTTAATTGCAAAGTCACATTTTTCCTGTCTCATTATGTTTTTCAAGATCTGGTGATAGGAGCAACGATTGGCTCTAGTAGGGTGTATGGTGGCATGTACCTGCTTAATGATGACTCGGCATTGGTCTCTAGTCAGGCTCTTCAGACTTCTACATCACCTCCCATCTCTGAGTTACTACAGTGGCATTATCGGTTAGGACATCCCCCTTTGAGAACCTTAGCTAGGGTTTTCCTTTCTTTTAAAAATTGTAATTCGAGTAAGTTTTTTGGTGAGGCATGTGTTTGGCCAAACTAACTTGGATGACTTCTTCTGTTTCTGGAAATAAAAGTGTCACTCATTTTTCATTGATACATTATGATATTTGGGGTCCATCCCGCTGTGTCTGTTAATGGTTATCAGTGGTTTATCTCTTTTATTGATTGTCATTCTCCGACCACTTAGGTTTATATGATGCGAACCAAGGGCGAGACCTTCTGTTGCTTTCAACAGTTTCACCGCATAGTTCAGACTCAGTTCGGTGCTACCATTAAGACCCTTCGAAGCGACAATGGCCGTGAATACTTTGAAGGGTCCTTTCAAGCTTACCTTTCCGATCATGGGATGATTCATCAGACTAGTTGTGTGGATTCTCCGGCTCAGAATGGGATTGCTAAGCAGAAGAATCGCCACCTTTGTGAGGTAGCACACTCTCTTATGTTTGAGATGCATGTTCCCCCCCAATACTGGGGCGATGCAATTCTCACTGCTACCTTTCTTATCAGTCGAATGCCTTCTCAGGTCCATGCCTTTGTTCCCCTCTGGATCTTCTCTAAGGTTCCGCTGCTTTTCTTGTTCGTCCTAAGGTATTCGATAGTGTTTGTTATGCCCGCAATTATCATCCTCATGGAAAGTTTGATCCTCGTGGTCTCCAATGTATTTTTATAGGGTATG
The DNA here is from genome assembly GCF_013358625.1 of Macadamia integrifolia. Lineage (NCBI taxonomy): Eukaryota > Viridiplantae > Streptophyta > Magnoliopsida > Proteales > Proteaceae > Macadamia > Macadamia integrifolia. The sequence goes on along the minus strand of NC_056561.1, from coordinate 36,571,434 downwards.
CTCCTACTCAGAAAGGTTATCGGTGTTTTCATCCTCCTACTCGACATTGGTTTGTGATTATGGATATTGCCTTTCACGAATCTGAGTCATACTATAACTGCGACACCTCTTCAGGGAAAGTCTCCTTCCATTGTAGAAGATGTGCCGCTTTCTCTTGAAATTGCTATCCCTGCTAGTATCCCATTTCAGGGAGAGAGTGGCACTCCTACTTCTCCTCGACCAGAGATGTGTTTATAGTCGCAGAGAGTAGACTCAGACCACTACACATCCATCATCTACCCTACCAAGCCAGTTGTCTCCTCTTAAGCCTGATCTTATCCCCTTGAACTGAGGTAATTCTCCTTCTTCTGTTGATCAGTCTCTTGAGTTGTCTATTGTTGTTCGTCAAGGCACTAGGTCTTGTACTTTACATCCTATTATTAAAACAGTTTCTTATGACTCACTTTCTCCTTTCTACTATGGTTTTGGGCCTTCTCTTTCCTCTGTGTCCATTCCTTATACCTGGCAGGAAATGAGTGCAAACTCACAATGGCAAACAACCATAGTTGAAGAGATGCAGGCTCTGAAAAAAATTGACACATGGGATCAAGTATGAATTCCCTCACAAAAGAATATAGTTAGGTGTAAATGGATCTTCACAGTAAAATAGAAGGCTAATGGTACAGTGGATCGGTACAAGGCCAAACTTGTTACCAAGGGCTTTATCAGACTTGTGGGATTGACTACTAGGAGACTTTGCTCCAGTTGTTAAGATGAACACAATTCGTGTTATGTTAGTTTGTGCCACCAACTTAGATTGGGATCTCCAACATCTAGATGTGAAGAATGCCTTCATTTATAGGGAACTTGAGGAGGAACTGTATATGGACATTCCTCCTGGGTTCACTTGCTCCAAAACCCAACGAAAGATATACAAGTTGAAGTGTGCATTGTATGGACTGAAGCAATCCCCTCGTGCTTGGTTCGGGCGTTTCCAAATGGCTATGGCTGCTACAGGCTACTCTTAAGGCAATGCCGACCACACTCTGTTCATCAAGAAATCTGGTGATGATCTGGCATCAATCTCTCACCTCAAGATGATATTGTTGTTATTGGTGATGATCTGGCATCAATCTCTCGCCTCAAGAGATACTTGAGTAAGGTCTTCTCGTGGGATCTACTTATCTCAACGGAAGTATGTGTTTGATCTTCTTTCTGAGATAGACATGTTGGAGTGTAGGCTGGCAGGCACTCCTATTAAGGCTAATGGTCACCTGAATAGCAAGGAAGGTGATCCTATGGATAAAGGGACATATCAGAGATTAGTGTGGCGTTTGATCTATCTTTCTCATACACGCCCTGATATAGCATTTGCCATCAGCCTAGTTAGTCAATATTCAATACATGTATGATCCCTACTCGACTCACATGGAGCTATGTTGCGTATTATCCAGTACTTGAAATTTGCCCCAAGACATGGCATCATTTTTTCTCTTCATGATCACCTTCGGGTGGAGGCCTTCACGGATGCTGATTGAGCAGGTTCCCCTAATGACCACAGGTCGATTACTATTATTGCATCTTTGTTGGTGGTAACCTTGTTACTTGGTGAAGCAAGAAGCAAGTCGTGGTTGCTCGTTTGAGTGCCAAAGCATGGAAGTTTCATGCTATGGCACATAGCATTTGTAAGCTCCTATGACTTCATTGTCTTCTCACAGATTTGGCTGTCCCTTCCACCCTTCTTATGAAGTTTTTTTCTAATAGCAAATCTGCCATTAGTATTGCTCACAACCCTGTCCAGCATGATCGAAACAAGTATATAGAGATCGATTGACAATTCATCAAAGAGAAGCTAGATATGGGTCTTATCACTGTGCCTTTTGTTCCCAATAGTGAAAAATTGGTTGATGTATTTACTAAAGGTCTTAATAGTAAGATGTTTCATCTGATTATCTACAAGTTGCACATATGTGATATCTATGCACCAACTTGAGGGGGAGTGTTGTAATAATAGGTTCTAGGAAAAGTGTTAGTTGCCAAAACGGACCCTAAGGGGTTTAATGGTCTTTGTAATTCTTTAGAACTCTCTCCATTGTTATAAATAAAGAGGGTTGGTATCCCATCCAACAATATTAAAATGGAAGACTTAGTGAGAAAATAACATCATCTGTTGAAAGCAGTATTTTCCAATATGAAAAGTGAACTACTTTTACGAAATGTGCCAGTATTTCAAAAGGCATTATGTAAGAAAATGAACCTGGTAAACGTCCCTGATTGACATGTAGGTCTATTAACTAGATAAAATAATATATGCATTGCAAAAGAGCGTTCGATCCATTATATCCAACAGATCATCATTAATCTAAAGGTAAAAATCGAGAATGACCATCTCCAGAAGCATAACAAATATTATAGTTAGTGACGACCAGCATACCGGTAGTAAGGAACAACAAATGAAGTAATTCAAATCATATTTACAAGGGTAAATTGCCACATTTCAATTGTTCAAGTAATGCAACCAAAGATCCCATAGTTGTCCAGCATTATATTCACCTCCCCAGGAATTGTACCCTCTTTTCGACCAGTAATCGAAGAATTCAAACAAGATGCTGAAGGTGACTTCTGAATTTCATTTTCATCGTTGCTGTCCCAATCAAATTCATCACTCGGAGTATTTTCATCCTGTACAGATTAAAATGCATTATGAAGATGAAAAAGCATAAATTAAATGAAACCGACAGTAATAGCTTTGTGTTAAGGGGAGAAAATCACCATTTCACTACAATCTTCTTTTGCCCAATCAGTAGTTCCCAAACTGTTCAAGAAACAGAAGAACGGAAACAAAAATGGGGAACCAACATAAGACGAATCTGCAAGCAAAACTAATAAACTTTATGTGAAATGTGGACGGAAAATATGAATTCCTTCACTATTATACTAGTCAAAGGGCATGAAAAGAGTAGCAGAACTTCGACCACGATATAACTGTATTTACAGCTTCCCAGTCTCCCAGCTTTCAGTTCAACTTGTCAGTTTTCTCCCTGGTTAATCACTCTTTGATTATATTCTTGACCTTAAACTATTAATCAGCATACGTAAATAAGCAGTTCTAGAAGCACGAGTGAATGGCTAGAATTGCAATTAACACTTGATTAAAGTGGCATACCAGGTTTCTCCTTTCTGCCCTTTGCAACTGTATCGCTTCTCGTTCTACTAATCCTTAGAAAGAAATGCCACCGGCAATGTTTGTTTTACGCAAGTTTGCCTCAATTAGAGGGCAAACAGACATTAGTACACCGATAACTCTGAAGCAACTTGATTTAGAACCGCTGGAGAACTACTCGATACTTCTAATCGACAATAATAAGATCCAAAGATGTAATCGAGAAAATTGAACAAATTTAAATGGAAAAAAAAATTAAAAAAAATAAAATAAAATCAATTACTCCAATGCATTAGAACAGTTCGGCCTAAACAGAATTACGTGAGAGAACAGAGAAATTAAGAAACGAAAAAATAAACAAAACGAATTGACGATGCTTTTTCCGCATCAAAATAGGCTTAAAAGTTAAAACTTCATAAATAATATGCTCAAAAACTAAAATGTTATACTCGAGTAACATTAGAATTTGCAGAAGTTAACGAAGAACCTGTCAGTTCTTAGAGATGATAAAATGGAAGGGAGCGGACAATGCATTTCACTCTGCTGAAAGTTTTCTTCCATAGCAGAGGAAATAGGGTTTTGTGCTCACAAAGAGACTAAAAAAAAAAGGCACCAGAAAGGGAAAGAAATTGAAACCAAGCCAAAGGTCGCATCAGGAAGGAGAGGAAGAAAGCCACATGCATGCACTGAAAATGATACCTCCCGGAGAATCGAGACTCGCGAGCATGAGAAACTGATGATCAGTTCTTGGAGGAAGAAGGTGGGTTGCAGAAGCAACTCTCACCGTCTCACCTCGCCGAGAAGCCGAGCAGATTCGGAAAGAAAAGAGGGAACTGTGCGTTACGGTTAAAATGCAAAAAAGAAAGAGAAGGCAATTTGGTTAAAAAAAAAAAAGAGCAATCTAATACACGAGGCTAAGGTAAAGGTGAGAAAAATAGGATTTATTTATTAAAAACATATATATATATATATATATATATTTTTTTTTTAATAAATTTTGATTTTATTTTATTTTATTATAGTCAGAGACAATCTGATTACTGACAGAATCACACCGAAGCGCTGGTTGGTAACAGATACCGTCAAAATTTGCCATTTGGAGGTCGTTTTGCTCTCCATTTGGCCTTATCCGACGACCGTAGAGAAATCCGCCGCAGAGGATCCATTTCCAAGAGGTAAATTTGGAGCGCAAAAGGGTAAAAGTATAATATTTTTGCATTTTCTACTCTGTGGGACAGGGGTGTCAACCGCTTGGGCTCGGTGGGTTTTCGTCTTGTCTATTTGGTCCCCACCACTTTAAACTTTTGCATTCGTCCCTTTTCCTTAGATTGTCCTTTGTGTTATTCTGGAATGTTGTTTGAGTTAGGGATATAAAAAGATTTTTAAAAATAAATTGAAAGTGACATATTAATATATTATTATTAAAAATATTATTATATTATAAAAATATAAAAATTAAAAATATTATTATTATACATATTTTTTGAATACATAAAAAAAAATAACACCTTGAAAGGCAATAATAATAAGAAAATCCCTATGACTGTTTTTGGTACTCAAGTGAAAAAAAAAATCTAGAAATAGAAGAAAAGAAAAGAATATAAATGAAATGAAATGAAAAAAAAATTATGTTTATTTGACTACCCATAGAAAAAAAAAAAATAAAGTTTTTCATATTTTCTAGTGTTTAGAGCATTTAGGCATGACTTTTTTTTTTTAATAAAATAAAACTTTAACATTCTCAAGGTAAAATTTAAATTAAAAAAAAAAAAAAGCTTTTATTGACTCAAGACATATTGAACATAATGAGAATTTATTAAACCAAGAAAATAGTACATCGTTTGGACTTTTTCATCACTGGGCTACCTCACATAGCCTATAGGTGTATGATGACATCTTCATAGATTATTTAGAACTTGACATTTTCTCTTAATTATCTCTTATATTTCCAAAGCATTGGGGAAAAAAAAGACTTAACATTTTCTCTTTTGAGGTTTATAAGATAAAGGTATAAAAAGATAATAAAAAATAAGTTGAAAGTGATATTATTATGTCCTTGTCAAAAGTTGTCATTGTCATCTAAATACATATGTAAAATGACACCAACACTTTCATTGGAAAAAAAACAAAATTATATCAAGAGCAAAAATTTAAAAATACAAATTATTTGACACCTTGATTGTGTCAATATAAAAATCCTTTTAGGCTTTTCTTACAAAAACATAGACACATTTGGCCATCAATTATCAATCCTCAATCGAGTTTATGGTAATCTGGTTTTAAACAAGCTAATCAACTACTTGAACTATAAACAATTCTTAAACAAACCATATATGGGTTTAAATGAGCTAAAATGACCAATTATCAATGGATCATAGTATTCAGTCAATCCAATCAAATGACTATTAGACCACTATCTTGCACCAATAACATCCAATTATTAATCGATGAATACTTTAGCCTAACACATTTAATAATCGATCAAGCCTGTCTCATAAGTGAAACCTATTAGCACGAGCCAACTTTTGGCACTCCTAAGGTGGGTCATTACTTATTACCGTCTCAAGTCCAATTAGGAAGATATTGCAGCGAGACCCAATTAACTAGAGGAGACTAGAGAAGAATTCAAATTGGGATATAGCCCTGCTTTCATTGTAACAAGGTGGCACGATTGGGGTGGGGGTGATATATGTCTAGTACATCTCGGAGCTGATTCCCATGGGACGTCCAAAGTATACAAAATTTTTGAAATCCCCGCATCTCGTGAATTCGTACCTGTGCACCGGACACCGACGCCTCTGTTCTCACTGTACAAAGTTTTAAGAGTAATGTTTAGCAGTTGTCAATTTCCCTAAAGCATTTGAAAACCGTGCTAGTGGCCTAGCGAGTAGCGGGTATATTTTCGTAATCAAATTTTCTTATTGACAGCTTGGTAATAAATAATTTATAATCTTACTTTTTTTTTTCCCCTCAAAAGATGTGTAAAAGATAATGCTTTCTTCATGATGACATAACAATAAATCACTTTTCATTATTTTAAAAATCCTATTATAATTATAACTTGAAATACTTTTAAGGGCAATTACTATCATTCCCCTACACTCAGCCTATATTTATTAGAATTCCCTTAACTTCAACTCTTTTATTCTGATACTCCTCTATATTTTAACTTTTATCTCTTCTTCTCCCTTGCTCTTTAAACATTTAAATTACTCCACTTTTTACACACGTCATCGGTTAAAATCAATTACTTTACAGTGTCATGTTGAAGACAACTTGATCCGTTCTATTTTGTTTTACTTCTCAAAATCCCTCATCATTGTACTTGGAAGTGATTTCGAAATCCCTCCCTCATCAATACACGTAAGACAATGGAGTACACTATATAGAGTAGTCATTTAGGCTCTATTTAGTATAATTTCAAATTAAAATTTTCATTGTTTTCTTGAAATAAGTTAACAAATAAGTTTTTGTCAATAAATTGAAATTATTTGGTTGCAACAATTTAAATTTTTTCATGAATACAAAATTCATTTGGTAACTTTAATTTTTGAGAATAGATGTCTTTACTGTTCTTCTTCTTCTACCGACTCAACCTCCCAAATTCTTCTCACACACTGTATCAAGCATTTATATAGGAGTTGGGTGCCTGAGGACCATTTGGAATAAATTAGACTTATTTGAGCTAGAGGAAGTCCCTTTCAATAGTCCTCAAGCTATAGCATCTTTTTCCAATAAGATTGGTAATCTAGACTCCAATTGAACTTGCACTTAAATTTGTCTTAGGGGAACTCAATAAATTTAATTTCAAGACTACATAGAGAGGGTGCGGGATGTGATTGCCATGAGAGGTGGCACAGGAAAGTTGAGAGATGGTTGGTGCATGTTGTGTCATGAAGTTCAAGAGTCAAAGCTCCACGACATACAAAGAGAGAGATAATGACATTTACGATATCAGTCTCAATGCCTGTGATTTCTCTATCTTTGCCATGAAAATGGGAAGAGAAGAGAAGGAACTATCGTCGACGATTGCAGTAGATGAATGAAATGGATCTTCTTCTATAAAGCTCCACAACCTTTGATTTCTTCGACTTTCCTATGATATTGTAAAGGTAGGAGAATGAGCTATCGTCAACGATTGTAGTGGAGCAAAGTCAGAGAAATCACAGGTAGTGAGAACCCAAAAAAGAGAAATATTCTTCTCCTAAGTTAGTTGGTTTATTCCCCACTCTATCAACCAAATGTCAATATCTCCACAAAATGAGGTGCTTCACTCAACTAAGTGAGTTGTCCACTATCAACAAATGAAATGTTTTACTCTTTTTTTTTTTTAAAACCAAGGTGTCCGGGTCAATTTACATGCATCTCGACTAATCCTTGGGGAGACTAGCATAGCAACCCACCGTCACGATCTCCACTTAAATCGTAGATGCACAGACAGGGAATCAAACCTGAGACCGTGCGCCTAATCCACACAATCCCCAATTCGCCCTAACCATCTGGGCAACCCAAGGGGTGGGTAATAAAATGTTTTACTCAATAAGTGAGTTATCTACTTTTATCAATGTTGTTGTATGGTTGTCCTTGTTGGCAACCGGACACTTGGCAGTGATGACGTGGCCAGTTTGAGTGACGTGGATGAAGCTGATGACATGGCAATTTTCAGTATCACCAATGAGATAACATAGCCACTTGGTATGCATGGAGTGGTTTGATACATCCTTAGTATGTGGTGCGAATTTTTGGGTCAAAACCGGTAAAATTGACCTATTTAAGCTCGAGAGCATTTTCGACAGTGAAAATGATATTTTTGGAAGATTGTTTCTTCATGAAAAAAGATAGATTGTAATTTATCTAGTCCAATGCATCTGTTTTGTCACATTCCGATACCATATGAAGAAGTTACGACATATGTAGTATTCGATGACAGTTTTGGCATTGAAGATGAATTTTTTAAAGGAAGTGTTCTATATGTAACGATACGAAAAAAATCTAATCTTTCCAACGGTTCTAATTTCATCACGTTCTGATTCCGTATGAGAAATATGCGTCATTGAAAAAGTCTAGGGGCATTTTGATATTTTTACATTGTTGAGTCAGATGATCAGGTCTTCTGGAAAGTCGTAGAGCATCTAGTCACGGTTCCAACGCACTTCGTTTCATCTCAATCGGATATCGTATGAAAAAGTAATACGTGTTTCCATGAAGCTGGTTCGAAAATCCAAACAAAAAATTCATCAGTTGCTCTCGGTGTTGGGTGGATTTTTTGGAATTTATTTTTGAAATTTAAATGGCCTTTGTGTAATTTCAACATTTTGAAGGTCTGAGTTGCAAGGGGTCTTTAAGCACTGAAATATATGAAGGCATGGGCTTGATTGTAATAAAATGAAATAAAGGGAAGTGAAATGGATGGTCCAAATTTGACCACGTAGGTTTGATGCCCATCTAAAGGTTGGTATGATTTTGCATTGACATGGACGAGATAGATGCTTGCGCGTGGAATTTGATTGGTTAGGTGCATAAACCTTGATGCTCTGGCGCTACACCTTATCAAGGTATGTTATGGTATTTCGCGCGTGCACATAAGGTAATAAAAAGATTCCGATCTAAAGGATCTTATGAGATCTGATTAAAGACAATCTTGAAGGATTCGGATCCAATGGTTGATAAGCCTTTCACTTTTATGAGTGGGAGACAAGCTCCCTTAAAATTCAGAAAAAGTAATCAATCAAAAATCGCCAACAAAAAGTGACAACTGACCGCTGATGTCAGCATGACATCATCAGTTGACTTCCTTATTCGAATCTTGTGGCTGAGATTTACTATCCGTTATTTTAATCGGACTGTCTAGATTAAGAGATTCCCTTTGATGAGATATACGGTCAGATTTACGCCCCTATTGCGCACGCCGCCAACGTATCCTACACCAACCTCCAAAGATTCTATTTTGAATGTTTTGGTTGGTCCAACTTCAAATAGCCATATCTCCCTCATCTTAACTCCGATTTGGGTGATTTAAGTTGAAGATTCTTCATCTCTCCGAGCTCTACACATCAGAGGAAAGAAATCAGACAGAGGGATTACTGAGGTTGCCAAAAAAATGAGTTGAATCTCGTAGAAGGCTAAGGGTTTGAATGAAAGACTTCCATCCTCTTGCACTTGATCCATAGCCCCCATTAGAGGCTTAGGAAGCTATTGAAAACCAAGGCAACAAGCTCTATTGGTTATTGCCAAGAGAAAGAAAAAGAAAATGGAAGAGAAGAGAAGAAGAGGGAAATAGAGAAGAAGTTTTTCACTCTCTTTGTTTGTGTCTTGAATGCCTCTCAAGAAATATTTTCTCAAATCTAATTAATGGAGTTTGATGGTTCTTGTTGAGAATACTATTTTTCCATTAAAGATTTATTTACAAGGAAGACTAGAAGATGAGAAGTAGAGAGAGAGAGAGAGAGAGAGAGAGAGAGAGAGAGAGGAGTGTGTGTGTGTGAATGTGAATGCCATTGTTGCTCCATAAAAGTAAAGACAATGAGAAAAAGAAGAAGAAGAAGAAGAACCTAGAATTTGGTTATTGTGAGTTGCTTCAAGAAACCCAAGTGCCAACTGGGGTTGAAGCATTGACTGCACCGAGACAACGTGGCTGTAGTCCGCATCAAGTGGAGATCGACATTATTGCATCTTCGACGGTTACTCATTTCCAAGGTAACCTCACTTTTGCCATATTTCTATTATTATAAATCATTGTAGGCAAGATGTTTGATAAAATGCCTAAGTGATAATTGTAGCCTATTTAGGAGAAATTTACATGTATGAGTGCTTCACTATAGGGCATTGTTCTAAGCCCAATTTTATTTTTTATTTGTGGTCAATGGGTGCTGGACATAGGGGCTATGTATTCCTTGGTAGTTACAACTACCTAAACCTATTTGCCATGAGTGCCGCCTCTTAGATCATTCTGAGAAAACCAGGGTGAAGACCTAGCCATTGTATGTCATTGGTGAAAAGTGGGAATGTGTTCCCTTAACTGTGAGTGCAGTCATAACTAGTATTGAGTAAATACTGAGTCTGACAGTGGGTATTACTCCGTGCATGTAGACAACTGGCCGAAGCACGTATTTCTTGTATTGTGGATGTGTATGCTCGTATTTGTATTATAGATTGGAGTGCTTGGCTGCAAAATGGGTGTGTACATCTGGTAGACCTGACCACTTGATGGTGCAGTGTGGATGTGCATACGACTGTGTATGTATGTGACAGTGGCTACTGTGTGAGGTTTATGAGACAACTCTGGGCAGCAATACATGTTATGTGAGTAAGTTCCATGCAACAGTAAGAATGATCAGTAGTATACATAGCAGCTCTGGGCAGCATCAGTAAACTATGCTATTGAAATGCAAACAGTGATTACCACATCAAGGGTACAGATGAAAAATGACAAATATTTGGCACACTGATTCACCCCCCTCTCATTGTCAATCGGGACCCAACAATCAAAACCTATTTTTGCTCATTTTATGACTAGTTCACTTCTTACTCTAAGCATATTATGCAAGTAATCTATAAAATATATAAATGGAGAAGCTCATCCTTTAGTAAATAGATCACAAAAAATAGCATTGAAGCAACGTTCTTCTCTATAGCAATGTTATCTCTCTTACATCATTTGTAGTGAAAATCTATAATAGTCTCCTTGTTTGTGAGTGCTTTTTCATTTGATCATTTTATATGTAGTATCAGTGAGTGATTATTATATTCAATACCATTATCTTCTTCTATTCTTTGGTGTACCAACACTCCCTTGTAACAAGATATTTTGAGTATTTTTTTTCCTTTCATTTTTGTATCTTTATTTTCATATTCTATTGTTATCTTTCATATGTCGTTTGATGCACAGGTGATGTGCCCCAATTGGTATCAAAGCCACAACCTTGCCTTTTTTGTAACAAGATTATATATATATATATATATATAGTTTAGTCTTAAGAAAAACAGTTTTAAATTCTCCTTGTAAGTTATCCTTTAAAGTGATTTGCGAGAAATACCTAGCCATCTTATTGTGAGATAAGAAGAATTTGAGAGAGCAATATTGTTTGAATGTGACTTTTAAGTCTCTTTATTTGTAACAATAAATTTCTAAGAACATTTTCTCATAAGTAAACAAATAATAATTCTCCCCATCCTAATAATAATAATAATAATAAAAAAAAACAACAAAATTATAGAGCTAGAAGAAAATATTACAAATTGGAGTTTCCCTTTATGTCCCCATAGAATTTGTTTATCTTAAAGGTTATTGCTTCAACTAAAAATCTACATTATATATTAAAACTCTAAAAAATACTTTATCTATTCAAAGTGATCATGCAAGTTAGCAGGTGTTATGTCCATCTCACTATTTCCTCATTTGAAAATACTCATGCCCCTATTGATGCCACCTACTAGTGTGCGACACATAGACGACATGCCTATCCCTCTCTCTGATTTCAAACATTGAGAAAGAACGCTACTCATATGTGTTCTCTACACCCAAATAGAGAGTGGTTTGGAAAGATCGCATGAACGACTTTTCATATCCTTTTTCAAAGCACTCTATGTCTGGGTGTAGAGAATAGAGACAAGTTGTGTTTTTTTCATTTTTAATGATGGAAATTCTATCATGAATTGTCAATTAAAAAAGTGAAAGATATATTTCATAAGAAAGTGGAAGATTTAACTATTTAAAATGATATTAATAATAAATAAAATTTTTACTAAAAAAATAGATAAATATTTGTTATTAATATTATTTTTGCAAATCAAACAAGGACCAATCAAATGAATGTTTTCATCACTATAGTGATTTAAAACATGAATTATTTAAATGACACCTCATAGGTGTATTTAGAACTTGACACTTTTTTAATTGCCCTGTCTTATCCCCAAATGTTGTCTAACTTAGGAAGTATAAAAGGGTTTTTTAAAATAACTTAAAAGGATTTTCTTATTGATACCTTTAAGGTGTAAAATAATTTAGAATCTTAGTTTTTTGCCTTTTTAATATAATATTTTTTTTTCCAATGAGGATAAATTATGTTATTTCATATGAGTTTTCGAATAATATGCTAGACAATGACAACCTTTGGTAATGACATAATGATTAGTTATTCTTAAATTATTTTCTTATTCCTATATTAGAAGAACTTTTGAACGATCAAAAAAAGGTGTCAAATATTAAATACTAGCTCAATGTTTTAAATCGCATATTGGGATTAATAATGGTCCAGGTTGATATTAAAACCGACAAAAACCGATATTGATACGGATAAAATGATATGGGATATATCAAACAATTTTGCTCTCATTTTTTGAAAAAAAAAAAAAAAAGGTTAGATTTTGGACTATTTTCTCTCATTATGTATTGAGATACCATTACCGTGCATAGATCTTTTTGCCTTTCTTTTGGATCTAAAGAATCTCTTATTTATTCATCAGATTATCCATAGGTTGACAACACCAAATTTGAGAGTAAATGAGTTTTTCCAAGCGACATGGAATTGCGTTCACCACAGAAGCTTTCCAAGCGATGTCTGATTAAGTCATATTTTATACATCCATTACCGTTTTAGTTGAGCATTTTGATTTTAGATCAATGATAAAAGTAATTACATAATGTGATATTCTCACATTTGCAAGTTACAGGGTCATGCCTATAAATGATGTTAAATGGGAGGATTCGATGCATCTAGACACCGATTTACCCATGGATCGACTCACATGTGATCAAGGGCAAGATGGAATAAATTTCACTAAAGCAATCAAGGGTAAATAAGGAATTTCACCTCAATTTATAAGTTTAACTAAGAGATTGAGCAAGAAAGAATAATCGGACAAGGAAGGGCTTGCGCAAGTTTGAGAAGAGAAGTGTAGGAATATGATGGTAATTTCAAAAGACGAGAAGTTTTTCGGAACATATTGGATATTAGGTTCGTTGAGTTCGTAATTTAAAATGATGTATCTTTAATTCTCGAGTCGAGTCAATCCGGGATCAGGATAGAAAGATATGATTGAAAAATCATTTTTGGCTAAGTTGGAATTTAAATTGAAATTTCAAATTGGGAAAATGACAGGTATGCTAGCGTAGTACCTAGGAATTAGGAATGCTAGCGGGATATTAGCCGTAGGATTTGTTCCTCTTAAATGTAACCGTTGGATGGAGAGAAAATGTCCAAAGCTTCAATCCACCACTGTTACACCTTATCTCTCCCCTAATTCTATCTCCACCCTCCTTCTCCGTCTTTGGCTCCCACGGTTCCTCTTCTTCTCCCTCTCCTTCTTTGACTCCGACTCCCACTATGGTTTCTCTTCTATCCCTCTCCCAATAATTTTTTTTTTTTTTTTGTTTTCTTCTTCTCCTCTAATGGTATCCCTAATTTTTTTTTTTTTTTCTGGATGTGTAATTGTATAAATCTTAAACAAAGTAGAACAAAAGGAAGAGAAAATTCAACTCAAGACTACCCAATTAAGAAAGAACAGAATCAAAGGCATACAACAATTAAAGAAGAAATATACAGAATTTAAAACCTCAAAACTCCCCATGAATTCAGAGAGACCAACCACCGAGAGGTAGCAGCAACATTATTAGGGTTAGGTTTATTTTCAATGAGAACTTGCCCTTGTGCGAAAATAGAAACTACAAGGAATACAAAAACGAAGAAGAATAAACAAACTAAATGATGAGAATAACAATAACCAGTAATCCCCAAGTCGTGTAAGAATTCAGGGAAAGCATAAAAGAATAGAAACCAAGGAAGAAAACCCAGTTCCTGTATCGATGCTTGGGGTAGGTACAATGTCTCCATCTTGCTCCCTCTCTATATTATTGAGAGGGTGTGGGAGACTTCAGAGGCACATGACTAGAGGTTTTCATAGGGAATTGTTGGGTTCGGTGGCGGAAAACTTCACCATCGCCGGAGCCGAAGTAGAAGCCACTGGTGCGATTCACTTGATCTGATTACGCTTACTACACTTGGTGGAGAATTTATTTCCATCCTATGGGTTAGAATCTAACCCCTCTTTATGTGCCTGGAGGTCCCACCGGAGTTTGCTTTCTCCGACTGGATCTGGTAAAAGATCCCATCGGAGTTCGCTTTCTCCGATTGGATATGGTAAAAAGAATGACTTTTCTGACGACTCAGAGAGAGAAGAGAGAGAAAGAGGGAGAGGAAATGTGTAGCAAATCATTTGTATACCTTCTCTCCATCCAATGGTTTAATTCAAGTTGTTCAAATCTTACGGTCAAAATCCCGCTAGCATTCCTAATTCTTAGGTACTATGCTAGCATACCTATCCCTCTCATTTTAAAAGTTTAAAAAATAAATTCAAAATATCTCCTCCCTCTCCCCTCGTAACTCTCTTTCCCATTCCTATTTCCTCTTGGTTTCTTTCCCTCTCATTTTTTTTTTTAATGTTTATTTCTCTCTCTCCCTCTCTTTTTTATTACAATTATATTTCTCTTTCCTAATTTGTTTAAAACTCTCTCTCCTCTTGCAAGTATCTCTCCCTTTCCTAAATTGATTTTAGCACTCTCTCCTTAGCCTATATATAGGAACCTAATCACAACTTGAGAATTAACTTTTTAGAGAGCTTTTTTTTATGAGATTTTTCTTTTTTCTTGAGTTGTAAGTAAAGATTGAAGTTGAAGTTTGGAGTTCTTAAGCTTGCAACTTTAGAACTTAATTTTCCATAGAACTCACTTCCCTTTGATCGACCTGCATCTACACACGACTTGTACAGTTGCGGTATTACTTTATTTTTCAATCAACGTCTACCGTCAGGACCTTTGTTATCACCTGTAAATCCACTTTGACAGATCTCATCTTTGAGATTTCACTGGGCAACGTGCGTGATGTAATTGATGCCGGAGGTTTTATCAGAACCGACATCACGAAAGGCTTCATTGAAGGACTGGTGGGAGAATTTTTGGGAATGTTTGAAATGGGCATGTTGTCGGCCATAATTTTTCAAAAGAAAGGGGTGTTCTCACCCATGCCCCCTCTTTTTTATTATTTTGGCATTTGTCATGTACCCAGCCATCTTGTAAGTTGTCCCTACAACCCCTGTTCTAGGGATTCCTTCGGTTTTATCCAAGCCTTAGCACCAGGGACCTGTCGATTCCCTGTAAGACAACGTCATATTTCAGTCCTTGGTTCTGGATGCATTGTATCTAAACCTTATGTTTTTCAAGCTTTTTAGCTGAATGAACTTGTTTTTACCACACACACACACACACACACACACACACACACAAAACCATTACCATGCCCGATCAAGTATCATATTGGGTTCCAACAATACTGACATGTATTAGCCAATATGATCAATCTTATACCAATATCAATACCAATACCTTGAACCATGCTATAGAGGTCTCATTTAGATAATCCCTTTGAACAAATCCCTTGGTTAAACCAACTATATAAGGGTTTGGTTTGTTTGTTTAAGTACACTTGGATGTTTGACTAGCTCTTGAGGGGGTCAAACTTGCTTCCCCCTCAATCTGCCTTTTTTTTTACCCGTTTTGCCCTTCTAGCTCTAGGTGTGCTAGTATTGGAGAAAGTTAATCCCTACTAGAAGTTCTGCATAAAATTTGGACTCACTAGAGCTAGGGCTAACTATAGGGTGTCAATGGTCAATGGTCGGTTCAGTTCAGTTTCTATCAGGCTGAATTGGTTTTGAGATGAGAGTGGGAGATGAGAGTGGGTGAACCTGAAACCAATAAAGGAAGGTTTGGTTTCGGTCTGCTTTTAGTTTATTTCTGTTTTCTCTTATCAGGTTATTATCAATTTGATTTCGGGTTTGATTTTGCCATATGTATATATAATTATAAAAAAAGAATATATATATATATATATTTTTTTTTTTAAATCGTTTTCAGGTTGATATTGGTTTCTTATTGAATTAATATCGATTTGGGTTCAAGTTTGGCCGATTTTCAATTGATCCGATGCAGTTTGATTTTCAATTGATTCCATAATACCCCAAACCAAATCCGGCCCAATAAAATCGATTCGGGTTGGGCTATTTTTGACCGATTCGATTTAGGGTTTGAACACCTCTAAGCTAATTGGAACCGTTGAAGTTGGGAAACTCGGGTACTCTTCACGCATATTTTCCAACGGCTCTTGGATAACATACGAAAGCAGTAAGCTATCATCAGAACCCCATCTCCCTGACCGAGGTGAGTCGCTTCATCTCCTCTCAAAGATGCGCGTCGTTCTAGCCTTATAGGGTTCGGTCCATGGAAGATGACACAAGTGTAAATCCTCTGAAAGCTTGGATTCTCAGTTTCAACTGGAGATTTGTTCGCAGAATATGAAGATAAGCCCAGGGAGGAGGAAGAACACAACTGAGAATTCTGGGTCTTCACTCTTGATACAGAAGTCTGTAGGAGGTTTAGGGGGTTCGGTTGGGGAGAAGACGGAAGGTGGGAGAGGAGGAATTTGAATCTTGAGCTGCGATTCAAGCAGAACCATTCGGCTATAGATTTGGAGACGAGTAGCTTGCTTTCATTCTTTATTTCCTCATTTTGAATGCTTAGGCAGGCAGGGGCGAAGAATTGGTACCCACTTAGGTCATTCACCCTACCTATAGGTGGAACTATTCTGACTTTATGCAAAGGGGTCCTGTTCTCCTTCCGTTATAGAGTCCATAACCAGGGGCAACTTTTGGGAATGCATTTGCAGCAGCCGATAAGAAGCAAAAGTTGTCTTCTCTCCCAAGTCCCAATGTCCGCAATCTTCTCTGCAGCGGGCTCGAACGTCTTCAACTCCTTTGGTTATAGGTAAGAGCTTTATGGTTTCTTAAGGAGTTCTTGAGCTTTCCTTTCATTATCCAATGGTTTAATTTCTCTTCTCTATGTGTGAAGTCCTCCTTCAAGGTGCTGTAGTGCTTTTCTTTTGCTCTTCTTTTGTTTTACAACATGACTTTATCTGACTCTTTTAGAGTTTAATCTGGTTACTTGGAATCCACGTAAATCTGTAATTTCAATTGATCGTGTTGTTTAGTCAATTCTTTTTCTACGAAATTAAATGGTCAAACATTCTGTTTTAAGTGATTTTTTTTTTTGGATCTTAGTAACTACTTTGTAGAATGATGGTGTAGAATGATGGTGGAGGTTTGGGGGTGGGAATGGCCAAGAGGCTCGAACTCGAGACCTCCTTGTGTGTGTGGGCTTAGCACACCACAGCTTCACCAACTGCGTAGTTATCTTACTATCCAAACGGATGATAAAATGTATTTTCTTCTTTTATAAGAGGAAATTTTTTTTTTTTTTCGTGATTTTCTTGTATCTGATGTTGGGTTTATTATTACTATTTTTAAGTTGCAGTGTGATTTTCTTGTATCTGATATTCGGTTTATTATTAATATTTTTAAGTTGTAGTCTGATAATTTTTTTTCTTCTGTAAATTAGTTTGTTTATTTGACTTTTCTGTGACTTTCTGCGAGTCGGACTTTAAGCTAAAGAAGTAACATATATTGAAGAATTATTAACATGGCAGCGGAAACTTTTAGCAAATGAGGATCACTACCTCCTTTAAGCCCCATCGTAACTTCAAACATCACTGTCCAGCTCCGGCAGTCTTTGTGTACTCTAGCTACTCTCCCTTCTCCGGTGATCACCGATATGCAAAACAACAAAGGGGTTGCTCTTTTGTCGGTGTCTCTCTTCCTTAGTCATAGGCTTTGATGGATTTCCTATAAGTATTTTACCCAAGTCAAAACCTGTGTAACTTCCTTACCATCAAGGTAAGTTAGGGGTTAGGGAAGTTATGGGATGGGTTAGAAACAACCACTTATTATGCTGATGTGGCAATTTGGGCCACATCAACTCACATTCTCCCACTTGGCCCATATTGCTGCTACATGCCAAATGATGTTTTGTGTTGTCTCTAATGTATGGTCATACTTTAAATATTAGTTTGCTTAACATTCAAAATGAAAACTCCAACTCTTGAATCATGGTGGTTCATGTCCAATCTGTAGGCAACTCCCTTCCATCATTACAATGAGCTGTCATTTCCATGATAAACTCTTATGTGGTTTGTTTCAACTTTAGAGAATCAAAACCCATGGTCAATTCAAGGGTCCAATCCTTATTGCCTTTATCCTTAAGGGGCATGTCATTTCAAAACTTAATTTGCGCAAAGATAACAAATGATAAAAAACTTCTATTGGAAGACCCAAAAGATTCTTCCAATGTATCATTTCTGGGTCCAATGGAATTCATAGGTATAGGAAGAAGCCACTCAATTAGATATTTTTTCTTTCGTCAATTATTTCGATTGTTAATACGATATAGAAGGACCGCTACTACAAGCAGTACTACACCTTTGATCGTGAAATATCGATTGCTTGTTGAACCCTATGAATCGCGTGAAAGTAGGATACTCCAAATTCGGGGGTCAAAGAGTTTTATAAAAGGTTTAGAAATAATTAACTTATATACTTGATAAAATATCAGGCACACAAATGATTTATATAATCCCATACGACCCACATGTCCAACTCTGGCAACCTCTGTGTACTCTGGCAACTCTCCTGTCTCTGGCAATAACCAATAATGCTAAAACAATCACCCACTTATTATGGTGATGTGGCAATTTGGGCCACATCAGCTAACATATATCATTATGTCCTCCCACCACCCCCAAAGTTTTCTAATGCAAATCACCAATTCTGATCTTTTTATTTTTGCAGGGTTGGGTAGTCACCTTCATCAAATATTGGGAACTGCTTCCTGGTCTGGTCTGGTCTGAGATGGGATCTGAGGGGCCTCCTGCTATTACTGTTCACGCTAGTAGATTCAAGAAATTCCACGGTGTGGCTGATAATCCAACAGAGACAATGTTATTAACCTGCAAGAGTTCGTGAAGAGTAAAGGATTGCCTGCAGGAAATAGGCTTGGTAACTGCACTGTTCTTGAGACCATGTGAGTTGGTGTGCTGCCCATGTTCTACCAAACCATGGAGTCGCAAATCTCTAATCCATTTAGGGATTCTTCACGCAATGAACAAATCATATGGGTCAGCTTTAATTCTTTAGCATTCTTCTTTTAGTCTAGGCTGAGATGAGTTGTGCTTTTATGGTTGTGGTCATATGAAGCTTCACTTGGAAGAGCAGGAAAATGTCCCTCTCAAAATGTTAGTTTAGAAGAAAACAATAAGAATTTAGTCTAGGCGACACTTTAACAACTATGAATTGTCATATACATATATTTTTTTTTAATGCAGAAGTCTTCTGCTATGATACTATCATTAGCTTTTCACATTTCCAATCCTAGGGTACACTTGTTACTGAAATGTTTTGGCTTTGCTTCTCAGAATGTGCATCTAATATTCATAATCCAGTAGGCTAACACAAGACAGATTATATAGCAAACATTGTTGCTTTTTAAGTAAGTGTTGTACATTGGTCTTCAACTATTGGCATAATCATTTTCATTTATTAGTGTTAGTTTCCATACAATAAGTTTGATCTGGAGGTGACATGCAGAAAATGTGATCCAGGCATTACCTACAACAACTTTTCATGCAACTAATAGGGAAAAGTATTAGAATTATTTTTCGCAAATCATGATGTAGAGAGGATCAGAATTGGTTTATGCAACTGGTTTGGATAAACACCAGAATCCATGGAACTTTAGC
This sequence comes from Macadamia integrifolia, assembly GCF_013358625.1. NCBI lineage: Eukaryota > Viridiplantae > Streptophyta > Magnoliopsida > Proteales > Proteaceae > Macadamia > Macadamia integrifolia. The sequence goes on along the minus strand of NC_056561.1, from coordinate 36,551,616 downwards.
TTATATTTTGTAGCTACACCAACTAATCATGATCCAATCTACCTGCCTCATTGTCTGTATGCACTGGTGAACTTTAATTGGTAGGGTTTATGTACAGGAGAATACTGAAATAGAGTCCTTCATAATCAAGTTTAAAACTATTTGTCAGAAAAAAAAAAAGTCTCAAATTGATCATTTGCTGCTTGGGGGAGTTTGTTTCAGAATGATCATTGGATGTTTCAAATTAACGTTAACAAACCATATCCTCTGTTCTCTTGATGGAGCATTGATATAATTAAGCTTTTCATGATTCTTTTTTCCAGGTTCACTTTGGGGCTAATAGTAGGGCATCAAGAGTTGCCATTGAGTGATAGGCAGTGAATGAGGCCACTTTCCATTGTCCAGATGAGCTTGGATGGCAGCCTCAGGTGGATATCCTTCTTCTTTAGCAGAGTGAGCGTTCTTCTATTCAATATTGAAATTAAATTGTCCTGTTGGTTTCCACTGATATTCTGTTTCGCAACTATTAATAATTCCTGTGGATGGGAGAATTTCTCAAACAAGAGAGGTAAATTTAGAATTGTCCTTGTGGGATATTTGTTGCAATTTACTCAAAGAGAGCAAATTGGCCTGTGGAATTCGTATGATAGATCAAAAGCAAACGAAATTGATGTGTTTTAAATGGACCTCACTTGTGTTGTATGTGAAGCTCTTCAGAAGTTTGTGGGACTTAAATTTCTGATAGAAATTGAACATCAAACATCATTCTTGGGAAGCATTTGTACCTAATATAGCATTGATCTGAAGTCAAGCCTCAAGTTCGTAGTTCCACACTTTCATGGGCATTGAGATAATATTAGAAGCTAAGCACTTGCATATTTTCTTATTTAGATGATAAAAGCTTTTTGGGGGAGGTACAGGCTTGTTTTGACATTGCAAACTGGCATTTCAAAAGATCAGATACAAAAGTTGCAAATCTTAACTCTTTTTCTTCCGAAGAATGTATCTTATTGCCATTATATTTATGGCCTTGTTCTTAACTTCTCTTAGAAGTTGAGCCTGTTTGAATGACACCACAATAGGTGTATTTAGAACATGTAACCTTCTTTTGATTGCCCTTTTGTCTTATTCCCAAGAGTTCTTTAAGTCAAGGGTAACAACATAGTTGTCATGGCGTCAAATCGATCCAAGGCGGTGGAGGGGTGGCTAATCGATTTGGCGATGAATCGCCCGTTTTGGCGTTGCCATGGCAGTCAAATCGCCCGTGTGTCATTTTTTATTTTTTCTATTTTCTAAAATTATTTAATATGCTACTTTTTTATTTTCCCTATTTTTTAAAGTTATTTAGCATGCTACAAGCCTAGAATATATACCCTATAACATATAAAACAAACATAAAGTAACATCAAATCATCAAAAAAATCAACATAGCCATATTATGTCATCAAAAATCAACATAAATTATTGACTTATATAGTTATACATCAATTCATCACTCATCAAGTCATAAAAAATCAACATGTACATCACACAAAAGTAAAAAGTAAAAGGCTAACCTGTGAGGAAGTGAGTGAGCAACCTGAACAAAGTAAAAGGTATATATGTCAATATATCATATATGAATGAGAGATATATATTTGGAAACCTAAGAATAGAAGCAATAGATCAAATGATAAGATAAGTGGCTAACCTGTTAAGCTGTTAATGACTTACTGAAGCAATAAAGCTTGATAGCAAATGAACTCAACTTAAAAAAAAAAAAAACTTAACTAATCATCCAAGTTCAAAGTTCAAGTTTAAAGTTTAAACAATACATAAAATCCAAACACTCAAACAGTCAAACACAAATAACTTAATCATCATAATCATCCAACAAATCAGCAGATAGCAGATTCCTTTGTTGTCCACTAGAAGCATTTGCATTTTCACCAAAGTTATCTATGACATCCAAGTCATCATTCACATCATCCTCTTCTTCCAAATCTTCTTCTCCATCTGATTCTGATGACTCCCCAACAACCCTCCCTCTACCACGGCGTGTGTAGCACAAATTTCCTCTAGAGGTTGATGATTTAGCTCTCCTGGGTCGATTGGGACCCTCCATTGTTGCCCCCATTGCTCTACCAGCAACGTCCCATGTGAGATCAGCATTGGGATGGACTACATCATCCACTTGCTCGTCAATCATCCACTCGCTACTCCAATCCAGTTCATCAAGCACAAGTGGATCATAATTTCTGTTGAGGAGACGCCTTTATTGAAACCTTTCTTCTAGGCGGCGATTGTATTGAACATAGACTAGATCATTCAAACGGTGATGTTCCAGCCTATTCCTCTTCTTGGTATGAATCTGAATTCATAAACAATAGAGAACAACAAACAAAGTTATTATTCCAAAAATAAAAAGTCTAAAATATGAAATAGATGTAATACCCAGCTACTTACAAACTCAAATGTGCTCCAGTTGCGCTCGCAACCAGAAGAGGAGCAACAAAGCCCTAGAATACGTCTTGTAATCTTTGAAAGCTCAAAAGCATGACCTCCAAATGAACCCCACCAAGTAACTATAAAAATAAATATATATAAAAATAGCTAGATTGATATTTAATATATCACACAAAAAAAACAACTAAACAATGTACTCTACTTACTAGGACTCGTGGTTGCCCGTGATCTAATTGCCATATCCAAGGAAAAACCACCTCGAGAATATCTATACAAAGTGGGTTGAGTATTTATCTTGTTTTGTAAAGCTGGTTCATGTATCATTCTTTCAATGACTTCATTAAATGCAAGCTGTAAAGAAGATATAATTTGGTAGCCACCATCATCACCTTTCTTATAAGAAAAAAATTTGCCAGGATTAAGAAATAGTGCTGCTCCATACAAAGGATGCCCCATCTGAATCTCCCAACGCCTATTAACAATATCTAACACTTTCTTGTATTGCCTTTCTTTATCTCCAAAATGTTCTTTTATTTTCTTTTTTGCCTCATCCATGGCAAATTTAACCTCAGGCATAGAAGGCCTCTTATCACCATCCACAATCCTCAAGACAGTAGAAGTGGCTTTGAAGCTCTAAGACAATTTTCCACACCATTCCAAAATGCTACAGCAAACACCGTCTCAACCACTTTCTTCCTAGTTTCGGTCTTTGCCAAATTAGAACTAGTCCATTCTTCAGAAATAAACAAATGTCTCAAGTCATCTTTATGTTTTAACAAGCTTTGAAGTGTCAGAAATGCAGTTGCAAATCTAGTAGCTGCTGTCTTCACAAGATCCCTCCCATTTGTTCTAGCCCTCATTGCATCAAGAATGCGTGTGTGCCTGTAGATGAAGTTGGTTACTTTTTTTTGCCTTACTTATCACATTCCTATTAGAATTCAAGAATCCTATTTCCTCCAACATCAGGTTAATGCAATGTGCTGCACAAGGAGTCCAATACAGCTTTGTCCTCTTCTGCATCAGCATTGTACCGGCTAATTTATAAGCCGATGCATTATCTGACACAACTTGCACAACATAGTCCTCACCAATTTCTTAAACTTTGTTGTCAATCAATTCAAACAACTTCTTTGCAGTTTGAGATATACTAGATGCATCAACAGATTCCATAAAATAAGTCCCCTCTGGACAGTTAACGAGGAAATTAATTAAATGCCTTCCTCTTTTGTCCGTCCACCCATCAGTCATTATAGTGCACCCATACTACTTCCAATACTCTTCATATTTATTGTTCATCTCTGCAGTTCTATCCTTTGCTGCCTTTAACAATGACACTCTCACTTCATGATAACTTGGGGGCTTATATCCTGGCCCGTACTGTGCAATAGATTCCACCATCACCTCAAACCTCCTTGACTTAAGAGCATTGAATGGAATACCACACTGATAAACCCAATCAACAATGTGATTATCAACTCTCTTTTTTTCTTCCGCTGATCTAAACCGATTCTCTATAGTAGTCTGAGTACTACCTTTAAGATGCCTCTCAGCAACCACTTGCTCAGGAGTCCGTTTAACATGAGCATCCATGGGGCCCCTTGTGGCTGAATGACTACTTTCTTTTTCTTAGCAGATGTCCCAGAGCTAGGAATAAGTCTAGAGGTTGTAGAAGAAGGAGTCCTACTAGACTGTCTTTGACCTTCAACTTCTATATCAACATCCACATCAGCACCAGCACCAGCACCAGCACCAGCACCAGCACCAGCACCAACATCAACATCAACATCATCCTTGCATCTTTTTCTTCTTATTGCGCATAAGAGCTGCATTCATCTCTGTAGCAATCACTACAGTTGTCTTGGTACACTTAGCAACATCTCCATATCCACCCACCAAATGTTGCTTTAACCTTTTAATTCCACACTTGAGGTTTTTTCCACAAAGATTGCATTTAACAAGGTTCTTGTCTGAAAGGTCAGGCCAATACCCATACTTCCACCCAGGGTCATTTGATTTGGCCTTCCTGGTTGGGTCTTTGGATGGATCATATGCAGCCGTGCTTATATTATCACCCCCACTACTACCAAGTCCACCAACAGTACCATCCACTATGAACTCCTATAGTCCTATTATCCTACAAGTTACAAAACAGAGTAACAAAGTATGTTAAGTGTTAACCAATAACATTAACATGATAACATAAAAAAAAACAATCAAACACTCACAAATCCAACTTAATCATTTCACTTAACACAACCAAGACCATTGTCAAGTTCTTATATTTTTTTTTCCAGCAATCTAAAATATATGATTTCCCACCTTCAGATCAAGCTCTAGATAGTAGATAACTAGATATACAACTAAAGAGGAAAACATATTATAAACATCGAAAAGGCTAAAAGTAAAACAACATAGAACAGAAAAAGGACATGAATCCATCTAAACCCATATGATAATTCCTGCATTTCTTCAACCCACCAAAAAACAAATAATAGAAGGTACTGAAACTGAAAAAATCAAAGAGAAACTCAAGGAACCAGAGGGTAGAGGTTGCAGAGAATAACCAACCAGAGCCGATAATAGAAGGCAAGCTGCATAAAAGAAAAAAACAAAGATCGAAGTTACTCGCAAGTGGGGCCCTTACCTGGTTGTCGCTCTTGTTGCTGGAGGAGAAGATGTCGCAGGCGATATTGTATTGTGGTTGTTGTCGTTCTTGCTGCTGGAGAAGGAGAAGAGAAGACGTCGCTGTTGGTTGCTGCCGGAGAAGGAGAAGAAGAAGTTGCAAGCGGTGGCTGCCGGAGAAGTCGTTGCTGTTGGTTGCTTCCGGAGAAGGAGAAGAAGATCTTCTCCGCTGTTGGTTGCTGCCGGAGAAGGAGAAGAAGAAGTTGCAGGCGGTGGCTGCCGTAGAAGGAGAAGAGAAGACGTCGAGGGTTTTGGTCTCTTCGAGAGTTCGAGTTTCGATGGATTTGGTCTCTTCGGGCGTCGGGTGTTTCAAAAAAAAAAAAACCAATTAAAATATAATAACCAAAATATTGTTAGTAAAAAAAAAAAATTAACACATAAAGTCGACCGCCTAGGGAATAAATCGTGACATGGCGTCCATGGCGTCGACATTGCGATGCCTAGCTTTTCATGGCGACCGCCAATTGTGAGAGACACAAATCGTAGGATTGCCATGACCAATTTTTACCGTCGAGACGCCAAATCGCCGCCTAGGCGACGCCTTGACAACTATGGGTAACAGGGTTGTTGAAACTGACTTTGCATCATTCTCAAGAGCTGTTGTTGTCTCACATGTTTTTCGAGTAGACGTATGAAATGACTTGATTTTACCTTCACGGAAACATAGTTGTCAAGGCATCGCCTAGGCGGCGTTTTGGCGTCTCGGCAGTAAAAATTGGTCATGGCAGTCCTACGATTTGTGTCTCACAATTGGCGGTCGCCATGTCGACGCCATGGACGCCATGTCACGATTTATTCCCTAGGCGGTCGACTTTATGTGTTATTATTATTATTTTTTTACTAACAATATTTTGTTTATTATATTTTAATTGGTTTTTTTTTTTACTAACAACATTTTGTTTATTATATGGCGGCGTCAAAATTGAAACACCCGATGCCCGAAGAGACCAAAACCCTCAAAGCTCGAACTCTCGAAGAGACCAAAACCCTCGACGTCTTCTCTTCTCCTTCTCCGGCAACAACCAACAGCGATGTCTTCTATGGCAGCCACCGCCTGCGACATCTTCTTTTCTCCTTCTCCGGCAGCAAGAACGACAACAACCACAATACGATATTGCCTGTGACATCTTCTCCTCCGGCAGCAAGAGCGACAACCAGGTAAGGGCCCCACCTACGAGTAACTTTGATCTTTGTTCTTTTCTTTTATGCAGTTTGCCTTCTATTATCTGCTCCGGTTGGTTATTCTCTGCAACCTCTGCCTTGTAGTTCTTTGAGTTTCTCTTTGATTTTTTCAGTTTCAGTACCTTCTATTATTTGTTTTTTGGTGGGTTGAAGAAATTCAGGAATTATCATATGGGTTTAGATGAATTCATGTCCTTTTTCTATTCTATGTTGTTTTACTTTTAGCCTTTTCGATGTTTATATTATGTTTTCCTCTTTAGTTGTATATCTATTTATCTACTATTTAGAGCTTGATCTGAAGGTGGGAAATCATATATTTTAGATTGCTGGAAAAAAAAAATATAAGAACTTGACAATGGTCTTGGTTGTGTTAAGTGAAATGATTAAGTTGGATTTGTGAGTGTTTGATTGTTTTATTTTTATGTTATCATGTTAATGTTATTGGTTAACACTTAACATACTTTGTTACTCTGTTTTGTAACTTGTAGGATAATAGGACTATAGGAGTTCATAATGGATGGTACTGTTGGTGGACTTGGTAGTAGTGGGGGTGATAATATAAGCACGGCTGCATATGATCCATCCAAAGACCCAATCAGGAAGGCCAAATCAAATGACCCTGGGTGGAAGTATGGGTATTGGCCTGACCTTTCAGACAAGAACCTTGTTAAATGCACTCTTTGTGGAAAAAACCTCAAAGTGTGGAATAAAATGTTAAAGCAACATTTGGTGGGTGGATATGGAGATGTTGCTAAGTGTACCAAGACAACTGTAGTGATTGCTACAGAGATGAATGCAGCTCTTATGTGCAATAAAAAGAAAAGGATGCAAGACATTTTGGATGATGATGATGTTGGTGCTGGTGCTGATGTGGATGTTGATATAGAAGTTGAAGGTCAAAGACAGTCTAGTAGGACTCCTCCTTCTACAACCTCTAGACGTATTCCTAGCTCTGGGACATCTGCTAAGAAAAAGAAAGTAGTCATTCAGCCACAAGTAAGGGGCCCCATGGATGCTCATGTTAGACGGGCTCCTGAGCAAGTGGTTGCTGAGAGGCATCTTAAAGGTAGTACTCAGACTACTATAGAGAACCGGTTTAGATCAGCGGAAGAAAAAAAGAGAGTTGATAATCACATTGTTGATTGGGCTTATCAGTGTGGTATTCCATTCAATGCTCATAAGTCAAGGAGGTTTGAGGTGATGGTGGAATCTATTGCACAGTACGGGTCAGGATATAAGCCCCCAAAGTTATCATGAAGTGAGAGTGCCATTGTTAAAGGCAGCAAAGGATAGAACTGCAGAGATGAACAATAAATATGAAGAGTATTGGAAGCAGTATGGGTGCACTCTAATGACTGATGGGTGGACGGATAAAAGAGGAAGGCATTTAATTAATTTCCTCGTTAACTGTCCAGAGGGGACTTATTTTATGGAATCTGTTGATGCATCTAGTATATCTCAAACTGCAAAGAAGTTGTTTGAATTGATTGACAACAAAGTTTAAGAAATTGGTGAGGACTATGTTGTGCAAGTTGTGTCAGATAATGCATCGGCTTATAAATTAGCCGGTACAATGCTGATGCAGAAGAGGACAAAGCTGTATTGGACTCCTTGTGCAGTGCATTGCATTAACCTGATGTTGGAGGAAATATGATTCTTGAATTCTAATAGGAATGTGATAAGTAAGGCAAAAAAAGTAACAACTTCATTTACAGGCACACACGCATTTTGATGTAATGAGGGTTAGAACAAATGGGAGGGATCTTGTGAGGACATCAGCTACTAGATTTGCAACTGCATTTCTGACACTTCAAAGCCTTTTAAAACATAAAGATGACTTGAGACATTTGTTTATTTCTGAAGAATGGACTAGTTCTAATTTGGCAAAGACCGAAGCTGGGAAGAAAGTGGTTGAGACGGTGTTTGCTGTAGCATTTTGGAATGGTGTGGAAAATTGTCTTAGAGCTTCAAAGCCACTTCTTACTGTCTTGAGGATTGTGGGTGGTGATGAGAGGCCTTCTATGCCTGAGGTTCAATTTGCCATGGATGAGGCAAAAAAGAAAATAAAAGAACATTTTGGAGATAAAGAAAGGCAATACAAGAAAGTGTTAGATATTGTTAATAGGCGTTGGGAGATTCAGATGGGGCGTCCTTTGTATGGAGCAGCACTATTTCTTAATCCTGACAAATTTTTTTCTTATAAGGAAGGTGATGATGGTGGCTACCAAATTGTATCTTCTCTACAACTTGCATTTAATGAAGTCATTGAAAGAATGATACATGAACCAGCTTTACAAGACAAGATAAATACTCAACCCACTTTGTATAGATATTCTCGAGGTGGTTTTGCCTTGGATATGGCAATTAGATCACGGGCAACCATGAGTCCTAGTAAGTAGAGTACATTGTTTAGTTGTTTTTTTTGTGTGATATATTAAATATCAATCTAGCTATTTTTATATATATTTATTTTTTTATAGTTACTTGGTGGGGTTCATTTGGAGGTCATGCTTTTGAGCTTTCAAAGATTGCAAGACGTATTCTAGGGCTTTGTTGCTCCTCTTCTGGTTGCGAGCGCAACTGGAGCACATTTGAGTTTGTAAGTAGCTGGGTATTACATCTATTTCATATTTTAGACTTTTTATTTTTGGAACAATAACTTTGTTTGTTGTTCTCTATTGTTTATGAATTCAGATTCATACCAAGAAGAGGAATAGGCTGGAACATCAACGTTTGAATGATCTAGTCTATGTTCAATACAATCGCCGCCTAGAAGAAAGGTTTCAACAAAGGCGTTTCCTCAATAGAAATTATGATCCACTTGTGCTTGATGAACTGGATTGGAGTAGTGAGTGGATGATTGACAAGCAAGTGGATGATGTAGTCCATCCCGATGCTAATCTCACATAGGACGTTATTGGTAGAGCAATGGGGGTAACAATGGAGGGGCCCAATCGACCCAGGAGAGCTCAATCATCAACCTCTAGAGGAAATTTGTGCTACACACGCCGTGGTAGAGGGAGGGTTGTTGGGGAGTCATCAGAATCAGATGGGGAAGAAAATTTGGAAGAAGAGGATGATGTGAATGATGACTTGGATGTCATAGATAACTTTGGTGAAAATGCAAATGCTTCTAGTGGACAACAAAGGAATCTGCCATCTGCTGATTTGTTGGATGATTATGATGATTATGTTATTTGTGTTTGACTGTTTGAGTGTTTGGATTTTATGTATTGTTTAAACTTTAAACTTTGAACTTGGATGATTAGTTAAGGATTTTTTTTTTTTAATTTGTTGAGTTCTTTGCTATCAAGCTTTATTGCTTCAGTAAGCCATTAATAGCTTAACAGATTAGCCACTTATCTTATCATTTGATCTATTGATTCTATTCTTAGGTTTCCAAATATATATCTCTCATTCATATATGATATATTGACATATATACCTTTTACTTTGTTCAGGTTGCTCACTCACTTCCAATCATTGCTTTCAAGCTTCAGTCACAGGTTAGCTTTTTACTTTTTACTTTTGTGTGATGTACATGTTGATTTTTTATGACTTGATGAGTGATGAATTGATGTATAACTGTATAAGTCAATAATTTATGTTGATTTTTGATGACATGATATGGCTATGTTGATTTTTTTTATGATTTGATGTTACTTAATGTTTGTTTTATATGTTATAGGGTATATATTCTAGGCTTGTAGCATGCTAAATAACTTTAAAAAATAGGAAAAATAAAAAAATAGCATATTAAATAATTTTAGAAAATAGAAAAAATAAAAAATGACACACGGGCGATTTGACCTCCATGGCAACACCAAAACAGGCAATTCATCGCCAAATCGATTAGCCACCCCTCCATCGCCTTGGATCGATTTGACGCCGTGACAACTATGCACGGGAAGAAAATGTTTGCCACCCAATTTAGTTGGGATAAGGCTGAGTTGTTGTAAGAGTTATTGTACTCATGGTTTCCCTTCTTGTTTGTGGATTCTACTTGTGGTTATGGAGTGGTGTGCGAATGATTGTTGTCTCAAAGAAAAAAGTGTTCAATCTTTAGGATTTTAAGATAAAAAAAATCTATACATATTGACCATATATAGCCTAATACATATTGGTTTTGTAATAGAGAGAGGCCAGCAGATATTGGTCAGAGATTGGTGGTCAATTCTGACTCATGATGTTTGATCATGTTTTCTTGTTCATGGCGAACTGTAAATGTTTCTTCTCCATCTTGGAATTGGATCAACCATTGCTTAGTGTTGCAGCCATCTCTACTTTTGTTTATTGAGCTTCATGTTGTAGCAAATGCTTTGGGCTCTGAAATTTTCTGCTTGTCCAGTTAAGCTTGTTTGGAAGATCACACTTGCTCCATTGATTTCTTAAGAAGAAGAAAGAAAAGTGCTACGATGTGGACATATCTGATGATGGATGCAGACCTGGTTGTGTGCAACTACTACTACCACCACTTGCTTTGGTTGGCCCCACAGCAGAGCCGCTAGTCTTTTTTCTTCCAGGTGCTTCTCTTTTGAGGAATTGATGAAGATACCCAGATGGAATACTCTGCAGAACTCTTGGGGCTCTTGCATTCTTCTGCTGATCCTCCAGGTGATCATATATTTGAAGCTGCTGCTGCTCCTGCTGCTTGTTTTGACTTCAAACTTTTGTCACACCCTTGACTCCTACCTTCTAGTTAATCTAATAAATGGTGATGCGAACAAGAATCTCCAATCTTTAGCAAGAATTATCAGACTGAAAAGGAGTGCTGATGTTGAGGTTTGATGAAATCTGGTTGCTTAGATTCAGCTGTCCGGTTATGAATCTATGCCAGTCTGCGTTTTCATTCCGAGTGGCATCCTTCGGGTGTTTTCCTTGAATAAAACCCACAATATTTGTATACTTCTCTTTTGTTCAATCTTGAGAGGTAATATTCTTGAACCAATGTGAACCTCCATTGAACTTAATCGAATGTTATTTCCTTGAATTGTCTTGCCAACTTGTCAACATGTTCTTGGTAAGGTTTTAACTTTTCATCTCTTGTTTGCCATTTCTTTTGCATTTGCCAAATCACAATTAATAGTCTCCATATACTTCAATCATGGGGGGACTAGTGAGAGGATTGCTTTTAATTCTATGGTACATGCTTCATATTCTGCTATGTTGTTTGTACGTTCGAAGTTCAATTTGAATGCAAATGGTATATATACCATTTAATCAATGAATACTAGAATTTTATGATTGAGACCCAATTGAAAAAAAAATAAAAATAAATAAATAAGGTTTAGGATTTCAAAGCAAAATCAAGAACTTTCTTATGGATTTTGTATTCCAAATCTCTTTGCACTTATCATCATATGTTTCCATCATTATGCTTCGTTCTTTGTTGATGAGGATACATGATAAGATGTAACCTCTCTCTCTCTCTCTCTCTCCAAGACAGTCTTGAATGATATCCGAAGTTCAAAGATAAAAGAAAGAAAAGAAAATAAGAAGCATATATGTCTATCATATTTGGAATTTAAAATATATACATATTTAATAGTAATCTTAATTTCTTATTTACTTGAATTAGTCTCATGTATGATTAGTATGATGAGCATAAGTTACTGGAATTTGAATATAAAAAGAATAAATTCAAAACAATGATAAAGTTGAAAATATGATTATTTACTTAGCTATTATTCAAGACTGATTATTTACTTGAAAATATGATGAAGTTGAAAATGTATCAAAGACCAACACCTAAAAATTAAGAGATTGAGTTCTCAACTCCTTGGGGCCTAAACTATAAAAAAAAAACTTGAAAATGTATGATAAAAGTAAGCATAGATTTACTATTTACTTGAAAAACAATACAAAAACATTGCACCATATTATAAATTGAGTTGAAATTTTATTGGTAAGATGTGTGAGGGTCTTAACATACATCCCACCTATGATCATCATTTCCTACCACATGGGAATTGGGAATTGGTGAATTGGTGAATGTGTCAACTTCGACCATAGAAAGAATAGATTCCTTATGATATATATATATATATATATATAAGAATTCTTCTTTAATTAAGAAGAAATAATAAAGATTCCTTATGGTCTCATCTTCTTATTTAAGAAGAAAAGCGAAGAGGACCCACCATAACTGGATTCAACTAGACTATCATAACTTAATTTAAAATCAAATCCATAGAAGAATTCTAATCCCACACGTTTGTGGTATACAATATCAATAGCTGGCTATCGAGGAGTTTTGGGGCATCTTGAAACTTTGAAGATCATCCTCTCCTAAGTGTACATCGCTCAAGTCTTGCCCATAACTATTTAGATGAGTGTCATGTCCAGACAATGATTCAACGGTTTTCGATGCCTCACTTTCCGCGCTTCTGTCGACGTCTCATTCGTCACGTCTCTCTTAAAGCGTTGGATCATCACTTGGATACGTGGTGCTCGTCCAAGTACTTATGGGCCAACCTAAGCAATGGGCGTTAAAGAAAAGAGCTGGATCCCATTTTGTAAGTGGTAAGTAAAACTTTGAAGATCATTCATAGATTAGAGCCGGATACATAGACCAGTTTTGTGACATGATTGCAGAATTCTCATATCTATTTATTCAGTATGGTAGATCCATGAACTAATAATGACAAATCAACTCCACCTTTTTGCCCTAAGTTGTCATAGTCTTAATAATATGATGTGTGACCAATCACTAGCACACTTCATTTGTTTAGGCAAAGATTTGAGTAGATTTCTACCTACTTTGGGTAAATAACCTGACTTAGATGATTTAAGTATAAATTGGTTGTTGGTACCAGTTGTTGTTTATGCCATATATATGGAAGGATTCTTCTTTTGTTTTTGTTTTTGTTTTATTTTATTTATATTTTTTTTATCCTTGAATAAAAATCAAAAGGGAAGCCATTGCACCATCATCGCTCAAGTAGGCTGATTATGGGTTCGAGGCGGCACATCTCAATATTGCTCGTTGATCCTACAAAAGTGTTGTCTACCATATGAGGGCTTCGACTTAGGACTATGATCATTATCATGGAGCACCCTTTAACGGGATAGAAATCGAAAGGGTTACTATCTATGTAGTTAAGTTGAAAAGCATTATTCTTTCATATAGTGATGTTGAGTTGAAAATTCTCATATGAATGGATAAAGTATAAGCACAAAACAACTTTCGGCAAATGTATTGTAGGAAACTTACTCCCATGTTAGGTGGGTCAAGAAAATCCAAAAGAAGAAAAAGGTAGGCTGACGTGCACATGGTGACACATGGATAAGATCAATGCAGGCCCCATCTCATATTGGCATGTGATGTGTGGAGTGGAGGTGGGGGAAGGGGAAGGATAGTACAAACCTTTGGCTAGTTTCACGGTTGGATAATACAGAATAGAATTCTCTAAGCGCGCGGCATAAGGGAGCGCACTACTCTTACGTAAGGTATGATAGAATAGTTTCATATATACGAGAGCATCATTTTATGAGAGAGGGAGAGAGGGTGAGGGTGCTAATGTACCCTCTCCCCTGGTGGCTCATGATTTTTCTCTCTCTCTCTCTCTCTCTATATATATATATATATATATATATGATAGTGGTTTCCCAGGATGCTATAATAGGAAATCATGCCAATGAGAGGGCAATAAATGGATTTGATTAGTAGGAGTTCATATTTTGTCTGAGGAGAGATGGTGTTAGTGTAAGTCCTATGGCCCATTATGCAAGGAGGCATGGGATCGAATCCCACTACATCGTTGTGGGGACATTTTAGCTTCTTTAAGCCTACTATGGAGGGTACATAACATGAGCGGTTATTTTCTGTAGTGAGTGTGGCCGCACTGTGAGTATCAGATGGCTGAGAGCATTCTGGTATGCACCCCAAGGTCGTCTTGGCCATCCGATGCTCACCGTGCAGCCGCACTCACTACAGATGATGTTTTCACACATAACACCCTCTCTCTCTCTCTCTCTCTCTCTCTCTCTCTCTCTCTCAGACACACACACACATACATACATACACAGACACATATATACCTAAAATGACCACTCTACCTCTTATGTACGAAATCGTTTCGTTGCTCATCATTGGTGAACCCTCATACCTTATACCACTTGCTTAAATATTCCTTTCTCCATCTCAAATCAAGTGACATAAAAGAACACACCGATGACATGATGAGTACAATGGAGTCTTTTCATTTGAAAAGGAGAGAAATAGACCCATATATATTTTTTAGAACATGGTTAGCTAATCTTGTTTACAGGATTTTATAGTCAATATCCAGCAAACTTTTAATGATATCTGGTTGTTCAATATTAGGCGGTGTTTGGATGGTGAATAAAAAGCTTAAAGAGGGACCCCACAGAACTAGAGATCTCTTCCCAACATGCTAATTTTTCTATTATTCCCTACAAAAAGTAAGAGATATGGTCCCACCTAACATGCAAATATTTTCTAGCATCTCCCAATGTGGGATCCATCTAATGGCTGGTATCATGTCTCAATCTTTAAAGATGAGACCATGATGCTCTCCTTGAATTGTTGAACCACTCTATCCGGAGTGTGGCGCTTGTGTTCAGAGCCTCATACACAAGGTGGGGGTAAAATGAACATCCCATCCTAATGAGAGTGAAAATTTTATTCTTGTTAATATTTTTACGTATATTTTATTGACTTTTGATGCAAGACAGTACTCCTGAATAGAAGACCTCCCCCCACCCGCCCGCCCGCCCGCCTGCCCCGCCTGCCCGCCCCAAAGTATCATCAAAAACTTATGCGTGAAGAGTTTAGAGATAATTGTAAAAGGGATTTTCTTATTAACATTCTTTACGGTGTCAAAAAAATTGTATTTTTTTTTAGTCTTTTAATATAATGTACCTATTTTTTCCAATGAAAGTACATATTGTTATTTTCCATAAGAAGTGTAATAAATGTTGCATCAGTATTACTTTTAATCTTTCAACAAATATTACAAAATAAAAATTCTTGGGATTAATACAATCAATAATTTCTATACAAAAAGACAAGGAGCAATTAAAAAAAGGCGGTACTTATCAGGATTAAGGTTTTTTTAAACATTTATTTGTTAAGTAATCATTTTAAACGAGTTTCCTTAAGGTGTCATGAGAACAATATACTTCCGCTAGTTAGGCTCTTAGCTTCTCAAGCTAATGATAGGAATCTATGCATGGAGGTTTAACTAAGTCCCTTGATTTAAAGGTTGGGTTTTGCTTCTTAACTACATTTGAAAGCTTGCTTGACTAGCCTTTGAGGGGTCTATTCGCTTCTCCGTCAATCTACCTTCAAATTATCATTTTTGCACTTCTAGCTCTAGTTGTTGGAGCACTAGAGAAAAATGGAAGTTCTGGAGCTAGGTCTATTGATCAATCGGTTCATTCCAATTTTCGATCGGGTTGAATCAATTCAATGTGGGAATGGGTGAATCCAAAGGGAAGGTTCATTTCAGTTGGTTTTGATTTGAGTCACATTTGGATTTAATTTTTTTTTTCTTTTTTTGGTTTGATATTAGGTCCGGTCTGGTTTGTATTCGATTTACCATGTATATATACATAGAAGAAAAAAACCATGTTCACTTATGTACCTCTACGCCCAGACATAGGTGGACACAAAAACAGGTGGTCTACATGTGTTGCCCCTGCCTAGATTCCTCCGCCCCCAATTGTGTCTCTATACCCAAAACCGGTGATCTGCATGTGTTGCCCTTGCCTAGATGCCCTTGCCCCTATTGCTCTAGACGTTGGTGGGCTTGCGAAGTGTTCTCTTGCCAACATACATAATTATGGAAAAAAAAAAACAAGATTTTTTTCATGATTATCAGATTGGTATCGGTTTCTTATCGGTTTGGGTTCAGTTTCAGTCTGAAATTTTCATTATACGCCAATCCAAAACCGGTCTAATAAGCTTGGGTTTGGTTTAATTTAAATTAGATCGGTCCGGGTCCGGTCCACCGGGCTCGATTCGGATTTTGAGACCCCCCAATTGGAACCGTTGGTTTATACTTTATGGAGGCCCCAACCCACAAATAGCCAGTGGTCAACCGTTGGTCTAGGGAATTTGAGCTTTTGACTGCAGTGGTCTTTCCGTAATATAGTACAAAACCAGGGTCAAATTTTGGAAATGCGTTATAAAAAGCCAAAGTTCTCTCCCCCAAAGTCCGCAATCTTCTCCGCAGAGAGAGCTCGAAGAGCTCGCTTCATCTGCAACTCCTTTGGTTATAGGTAAGAGCTTTAGGTTTTCTTAGGAAATTCTTCAACTTTCCTTTCACTATCTGATCATTTAATTTCTCTTATTTATGTGTTAAGTTCTCCTTCATGGTATTAAACTGATCTTTTTTTGTTTCACAGTATGACTTTTATCTGATTCTTTATGCTACACTTAGAGTTCAATCTGGTTACTGGTTCAGATTACCTGGAATCCACGTAAATCTGTAATTTCAATTGATTGTTTTGTTTTATCTATTCTTTTTATGCGGAATGAAATGGTCAAAAATTCTGTTTCAAGTGCTGTTTTATCTCACTATCCAACGGATGATACAATCTATACTTTCTTCTTTTATGAGTGGAAAAAGATTTTATCGTATCTGATGCTGAGTTTATTTTTTTAAAATTATAATCTGACAATTCTTTTTTCTATAAATTAGTTTGTTTATTTGATTTTTCTGACTTTGCCAGTCTGAATTTAAGCTAAAGAAGTAGTATATATCACTACTTACCTCCAAGTTTTCTAATGCAAATCACCAATTCTGATTATATTGATCTCTAATATTTGAATGTAATTGGCGATATGATCTTTTTATTTTTGCAGGGTTGGGTAGCCACCTTCATCAAATATTGGGAACTGCTTCCGGGTCAGGTCTGAGATGGGATCTGAGGGGCCTCCTGCTATTACTGTTCACATCACTGGATTCAAGAAATTCCAAGGTGTTGCTGAGAATCCTACAGAGACAATAGTTAGTAACTTGCAAGAGTTCATGAAGAGAAAAGGGCTGCCTGCAGGAATTAGGCTTGGTAGCTGTACTGTTCTTGAGACTGCAGGAGTTGGTGCCCTGCCCATGCTTTACCAAACCATGGAGTCACGAATGTCTAAGCCATTGACGGATTCTTCATGCAATGAACAAGTTATATGGGTCAGCTTTAATATGTCAACACTCTTCCTTTAGTCTAGGCTGAAATGAGTTCTTTTATGGTTCTGGGCATGTGGAGCTTCACTTGGAAGAGCTGGAAAGTGTCCTGCTCAAAATGTTAGTTTAGATGAAAACTGTATATTGAATATTGGATTGTTGATTTCCCTAAGGTGTGGCTACAAGCCTACAATAGGCCTTTGTTTTGTATGGGAGGGGGCAGCTGGGGAAACAAGTTGAAGGGCATTAGTGGGATTCATGAATGAGTGGATATAATTTAGAAAAACCATCCAAATGACACTTTTAGTGGGGATTGGAGGCCACAATATATGCCCTAGGCTGAGGAGAGATAAATGACTAAGAAGCATTGCCTGTTGTAACCATTGAGAGGGAGATTCTAGGTATTAAAAGGATGAGGCTAAAGCTGAATGTGACCTAGGCTGAAGTGATGTACAAAGACAAACTTGCTTATGAGGTTACAGCATGGCTTTCAATAGAGTAGAGTGGCACAAGGGGATTTGTGTAAACAGAAAATGGTTGGGACAAGGTTTAGTGAGTTGATTTCTAGTTAATGATTGAATATGTCAAAAATCAGAGTGCAAATATCATAGTCACATTTTGATGGAAAACCTATTGATTGTATAGAATTGATCTAAGGGTTGTCCTCGGAAATGGAACTGGGAAGATAATGTGGTGATGGACCAGTTTCTTTATCAGAAAGATAGTGATTCTAAAGTAATAGTTGGATTTTGTTGGATTCCCAGCTGTTAGTTCTGGCACATTACTTTTAGTTACCTGTAGTAGTCACCGTTTCCTTTCAGTCTTTCTGCTACACATGGCTTGCCCTTTGTCATATAATAAAATCAGTTTTTGGGCAGCTCATAGTAGTTCAAATTTCTCTCTGAAATTAGCTTTTTCACTCTTCTCCTAGCTGTTGAGTAGAAAACCATCCAAATGTGAAACAAATGATTAGGTAGAAATCTACCTTCATTATGTTGTATACAATGTCTGGCTTGCTAGTGAACAGGATTCATTCTCAAATTATACACACCTTTTTTTTAGCGTAAGATGTTCTAATGAACATGATTATGTTAGAAAACTAAAAGTTAGCTTTTCTAGCAAATTTGGGAAAAGGAATTAAAATTAAGATAAGACTACATTGTTTGGTTTTAGCTTTCTAGAGCAGTTTTTCCCTATTATCAAGGAGTTTTTTACACATGAATGGAGACTACCATACACTATAAACGCCATCAGCTGTAGCCACATGTATCCAACAGGCTGAAAATGGAAGGCTAACTATCAATCTGGTAAGCTTTCACATTTTTTTTGTTGGGGAGGGGTGTTTGTGATGAAGTTGGGTTTCTAAACCAGGCGTCAGGGATGACAACCTGCAGGCTTTACTACTGAAATGCACTGGCACCTTTCTAGCAAGCCATTATTCAACCCATCCAGCTTTCGTTACAAAGGCACCAGCTTCACACTGCTTCTGCCCTATGTGCTCTATATACCAATTCTTTCATTTTCATCATGGTTGTCAAGGCCCTAGGCAACCCAAGGCATTGGAGGTCTCCTAAGCACTTAGGCGACAAAGCAGCCAGCCACTTAGGCGTCCTGACATTATTTTATTTATTTATTATTTTTATGTATCCATTATATCTAGTAGATTAGTATAGAAAATAGCCAAGTAGCACATTAGCAGTGATACAATTCTAGATATATGCTACATCAAGAATCATATCAATGCAATATGGTATAATTATGCTACCATTGACCTAATCTGAGAAAACCAACTAATAATGAACAAAGTATAAAATATGAAGAAGCATATTCATAAGAAAAAAAAAAAAGAAAACCAATAAACTAAGAGCATAATAGCATATAATTAAGAAGAATATAAAGGAAAAAAGGGACTGTTAAAATATGCAAGTATCGTCACAAGAAGCCTAATATTTTGAACAATAGCAGAACTGACCAACTATGCACATTTCGCATATCACAATTAAATTTGATAAAAAGTTAAAAACTTAGCAGATAAATGAATAGGAAGAAGGAGAAAATAGAATTTAAAAAAGGTTATTGTCTACTTGAGTCTCTAGGTTATTTTTCTGCAGGGAGCATGTGTTAAGAAGCTTTCTGGAAGAGACCAAAATTTGAAGACAGCAGAGCTACAAAGCAAGTTGTTGCAATTCTCAGTGCTCCTTTTGGAGAAATACAACAATATTGTTAAACTATCCTTGAGTGATGGATCACCTTGATAATGCTACAAATAATGTCATGGTGATGAGAGTGGTTATTATTTAAAGTATCATGAAAAATAGTAGTTGCATTTTGGCTGCTGATAAGGCAAAATGAAGTAAGAACAAGTAAGGGAAAAGAAAGAAAGAGAGGAAAAAATGACAAATAAAATAGTCAATTACATAGGAATGAAGGAGGAAGAAGAAGAAATAAAAAACACAAGTAGTGAAGAAAGAAAGAAAGAAAGAAAAAAAAATCAATTAAACAGTTACAGAGGCAGTAGAATATTGGAATAGTCCCTCATAAGAAAGTTTCAAACTATTTATCAAAAAAAAAAAAAGTCTCAAACTGATCACTTGATGTTTGGGAGCTGTTTCAGAATGATCATTTGATGTTTCAAATTAAGGTTAACAAACCATATCCACTGTTCTCTTGACGGAGCATTGATATAATCAAGCTTTTCATGATTCTTTTTTTCAGGTTCACTTTGGGGTCAATAGTGGAGCATTAAGATTTGCCATTGAGCGACAGGCAGTGAATGAGGCCACTTTCCGTTGTCCGGATGAGCTTGGATGGCAGCCTCAGGTGGATATCCATTTTGTTTTTTTTCCCTGATAAGTTGGTGGATATCCTTGTTCCTTAGCATAGTGTGTATTCTTCCATTTGATATTGAAATTAAATTGTCCTGTTGGTTTTCACTGATATTCTGTTTCATCATATTGACAGCAACTCCCAATAATTCCAGAGGATGGAGGAATTTCTCAAACGAGAGAGGTAAATTTAGAATTGTGTTTGTTGGAATATTTGTTGCAATTTACTTAAAGAGAGCAAATTAGGCCTGTGGAATTAGTATGATAGATAAAAAACATATAAAATTGATGTGGTTTAAATGGACCTCACTTATGTTGTATGTGAAGCACTTCAGAAGTTTGTGGCACTTAAGTTCTGATAGAAATTGAACATCAAACAGTATTCTTAGGAAGCATTTGTGCCTAGTATAGCATTGAGTTGAAGACAAGCCTTAAGATCATAGTTGCACACTTTCATGAGCATTGAGATAATATTAGAAGCTAAGCACTTGGCACATTTACTTATCTAGATGGACAAAAGCCTTTTGAGTGAGGTACAAGATTGTTTCCACTTGCAAAACTATCATGTATTTCTTTCAAAAAGATATGACAAAAAAGTTTGCATATCTTAGCCCTTTTTCTTCAGAAGAATGTATATTGTTACTGTGATATTTTTGGCCTTGTTCTTAACTCTTTTCAAAGATATATATATATATATATAGAGGTTGTCTGAGTAACACCTTTATAGTTGTATTTAGAACATGTAACCTTCTTTTGATTGCCCTTTGTCTAATTCCCAAAAGTGCTTTAAGTCAGTGGTAAAAGGATTTTTAAAGCTGACTTTCCATCATTTCATTCTCAAGAACTGTTAAGCCTTATCCTGATTGAATAGGGTTGGCATAAAGAGTTCTTTTTAACTAGTTCACATTTAAACCAATATCAGCATAAGCACTGATGTTCTTTCTCATCATTCAATGCAGTTACTCAGTGTGTGTGTGTATGTGTGTGTGTGTGTGTGTGTGTGTGAGAGAGAGAGAGCTGCTTCTGTTCTCACTACGCAATATGACTGAACCTCTGTAATCTCTAAAGCTACACAACTTTGATGCTTCATTAGGGTGATCATCAATTCATTCAATACAATATCAATAATGCATCTTAATTTTGTAAAGTGCTGTATCATAACTGCCATTATTCGTTATTCATGGGGAATACTAATGTGGGATGAGGCACTGGAAGAAGTTACCTACCAAGCAATTAAAATGTGGGAACATGCAAAAGGGGTTGGAAATATCTGTTTATTGGGCAATTCCATTCATTATACGATAGAAGGTTATACTCATTTTCTGGGGTTCATTTGGCCGATGTCTTTCCAGGGTGGGATGGTTGGCAGCTGCTTCTTGTCCAGTAACTCTAATGGAAGCAACTATGTTCCTGGAGTTAGTTACCGTACATTTTGTTGAAAGCCACTGACATGGTGGTGTAGAAAAAGAGGGTGGGCAGGGAAAGGGGGGGGGGGTTTGGTTGGTTTGGTGTGTTTTGTTTACTGCATTTTTACTTTTCTAATAATCTTCTTACCAATTTACTTTTGGTGGTTTGGTGCTTGAAGACTTCATGCTCTGCTGATCCAATTGTGAAGTTCTTGAAGAAGATTGGTTATGATGTGGCAATCTCCGATGATGCTGGCCGATTTGTGTGCAATTATGTCTACTACCATTCACTACGGTTTGCAGAGCAGAAAGGTCACAAGTCACTCTTTGTCCATGTGCCTCTGTTTTCAAGGATTGATGAAGACACACAAATGCAGTTTGCAGCTTCCCTCTTGGAGGCTCTTGCATCTACTAGCTGATCATACTTGTTTCCTGATAAAGTATTCTTATCTGCATTTTCTTGTTTCAGTCGGTCTACCATGTAAATCAGTCATGTTTATTTGTAAAATAAAAGACCCTTTCGAACTTGACTGGCCTTGTGCTTATCATTTGGAACTTGGAGAGTAGTGGTTTCGTCTGTTGTGGCCTTGTGGGTTGTTTTGCATGTATAGGACATTAACGTTCGAACTCGTTCTGTAAGAGTGATAGTTATGGTTTCCCTTGGTTCTTGTTCCTGCATTCTACTTGTGGTTGTGGAATGCTGTGGTTTCTTGTGTAAAAGAAAATGGTGTTTAATCTCCATTAGGATTTAAGTTAGAGAATGATGTTCTTTTGTTAGGACCCAAAAAAGCAACGTGTCTCATAAGTATAATCACATTATTTGTTGGTTTAAGATAAAAATCAAGATTAAACAAAAAATTATATATTACCAAAAAAAGGAGGGATTTTGCATGGTGGCCAAGTTTTGATTCTATGGTCAGGCAAAAGGTACTGAACATCGGTAGTCACTTTAGATTTTCCCATGGCTCCATCCCGCATCCATGGTGCGCTTTACCCCTATGAGCATCGCCCTAATTGAATGGCATGTTGGTGTTGGAAAGAAACGTCGTTTTTGAGGTGAGGAACAAATGAAATTGTGTGAGACACACAATTGTATATTCACCCCATAGAGTTGTATATGATACACAAAAGTGTATATGCGAGAACAACACACACAAGTAAAACAAGTGTCCACAAAAGAAAAGATTTATATGATTTGGCAACATTGCCTATGTCCACGGAGTGACATACAACTTTCACTAGGAATTAAAAGAAGAGAGCTTTCACCAGGAATCAAAAGAAGAGAACTAGTACAACCATTGTGATTTGATATCCAAATCCAAGCCCCGTATACACCTTTCTCTCATATTGTTGGTTTTGGTTTCTTTTATCTAGATGAGTTGGATTTGGTTCAATAGTTTAGTTGACACTCGAGTCTCTCAAGGTGGTCTGATGAAGTCTTCAAGTAAAGGTGGAGTCTCCCAAAAGAACCGAGTTTTCTAATAGAATGGAAAATATGGAGTCTTGGAGAGTTTGGTGTTTCAAGAGGGTGGAAGAAGAGAGAGTTTTCAAAAAGGTGAAATCTTCTAATAGTAGAAGAAGAGTTTGATAAATAGAGATGTGTACCATGATACCATGATGGGTAGTGTAGATCCAAGTGAGCACGGTCAAGATGTGAGAATCAAAATGAGAGTTCAAGGGGTACAATGATTAAGCGAGGAGCCAATGAAAAGTGATTAAGAGTTGAGAGAAAGATATACATTCGACCCATCATCACAGTCTCCACTTAAATCGTAGATGCATAGATGAAGAATCGAACTTGGGACCGTACATCTATTCACATAATACCCAATTCGCCCTAACTATTTGGGCAACCCAAGGATGAATAGTATTTCTCATCTCTTGATTATCAGTGGAAGTTGATCCGAAATATATACAGTTTTATGTGGCAAAGAATTTCGCGCATTGCCCACACAATCCCTACACGCCAGCCAATAAGAAGCCAGTTTCCATTTGCCCACTAGCTTGTGTGGAAGATCACACTAGCTCCATTGAAGAAGAAGAAGAGCGCTTCGACGCGGACGTATCTGATGATGCAGACTTGGTTGTGTGCTACTACTACCACCGTTTCCTTTGGTTGGCCGCACAGCAAAGCCGCAGGTCTTCTTTCTTTCAGGTCCTGCTCTTTTCAGCAACTGATGAAGATACCCAGATGGAATACTCCGCTGCAGTCCTCTTGGGGACACTTGCATTCTTCTGCTGACCCTCCATGTGATCATATATTTTATCCGACTGCCATTGAAATGTGAAGCTGCAGCTTCTTGTGAGTTTTCACTCTGTCACACCCTTGACCCATACCTTCTAGTTAATCTAGTAAATGGTAATGCGAACAAGAAATCTCCAATCTTTAGCAAGATTTATCACTACCTCCACCCTGAAAAGGAGTACCCATGTGGACGTTTACTCTTACAACCGAACGATCGACGATTTGATGAAGTCTGGTGGCTTAGATTCAGCTGTCCAGTTATTTGAATCTATGCCAGCCCGTGACGTTATCTCATGGAATTTGGTAATTGCTGGTCACGCTCGCCATGGATTTCCACTGTTGGCCATTGATTTTTTCAAGGTAATGGTTTCAGAAGGTGTTAGAGAAAGCTCATCTACATTTTCTTCCGTTTTGTCTATTTGTAGCAATGCTGGGTTTCATCGAGAAGGCTATCAAGTGCACTGCAGAGGGATTTTACTTGGATTTGATTCAAATTTGTTTGTTGGGTCTGCTCTCGTTCATCTATATATGTCTACTGGAAGCTATTATGTGGCTCTGAAATTGTTCGATGAATTGCCGGAGAGGAGTTTAGCCACATGGAATTTGGTTCTTCGCGGGCTTTGTTGGTTTGGTCGTTCAGATGAGTTAGAGCTTTACGGGAGAATGGAATTAGATGGTATTAAACCAAGTTGTGTTACTTTTAGTTATTTGATCCATGCATGTGGCATTGGAGGGTACTTGGATAAAGGAAAGCAGCTCCATTGCTATGTGATCAAGATTGGATTGTTGCAGTCAAACCTGTTTGTTGCTAATGCTTTGGTTGATCTTTATTCGAGTTGCGGAAGCTTGATTGATGCAAGAAAATCAGTCGAAATCATTCCTGTTGAAGACATAATTTCTTGGAACTCAATTATCTCTATTTATGCTGATCATGGTTTATTGCCTGAAGCACTTGAATTTTTTGCTCAGATGCAGTCATGGGGTAAGAAGCCCTCAGTTCGCTCATTCGTTGGATTACTGAATTTAGCTAGCAGAACTGAGAATCCTCAATTTGGAAAGCAGGTTCATGGGTATGTTCTAAAACTGGGATTTGAACATGGAAATGTCTATGTTCAATCTGCATTGATTGACATGTATGGGAAGTGTGGTGAGATAGAGAGATCGGTATCCTTGTTCGAGGAAAGTCCAGAGAGAACAATGGAGTGTTGCAACTCACTTATGACTTCTTTGTTAAATCACAATGCCATTGAGGATGTAATCGAGTTGTTTGGGTTGATGATTTATGAGGGAGTGGGATTGGATGAAGTCACTTTTTCCACGACACTGAAGGCATTGTCATCGTCCGCCATGGTGAGTTTGACAAGCTGCACACTGCTACATGGGTGTGTAGTAAAGTTGGGATTTGAATCTGATATTGCAGTTTTGTGTTCTTTGATCGATGTGTATTCAAGATGTGGCCATGTCGAACTTTCAAGCAGGGTCTTCAAACATATTCCAGTTCTGAACACGTTCTGTTTCACATCGATCATTGCTGGGTATGCTCGAAACGGTATGGGTAGAGAGGGACTAGAGATATTTGAGGCTATGATTCAGAACAATGTGGAGGCTGATGCCATAACATTCTTGTGTGTGTTAACGGGTTGCAATTACTCAGGTTTGGTAAGAGAAGGTCAGTTGGTGTTTGAAGCAATGAAATCCGTTCATGGGCTCTGCCCAGACCGGAGACACTATTCATGTCTGGTCGATCTTCTTGGGCGAAAAGGCTTGTTAGAGGAAGCAGAAGAGTTGCTGAAACTTGCTCCAGTCAAGGGTGACTCAGTGATGTGGAGCTCATTGTTGAGGAGCTGTAAGGTCCACCAAAATGAAAAGGTGGGAAGGAGAGCTGCAAAAGCTCTTATAGAGCTCAAACCAGACGATCCTGCAGCTTATCTACAGGCCTTGAGTTTCTATTCTGAACTTGGGGATTCAGATACCGCAGAGAAAATTAGACAGACATTAGGGAGAAGGAAGATGAGGAAGGACATTGGCTATAGTTGGATTGAGTTGAATACTTATGGCTACCCTTGACACTATGGAGAGACTAACAATACGCTTTGGCGGTAGCAGCGAAGCCGTTCTTTTCCATGTATAGACTTTACCAATAACTGATCAAGAAGGTCGTAATAGAGCAACCTTACCGTTACGTTGAGACTCACCCTCGCAATTTTAAAGTATTTATGTTTATAAAGACTCCCATTGAAAGGACATGGCTCAATAGGAGCTACGTGAACAGGCAGCGTTCTTTTCCGCATAAATTGAAAAAGGGAAAAAGAAAGAATAAGAGAACTTATAAGCCTTGGTTCCAATGAAAAAGCATCGGGCTCTAACTCAGAGAGGAGCCACAAATAAATGAAACAGCGAAGAGAATAAGTAATCCACTGATTCAAGAGCGCATCATTGTTGGATGGTCCACGACTCCACATGACAAGAACACCCACCTTGTATGCAAGGAATTTATTCGTCCCGGATCTTGGACCATTGATCTCCCTACCACAACATCGATTTTTAATATCAGACTGGATGTCTAAGCATACCTTTCGTACCAGGGATTTAGTCTTCATTTTTGGCACATTTATTTATCCACAAATTGTATATTAATTTTTCTGATGTTATTTTTTTTTGGGTACATTGATGTTGTTTTATCCTTTTTTTTTTT